>NC_079189.1:378046298-378364025 GCF_029499605.1 Hyla sarda | reverse complement strand
TGTATATAGCTGAATATAATCATTCGGCTTTGATGTTCCGTTCCTCTTTTCTAGCAACACAGGGGCTTTTTGTTGCAGTAACTAATGTGATGTGTATGTTTATTTTATTTTTCCCCAGAACGCTGGTGCAGTTATTGGTAAAGGAGGAAAAAATATTAAAGCACTTCGGACAGACGTAAGTGTTTCCATGCAAGTTTCCCCTGCAGACTTTGCTTTATAGTAGTCTTAGAGTATCTTCACTATCCAGACAGTTCCACTTCAGTCTTGTAAAGGGATTTTATGGGAACACTAGTTTTTGGGAACACTTACCTATAAACCTTTCTGTAACTACATCTTCTAGTTTGTAGTAGTGATTTGCTTGCTGTGTGCTTAGAATAGGTTATCGTGAATATTTCTTTATAGATAGATAACATAATGTTCAATAGCAGAAATGCTCAGTAACAATAGTACTATGTTGTAGTGGGTTGACTCGTGATTAGACACGAATACTTCTTAACCGGTGTTACTCTGACGCTTACATCAAGTTTACATGGCACTAGATGATGTATACAATCTTCGGCATGCGTGTGTTTTTTTTTCTTTGTCCCTACCCAGATCATAATATGCCTTTTTCTTTTAAGAGAAATTCAAAGTGGAATGCTTTCATTTGTATATTTTTTACTTAGTGCCTTTTGCTCTCGGTTTAAGAGCTATTTTTAATCTGCTCAGATCCTTCATATTAAACTTCTATATGAGGGAATGTGTCTATACCCACGAGCCAGCCTGCTAGTTGTATAATTTGATTACCTGCCATAGTTTTAGTTCCAAAGTGTTATTTCAGTATGCCTTAATACCATTACTTTAACTGAAAATTGAGTCTAGTTTGTATTAAATTAAAATGTATTGCTTTTCCCCCCCTTTTCCCTCTCCTTGTTTTTTTTGGCCACATATCTCCGTTGCCCATGTACTGGATCGTCTTACCCCTGCGTTGCCCATCATGATGGCCCATCTACCCCTGAACGCCCATGTGAAAACCCTGGTTGGCTATGCCCAAAAACGTGCTCGTTGCCCAACGGGCATTTTTCCTGACATCTTCCGATTGAATGCCCATGCCCAATGCCAACATCCACGAACGCCAATGACCAATGCAGTACAATGCCAGTGTTTCAGTCCCAGACAGCAGTGGCCCCGAGCGGTATGTCCCAACAGTTTATGCCTCACTGCCTGATTAGAAAGAGAAATGTATTATAACCTGCCTTTTTAATATGATTAGTTTCCCCTACATAGTGTTATTTTCTGTCTTGTTTTCCCATTGAATTTTTTTATTTTATTTATTTCCTCTTCTTCTCTACATAAGTTTAGTCTTTGGACTCACTAATTTTCATATAAAAGGGAAGCAGACATCGCTTCAAGATTTGCATATTTCCACACTGTACATTTATTTTGAGTGGTTTGTCTTCATAGCCCACCTGATTCCTGCAGCATTGCTTGTGTCATTGTCTCCTATTCCTTTCCTGTTTAGGTGCTAACTCTTAATCACTTTCACTTCACGTTTCTGTTGCTTATTGTCATTTTAATTTTCTTCTCTTGAAATCTCATATTTCCAGTTTCTGAAGTTGTTTCATTCATACAGTATCCACCAATTGCATTTTCAACTCTCCCTGTAGTGCGCCAGTTTCATTCAGATAGTGAGGGTGTCCTGAAATAGTGGTGACGGGGAATGTGATCATTCACTTGTTTCCAGTTCTGTGCCTCTTTGCCCGCTTTATCTAAATCCTTCCAGAATCCCTTTCCCTCACCAGCATCTAAACGTTTACTGCCCAGTCACATTCAACTGAAGGAAAAAATTAAAAATGCAAAAAAATACACATGCATGTGTAATCTTTAAGTAGAAGTTATATACATATTAACATCCTATTATGTGTAAGCTTTAGTAACATTTGTTTTTTATGTCGTGTGTGTGTATCATGCAGTATATTAAGTATCAGTGCAGACATTGAAACAATTGGTGAAATCCTGAAGAAAATCATTCCCACGTTAGAAGAGGTATGTGTGTTTTTATTATTCCTTTTAATTCTTGATTATGAACATTTTATTAAGACTAACCCTTCTTTTCAGTACCAGCACTATAAGGGAAACGACTTTGACTGTGAGTTAAGACTCTTAATCCATCAGTCGCTGGCAGGAGGCATCATTGGTGTCAAAGGTACAAAGATCAAGGAACTTCGAGAGGTATGCAGCCGGGTGTGCTTCTGTGTTCTGATATTTATTTTAGTAAAATTACAGTGTAAAATGTGGTTAGATTTTCCTGTTGATCCCTTTTGTGTATATGAAAATTTCGGGTTTATGCTAAGAAAGTTTAACTTTGCATATTCTCCTCATGTTACTAAACTGATTCCTGTTGACTGCCCCCTTTCCAGAACACACAGACTACAATTAAACTATTCCAGGAGTGTTGTCCCCATTCAACAGATCGTGTTGTGCTTATTGGTGGAAAACCAGATAGAGTGGTTGAGTGCATCAAAGTAATCCTCGACCTCATATCTGAGGTGAGCACAGTTTATTTTGTGTTCATAATCTTCCTTGGTTTCTGTGGTTTTTGTCTCATTTACTGTTTTCTTTGCAGTCTCCAATCAAAGGAAGAGCACAGCCCTATGACCCAAACTTCTACGATGAAACATATGATTATGGTGGCTTTACAATGATGTTTGATGACAGACGCGGGCGACCTATGGGTTTCCCTATGCATGCTAGAGGTGGTTTTGATCGAATGCCCCCAGGGCCTGGAGGTCGTCCAATGCCTCAGTCAAGAAGAGATTATGATGATATGAGCCCAAGGCGAGGACCACTCCCACCTCCTCCGGGTCGTGGAGGCAGAGGTGGCAGTAGAGCTCGCAATCTTCCACTTCCACCACCCCCACCACCAAGAGGAGGGTAAGAATTTTGGATGGCTTTAAAAGCCGTAGTTTTAAAAGCTTAATGTAATATGTAATTATCCTTGGTTTTTCTTCTGTTGCCTGACACAAACTTGGCTCATACTTAGACTATGTATTTTTATCTCTAGTGACAGGAGAGGGAGACCTGACCATTATGATGGAATGGTAAGTGTCTGCAATTCTGTTGCTCACAATCAATGAAACTTTTACTGGATTAATCTTTAATCTCCCCCCCCCATAATGCTAAATTAGTAATACATACCTCCAGGGTGGTTTAGTAAGAAGCAGACTTTATTTTTTGTCATCATGGCTTTCTAACAGTTGCCAGTCTTTTTCCCTCTGGTTTTCCTACATATTTCATATGAGCAAGCATAACATTCTGTAAAGTCAGGACTTTGATTACTGTTATAACTTACCAATTTATTAACAACTAGTTGATTCTGCAACTGACTTTTTTTTTTTTCCTTTTTTTCTCAGGGTGGCTCAGGATATGGTAAGTGCTCTTAATTTATACTAGAGATATAGATAGATATATAGATATAGAGAGAGATAGATAGATAGATAGATGTAGTGTGTGTATGTGTATATATATATATATATGTGTATATATATATATATATATATATATATATATATATATATTCTCTTATTTACGGTATATTATGTTTTTTTTAAACCTTACAGTACCTTTTTAGTGACACTTTCTTTATATTGTTTCTAGGTCGAGGATCCTATGGGGATATAGGTGGTCCTGTCATAACCACTCAAGTAACTATTCCAAAAGATGTAAGTACATTGTACATTCAATATTACACACATTTGTAATGTTATAACTTAAAGGGGAACTCTGATGGGGAAATATTTTATTTTATTTATTTTTTTCCCTCAAATCAACAGGTGCAAGAAAGTTAAACAGATTTGTAAATCACTTCTATTTAAAAATCTTAATCCTTCTAGTACTTATCAGCAGCTGTATGCTCCAGATATACTACAGATACATTTGTGAAGTTCTTTTCTGTCTAACAGTGCTCTCTGCTGACACCTCTGTCCGTGTCAGGAACTGTCCAGAGCAGGAGAGGTTTTCTATGGGTCTGTGATTATAATCTGGACAGTTCCTGACATGGACAGGGGTGTCAGCAGAGAGCGCTGTTGTCAGACAAAGAGAAATTCACAAATTTCTGTGTTTTATACAGCCGCTATAAAGTTATGGAAGGATTTTAAGATTTAAGAGAAGTAATTTATAAATCTTTAACTTTTCAGGCACCTGTTGATTTGAAAACATATTTGTTTTCTACTTGTTTCCACCGGAGTTTCCCTTTAAAATGCCATTTTTTTTTTTTTTTTTTTGTTAATGTTTATGAATGTTGTATTAAGTGTCTACGTTTCTTAGTTGGCAGGCTCTATCATTGGAAAGGGAGGTCAAAGGATTAAACAAATTCGCCATGAATCTGGTGCATCTATCAAAATTGATGAACCATTAGAAGGGTCAGATGACCGAATCATCACAATTATAGGCACCCAAGACCAGATACAGAATGCACAATATTTGCTTCAGAACAGGCAAGTTGTTGGCTCTTTATTATGCATGAATCTAAGACTAAACTTGTAACTGAAAGGTGTCTGGAGGCTATGTACTTTATTTTTTATTTTTTTAACTCCTTTTTTCCCTCTTTTCAGATTTTCTGGCTTTTTTTTACCTCTATCCTTTTTATAGTACTAAAAATAAAGATGCTTTCAAAACTAATTCTGCTTCATGAGATTAACAGCTCCACTTTCTGTCGTGAAACGACTGCAAAAGATTTGTAAAATGAACATTTATATTAATGTGCCTGTAGATATATTAGAAGAAATCAGTGGATGTTGGTTTAGTTCTGTGTGGAAGACTAGTGATTTTGTTGTTTTTAGATAACAGCATTGACAACAAATCACGGTCTGCCATATGGCACAGACCATGCCTCTACAGGACAACTTACAGTCGTTTTGATTGGATGCTATAATGCAGCGTTTCACACCTTTCTATTTACTAACCACTACTTTTTGAGTTTGGCTTTAATTGGCTTACAATACTATAGCATGTTCTGGTTATGGTTTCTCATTATCACTAACTTGCATATTAATCATGCTGTTATTAACTTGCGTGCTAGCCTTTTTTGGGTTGCTAACATCTTATTGAAAGGTTTATGCGCTTACAGGTTCTAATGCCAGATTTTCTTTTTTTTATAGTGTGAAGCAGTATTCTGAAGATTATGCTTATGGGTTTTGACTTCTAAACATTGAGAGGCACATGCTCAAGGGTTCTAATGTAAGATTCTCTTTTTTTATAGTGTGAAGCAGTATTCTGGCAAGTTTTTCTAGTGAAGAATGAAGGAATCCTGCATCTTTTTGTTTTTCTTTATCTTCGCATCTGATAAAAATAATAAAAGCATTACTCTGCTTCATAGGTGTAATACATTTTAAGGTGTAGAAAGTAATCGGTGTCTGATCTGTAATGATCTAGGTCTTTGAATGTGACTTATAGCAGTGCAGTCTGGGATCAGATGCAGTATGAGTGGGGTGTATTTGAAAGCCATTTTTGTTTATCAACCTTGGCGATTTTACTGAAGTTGTGGATGGTTTATTAAATATTATATGTGTTAAGGAAGAGTGAATGGTAATCACTATTCACCATGAGCAGTGGAAACTTGTTTGTTTTTTTTGTACATTTTTATTTTTTTTATTTTTGAATAAATTTAGTGAACTGTGGGGGTTTGTTTTTTTTTTTATACTTTCTTTCACCTTCAATTTATACGCTATTTTCCTAATGGTTATACTGTTCTCCCTTAGTTTCTAACTTTAACACTAAGTTTAATTGAAAATCTTATATTTTATTGAGTATAGCACAAACACAAATTTTTTTTTTTTTTTCTTTTGCAGGACTCTTTAACAGACCACATTAATGATGAAGAGGAAGGTGTACAGTGAGCAGTGATGAAATTTAGTTCTTTGCACTTGAGCTTGTTTTACTATTCTATTCTCACAATAAAAAGTTTTAAGGAATCAACGTTCCATGTTGTGTTTATCAAATGTTTTTCAAATCTTAATGGGTGTCTTGCAGTAATTGTGTGCTGCAAATTATTATTTTTTTTTTTTAAATATAGATTTGTTTTCTGGACTTATGTTTGTTCACAATCCAAAATGCTTAAGATCTCCCCATTTGGATTTGAAAAAAAATTAAACTGGGTTTGTTCTTTGACAAGTGCAAGTAGCATTTTTTTTTTCCACTGCACTGTTACATCTTTCATCTTTGGATAATATGCATGATACATAGTGGAAGTGATGACATTACACAATCACTTCCTTTATGAATATAATGCAGCTAGTTTTATTTATTCAGTTTATAAAGCTTGGATATCAGGATCTGCTTAAACCTTGCAAAGATATTGATAGTGGTTGATCTTACAAGTCTGACTATCTGATCTTACAAGTCCGACTATCTGAGCACCGCAGTGTAATGTAATACCTCAAAGTTTACCTCCTTAATTGGAAGTTCATCTCAGTAATTTCACCATAGTTTCTCTTAAGTTTTTATGTCCCGCTTGGGTTCAGCCATCTATGTTTTAATATGTTATATATCAGGAACAAAATATGAATTTCTTTTTCAGGAATAAGTGGATTCCAAAATATTTTGTTTAGAACAGCTCCAATGGAAAAACCTGGAATGCTTTCTTCCCCTCCCCTCTTTCGTTGCTTTTGGATTATAAACCAAGATATGGATCAACGGATGCATTTGTTAATAACCAGCAGCGCTAAGAATCCATAAACATCGGAGAATACCCCACCTCCAAGAAAATTGTACAGAATTACCGTAGTAGAGCTGAATGAATATATCTGCTTTATGTTAAAGATTTAGTGTTTGTGTTTTTTTTTTTTTTTTTAATCAGTTATTAGATGGAGAATGAAGCAACACATAAGCATTTCTGTGCAAAACTTACTGGGATAACTGTTAATATCTGAGCAGCTGATACATCTGGGTTTTTAGTTTTTGCTCTGGATTATTTTTTTATTTTCTCTAAATGTCCTAATTCCAATACCTGTTTTCTTTACCTGCATTGTCTGTTTAGAATTGGGGGTTTGTGTTCACTGTAACAATGTGCCCGGCTGTACACACTGCTGTTTTATCACTTTTACATTGGTATGTTGTAACTGAAATTAGTCACCTGTGTTAGTGTATTGAGATGACCAGCTGTGCTCTCAGTTTTTATCAATATAATTAAAGTTGGAAGGTTTTTTTTTTATTCAGTAGATGTAGCCAATTGAGCAGTAAAACCTTTTTTTATTTGACTAAACAAGAATTCTCATTTAAACTAGCCATTGTCTGCGTTTTGTCATTCAAAAAGTTTAAAGCTGTAGGCTTTACATGGGGGAAACCACAACTTCTTTTTATTTATATATAATATAATTCCCCCCCCCCCACTTTAGTGCATGAGTTATTACTATTTGCTAGGTTCTTGGTTTTTTGGAATGCAAACGAAGACATGCATTGGCACCAATCTCTTTTCAGTGGTTGCTGGCTCTTTAAAAAAAAAAAATCAGCAAATCCTTTTTTTTTTTAATTTATATATATATTTTTTTAATGTATACATTTAAAATTTTGTGCACCATTGGGTAACAATCTATTTTAAAGCACGTCATATAGAACCATGGCTACCTCCAGAGGCATTCTTGCATGGTATAAATTGTTAGAATTCTGAGCAAGAGCGAAGTGTCCATTACCCCCCCCCCCCCCTTCAAGAATTATATGCTGAAGAGTGGCTGTAAGGAATTTCTCACTGTAAAGCATCAAGCCAATTTAAAGGAGTACTCCAGAATAAAAGGGTTCTCATCATGTTTTTGATTTGTGCAGGGTTCTTCTCACTTTTTTATTTTATTTTTTTATTTGTGTATCATGCCGGCATTCCAAAAAAAAATGTTTTACCTCTGGGGCTCCTGTTCTCAGTAGCGCTCCTTTTCCTACTCTTGGTGGATGGATCACACTTCAACTCACCATTTTAATTGACCCAGCGGCAGTGTTATGTATTGGGCTGTGGCTCAATATGTCACTGCATCGAGGTGGAATAACATGGGCTGGTGATTAGCGTAGCTGCAATCTGACTTGTTGAACACAAAAAACAAGGCACAGGATAGCTGTGGAAGTCGGGGGCAATGGTAGCTAAGTTTTGTTTCCATTCTGGGCTAGTTATGGGGATGGATTCTGTTTGAGTACTAACTTTTTAGTTAAATGTAAAAACTGCTGTTGTATTAAACTTGTGGTGATACTTGGACAGGGTAGTTAAAAATTGAGGAAAATAGCTACAAGGTTTCAACTGAACACTAATACACTACTGCTCAGGATATGCAGGTCTGGCAGAAGACCTCTAGCTCCCAGTCAACAATAAACAATTGGTCTGAAAAACCCTTAGTAAAGCACAAAAAGAGTATGGGGAGTGACTATTAAAACAACTTTTACTAGATCAAAGTAAAATATCAAAAATAAGTGCTGCATCCAGTGTGGATGTGCAAATACCGGACAAACATGAAAACAATCTTCTCAATACTCATTATGGGTTTATGGATTGAATATGCCCCAATTAGAAAAAGTATGAAGAAATATAAAATAGTATTAAATCCTGTCACAAATATTGTGAACTTGCTCACTATTCCCTCCTAGGGACTCCCACCCCTGGTAGACCGTGTCACTCTCCCCCTTTTATATATCTTAAATTGTCGCCCCTTTCTCTATTTTGAGTACACATATGACGCCTACCACTCCATGGTCCCAACAGTCACCTTAGTGGCTCTGTGCCCAACTCAAATACAGGGCACCTTTTGGTATCCGTGGAGTGCTTGGCCCGATATGTGCAAAAAATAATATATGGACATCACATGTCCACAAATCAATATTGGCCCCCCTAGTAATTGTCCAAAGCTATTGTGAATCTACATATGCGTGGTTCTGCCTTGAGCATCTCATACCTCTATAAAACATGGATTTTGGGTACGGTGGTGTTCTTACATCCCCAACATTCATTCTATATTCCTATAATCCATATTTTTGCGCCCACTGACAAGACTGAGTAACATTGAGCCCATGCAAACACTTAGTTACTTTTTTGAGATCAGGATCACCGCCATCTGCGCACGCGCATAGAATATCTTAGCCGCGCCTCTCAGAGGCGTCTGACGGGGCGCGGCTTTCTGACGCGTGTGTCTGGGCGACCGGATATAACGTCAGACGCCGTCGCTATGTGGTATGTGCAGTGTAGCCGAGGATCGCGGCTCCCTGCTTCGGCAGGTTTGCACATCACCGCATCTATTCTTTGCCCAGACATCGTAACCGTGAGTAGATTATCTGTTGAGCGTACAGTTTTCTCCACAGTCGGCCTTTCCAGGAGAGTTAGTAAAAAGGCTATTTTTCCTCTGTGCTTTTTTCCAGGTAAACCTGGGCAGCAATGTCTGTATGTAAGTAGAGGAAGTGGGGAATTATCTCTCTAAAAAATGGAAACTATTTCCCCCACTATACACTATCATGTGCCTTTTCTTTTTTCTAGGTGCCTGATGTCCTGTGGCCACCCCTACAGTATCATAGGTCTGGGTATGCTTGACATTATAAGCATGAGACCTGCATTAGTCTGTGAGGGCTGTATTTGATTTTTATTACCTATTTGATTTAAAATAATAATCTATAAGGGTTTCCCCTGAGGACGCCGAGGCACTTTGGCAGAAACGCGTCGAGAAACCTTTGTTCTATAATTAGTGTATGAGCAAGTTCACAATATTTGTGACAGGATTTAATACTATTTTATATTTCTTCATACTTTTTCTAATTGGGGCATATTCGATCCATAAACCCATAATGAGTATTGAGAAGAGTCATCCACACTGGAAGCCGCACTTATTTTTGATATTTTACTTTGATCTAGTAAAAGTTATGTTTTAATAGAGTCACTCCCCATACTTTTTGTGCTTTACTAAGGGTTTTTCAGACCAATTCAACTGAACACTGCAAGAACCAGTTTACTTTGTAATCAAATGTGAATTTTCCACCTGAGTAGGGAGAGAATTATCTTGTAGAATACTTTTTAAAAGTTTGCCAAAAATATATTTGTGTAGAGAAAAAAGTCTTTCACTCTTACCATAATCACATGTTTGAATAATCCTCAAGCTGAATGTGTCCAAACAGAACTGCTTCAAGTGTCCAGTAGAGTCTATATAGTAACAGTATAAAAACATCCAAGATGCTTACAGCAGACTGATAAGCAGTAAAAAAAAAAAAAAAAGAAACTGGTGTAAGAAAGCACATGGCTACATAGGAACATTAACTAGAATTCAAGGCATACCTTTTTTCTCTAGGTTGTTTTTTTGTTTGCCACCGAAGCCTTTTTGTTGTTGTGCAAATAAGGCTCAAAAGCCCAGGGGGTGTTCTTCAGCATGGCAAGAGCCCAGGTAAGTCTAACCTATGTCCTCTATAGCTAGTGGCTATTTGCCTGTGCACATAAAATCCTAATGGATAGCCTTTTCTCTAGCTATGTGCTTATTTCCACCCATGTTTTCCTGCTAACTGGTCCACTTTTAAATGGGCACTGTCAGATTCAAAACCTTTCTATCTTGTACATTGTGGAAAACAGAATGCTTTATGAAGTATATTAGAAAAGTTAAATTTTTTATAGCAATCGTGGCTTTGCCTAAGCTGAGGCATAGACATGGACATTAGAGATGAGCGAACTTACAGTAAAGTCGATTCGTGACACCTCTCGGCTCGGCGGTTGCTGATAGAGATGAGCAAACTTACAGTAAATTCGATTCGCCACAAACTTTTCGGCTCGGCAGTTGATTACTTTTCCTGCATAAATTAGTTCAGCTTTCAGGTGCTCCCGTGGGCTGGAAAAACTGGATACAGTCCTAGGAGACCCCTTCCTAGGACTCTATCCACCTTTTCCTGAGCACCGGAAAGCTGAACTAATTTATGCAGGAAAAGTCAGCAACCGCCAAGCTGAGAAGTTTGTGACGAATCGAATTTACTGTAAGTTCACTCATCTCTAATGGACATAGTCCAGTGAGAGTGGGCTAGCACTGCTCTGTGCTCTCCCCTGTCTGATAGGACAGCCATGATTTCTATAAAAAGGAAATACAATTTTCTAATGAAGCATATTAGAAAAGTTAATGTTTTGCCAAGATGTACAACAGTGTTTTGTTTTTTTACAGTGCCCATTTAACCTTTTAGGTGCATGTAAAGAAACACAACCTTTCAAAGTAACTTAAAACCATAATTGTTTTTGTCATATATACATAATTTTTTATATACTATGAGCTTCAGAGAAAACAAATTACGTTAAAATTTAACGCTTCCCTTACGTCCTAACCAGCAGCACAAGTGGGGACTTAGCAAGTAACAACACAAATAGGAGGGACTACGGCAGAGTGGCACTTAGGATTGATTACCCAAAGGCCAACTCCTGAGAAGTGTAGGTTTAAGTCTTTCAGCTCCCTTAAGGAATCTGAAACTTGAACCCTTAAAGTGGATGGGCTAAGACCCTTGTCAAGGCCATCCTGAAGAAAATGTAAAATTGCAGAAAAAGGAGGCTCTGAGGTTACTACCTCTTCCGCAGCACACCATCGAAGGAAAATCTTTATTCTAGAATAGACCTTGTTTGTAGACTGCTCTAGAGTGTGCAATGGTTCTCAAGACCTCCGCAGGAAGCCCACTACTTAGGGTCCTGTCAATCTCCAGGCTGTCAGATTGAGTCTCTTCAGATCTAGGCAGGAGCCTGTGTTGTGAGACACAAGGTTCTGCACGTGGGGAAGCCTCCAATAACGCCCGTGCCTCATCGTCATGAGCTGGGTGAACCAGGACCTCTTGGGCCAGAATGGTATGATGGCAATCACTGAGGTGTGGTCTTGCCTGACTTTCATCAATACCTTCGGTATCATGGAAAGTGGAGGGAATATGTAGGCCAGCTTGAACCTCCATGGAATGGACAGAGCGTCTATCGCCACTGGATTGTCCTCTTTGTAAAGAGAGCAAAACTTGTTCTCCTTGGCGTTCAGACGAGTTGCCATGAGATCTATCTCTGGCATATCCCACCTTAGGGTTATCTTCTTGAAGATGTCTTTGTTCAGGGACCATTCTCCTTGGACTGGAAGCCCGCGACCTAGACGATCTGCCACTATGTTGAGAACCCTTCTTGATGTGGACTGCAGAAAGGTGGGTTAGATTGAGCTCTGCTCAAGAGAGAATTAGTCTGGTCTCCTTGAGGAGCACTTGGGACTTTGTGCCACCCTGTCTGTTGATGTAAGCCACCACAGTGGTGTTGTCTGACCGAACTCATCGCTTTCCCTAGCATAAGGGGTGCCAAATGGAGAAGAGCTAGACGAACTGCTCTCGGTTCTCTCATGTTGGAGGAGAGAAGTCTCTCCTGAGAGGGCCACGTACCCTGTACTGGATTCTCGTCCATATGGGCTCCCCAGCCCAGAAGGGAGGCGTCCATGGTCAAAGTGATCCACTGAGGTTGAATCAAGGACTTCCCATCTGTCAGATTCGTCCACCATCTGAGAGATGCACGGACTTCGGTTGACAGGGTGCACCTTTTGTCCAACCCTCTGTGGTTGCGATTCCAGACCATCAAGACTTGATCTTGAAAAGGTCGGAGGTGCCATAGGGCCCAGGGAACTGCCTCTGCAGACGCTGACATATAACCCAACATCTTCATTAGAGTTCTGATGGGAACCTTGCAAGGGACCATCAAAAACTTGACGGCTCTTATGACTAGATCTTTTCTCTCTGGAGTGAGAGACAGAGTCATCTGAGAGTAGTTGAGAACAAACCCCAGAAACTTTCTTGAGGTGGATGGGCTGATCTCGGATTTCTCCCAATTTACAAGCCAGCCCAAGCGCTGGAGAAAGTCTAGAGCCAGACGAAGATGAGACTGTAAAACGTCTAGAGTAGCGGCTTTTAGAAGCCAGTCATCTAGATAAGGAATGATCTCTAGACCTTTTAGTCTGAGAGCAGAGACCCCCGGAGCCACCACCTTTGTAAAGGTGTGAGGAGCGGAAGTGATGCCAAAGGGCAGAACAGCAAACTGGAAATGCTTTACCATACCTTTTATGGTGACAACAACTCTCAAGAATTTCCTGTGAGCAGGAAGAATAGGGACATGAAGGTAAGCATCCTTCAAGTCTATGGTAACCATGAGATCTTGAGGGCCCACGACACTGACTCTTGAGCAAATGGTTTCCATCCTGAACCGTCTTTTTCTTATAAACCGGTTCAGGAAGCGAAGATCTATGATCATGCGCCAGTCGCTCGATGGTTTCGGCACCAGAAATATTGGGAATACACCCCTGATCCTCTTTGATCTCGGGGAACTTCTAGTGCATGTTTTCCTAGGTACTGGAGGACAGAATAGCTTGTCTTGGCTGAGGGAGTAACTTTGTTAAAATAAATCTCCTTGGAGGAGGGGAAATATAATCTATTTTGTACCCCAACTGAATAACGTCTAGAACCCAAGGATCCTGGATTTCTTGCATCCAGGCTGACAGGAACAAACTTAAACGTCCTCCGACCGGAGGGGGATTGGTAGATAGCTTCTTTACCTGAACTTCTAGAGGGAAGGGGAGAGGGAAAACGTTGGCGGACCTTAGAGGAGAGTCATAGCTCGGCCTTACGGTCTTTACCCCGGCCACGTCCTCCACCACGCTTTTGAGTAGACTGGCATTTCTGGGATCTGGAAGGGCCCTGGAACTTCTCCCCTCTGGCTCTACCCTTGCCACGAAAGGACTGTACAGGTAGGCCCTGTACAGGTAGGCCCTTTTTGTCCGCAAAACCCTCCATGACTCGATCTAACTCGGACCCAAAGAGCCAATTAGGCTCAAAGGGCATCCCACAGAGGTTGAACTTAGAAGTGTTATCCGCTACCCAGGGACGCAACCACAGGGGGCGCTTGCTTGTGGATGAAAGCGCCATGGACTTGGCAGCAAGTTTACGGTGCTGTTGGGCTGATTCACACAGGAAGTCCATCCCGAGAAGCGTTTTAAAACTGTCCAGGATATCCCCCCTAGCAACATTACTTTCTATTTCGGACTGAATGCGCAGCACGCGTTCTTTAACAAATTCTGCAACCTCACATGAAACAACAGCCACCGAGGCAGATGCTGAGGCCGCAGAATAGTTGCGTCTTAGCAGGGAGTCCACTTTCCTGTCCAGGGAGTCCTGGAGGTTACTGCCATTATCCGCAGGAACTAGAACTCTCTTAGACAGCTTGTTAACCGCCATATCCACCTTTGGCGGTGGAACCCAGGAATCCGATTCAGCTTCTGATGGATACATCAGCTTGAACCTCCGGGTGACAACAGCAGGCTTGTCTGGGTGCTTCTATTCTGCTTTTATCAGTTTTTTAAGTGTGTCATCCACTTTGAAAACTCATGGTCCTCTAGAGGTGGATGTTGAGGCTTCCCCTTGATCAACATCCTGATCCCTTGATCGGATGGATCTAAGTAACCTCTGCGTCTTTTTCGGCAGGAAAAAGAGTCAGAGATATTACTTCCTCTACTGACTGTTCCGACTGATCCCCCACGGACATGACGGAATCTTGCACAATAGAAGGAGGACCAGACTAGGTCCTAGGTCTTTTAGGAGCGAGGGAATTTTTGATTTCACTGATGGAATTTCCCATTAATTCTTTCATCCAGATGAACATGTCCTGGACCGTAGGTTCAGCCGGATTAGCGGGTGGACGACATCCAGGACACCTGTTATATTCATATGAATCAGGCAGCGGAGTACCGCAGTCAGCGCAAGTTAGATGGTGCTTCTTTGAAGCAGACTTGCAGCTACCAGAATGTGGATCACATTCGGTCGGTCCCGGCTGCTAGTCATAGCCGGGACCCTGGGCTTATAGAGCGCTATCAACCCTTCAGACGCGGCGATCAAAGTTGACCACCGTGCCTGAAAGTAAAAGTAAACACTTCCCCGCAGCTCAGTCGGGCTGATCGGGACAACGCGATAAAATCGCAATGTCCCGATCAGCTAGGACGCAAGCGGAGACCCCTTACCTTGCTATGGCTTTGCAGGGATCAGGGTAAAAGATCAGTGTGCGCAGTGTTATAGGTCCCTATGGGAGCTATAGCAGTGCAAAAAAAAAGTTAACAAAGGTCATTTAACCCTTTCCCTAATAAAAGTTTGAATCACCCCCCTTTTCCCATAAAAAAAAAAACTGTGTAAATAAAAATAAACATGTGGTATCGCCGCGTGCGTAAATGTCCGAACTATAAAAATATATCGTTAATTAAACCGCACGGTCAATGGCGTACGCGCAAAAAAATCCAACATAGCGTATTTTTGGTTACTTTTTATATCATAACAAAAATGAATAGAAACGATCAAAAAGTCCGATCAATGCAAAAATGGTGCCGATAAAAACTTCAGAACACGGGGCATAAAATGAGCCCTCATACCGGCCCATATGCAGAAAAATTAAAAAGTTATTGGGGTCAGAAGATGACAATTTTAAACGTATAAATTTTCCTGCATGTAGTTATGATTTTTTTCACAAGTGCAACAAAATCAAACCTATAAAAGTAGGGTATCATTTTAACCGTATGGACCTACAGAATAAAGATAAGGTGTCCTTTTTACCGTAAAATGCATTGCATAGAAACGGAAGCCCCCAAAAGTTAAAAAATAGCATTTTCTCTTATATTTTGTCACACAATTAATTTTTTTTCTGTTTCGCCGTGGATTTTTGGTAAAATGACTCACTGCGAAGTAGAAATGGTGGCGCAAAAAATAAGCCAAAATGTGGAATTTTAGGTGCACAATTGAAAGCGTTATGATTTTTAGAAGGTGATGAGGAAAAAATGAAAATGCAAAAACGGAAAAGCCCTGAGTCCTTAAGGGGTTATGGTGCCGAAGGAGGTCTGTGTAGATGCACACCATGTCTGAAAGATCTTTATCCTCACAATAAGTACTGTTGATTGTCTCACTCCTTGAGTGAGCTAAAGTAGGCTTAGGCTAAGTTTCCACTTCCACTTAGTTTTTTTTGTTTTTGTGAGCCAAAGCCTGAAGTGTATTCAAAAGGAAGGACTTACACTTCTCCTCCCTTATGGATCAACTTCTGACTTTGGTTCAAAAACTGCCTGAAAAAAATACCAAGCTAGCCTTACCCTTTCAGAAAAGCCCTTGGCCTTTAATAGGCTCTGGTCAACATCCAAGCCGTTTTAATGACCCCAGGTTTTGCATTGGCGGAAGCTTCCAGTACACCTCTCGACATGACTTAGGAAAACCAGGATTTCTCGGTCGGCTCTATTGGGGGACACAGGAACCGTGGGTATATCTTGCTGACGCTAGGCATTAATAAAAAAAAAAAAAAAAATGTCAGCCCCTCCTGGCAGGATATCCCCCATCTGCTGGCTCTGAACTAATCAGTTTTAGCTTAGTGTCAGTAAAATACAAAAAAAGAGAGAGAGGTGCGCACCTCGTGCAGGTAAAGTCAGGATGATGAATATCACAATGAATGGACGCGGGTCTGTAGGATGGACCCTTACCTTGAAACGTTATGCTCAGAGAATAACATCTGTACCAGCATGCAAATGGTAGAAGATTGCTGCCTCCTGGTCCCTCCGGAATAACTTCTGGTGATCCGTAACAGTGGCAAAGCACAGTAGAGGTGTAGTCCTCTGGGAAAATGGGACATCAAAGTAGGGGCGCAGACTTCAGTTTGAAGTCTGCGCCCCTACTTTGATGTCCCATTTTCCCAGAGGACTACACCTCTACTGTGCTTAGCTTAGTGTCAGTAGGACGCAGATGAAGGTCTGGAGCTCTCCAGACCTGGTCTTATCTTTTCTAATTTTCATGTGTAGTTTAGTATTTTCTCTTTATTTTATCTAGGTCAGGGTGACAGGAGCATGGCGCTGCCTGATCCCCCATTTGCGATGAAGGGGCATGGTGCATAAGGGATAGGTCATTAACCCCTTCTTACCAACGGGCCGGGTCCCCCTACAGCCCCTACCTGCCCTGCTATGGTAGCCTGGTATGAGCAGTGTGGCATAATGCTGGCTGAAGTCTACTGCAGGTGAGTATGTTCTCTGTGGGTGAGTATGTCCCCCCTCATTTTCGGGCTATTTTTCTCCTTATTCTGGGGATATTTTTCTTCTATATAGGGGACTGGAATGCTTTTGGGGGGATTCCTGGACTGGGCTTATGGATTTCTTTCTCCTTGGCTAGGGGTTCTCTTTTTAAGCTTCCCACTCTCCCAGCCGGCGGGCCCGGACATTACTCTGCGCCAGATTCCCATGCTGTGACTGACATGCGCTGCGGCCAGTTAGTTCGGGGCACTTTCGTTTTCCACAGCGCAGTGTCATTGTTAGCCTCTTTGAGCGGGCGCCGCCAGCAGGCATTCATTAATTTAGTATGTGGCTTCGGCCCTGCTCCACTTTAGTTCCACCCACCCACAGTGCATGCATCGGAGGTCTGGGTGCGCTGCCCTTATATGTCAGCTTTCAATGCCCTGTCAGCGTGGGGGTCAGACACTCAGCCACTCCTGACCAGGTCACCAGGCTCCGAGGCCTATGAGCACCATATTTGTCTTAGGGGGGACTTTTTTCCTCCCTTGGTGGTCCTAGCTGTGCCTCAGGCCCTCCGGCGACATCATCAGGTGGTCTCCTCCTGCATCCCCTCTGCCTCGGCTGCAAGCTGCTGCTCCTCTTCAACTGCTCTTCTCTGGACACAGGAACCTGGGCGAGCTTGTTCCTTTTTTGTTTTTTGGCTGTCGGGTCTGTTGTCCTGTTTCCATGTCCGATCCCAGAACAGAACCCCCCTCCAGACAGGCGGTCACATACAACTCCTGTGCGGGCTGTAAAACTAAAATGCCTGGCGATTTGAGTCTACTGCCTGTTCTGCTTCGTGGCCCAGTCCTCCAATGTCCCCCGCTCATGATGGCCACCTGGACCATGTGGTCTCTGACCCCCCCAGGTTTCGATCTCCCCTCTCAGTTGGACTCCTAACCCAATTCCTTAGTTCGGGTGGTGTCTTCTCATCACCACTCCCTCTCCCCACCTCCCAGGCAGCGTGCTCGCCCCTGTGGTCGCTTCCCTGAGGGCCGTTTCCCAGCCTGCCGTTCTAGATCTAGGGCTCCCTCTGTCTGTTCCAGGGGAACTGGTAGACGCAGAGTCTGATCCGCACTTGGATGCCGAGGAACTGTCGGACATGGTGGACAGTTTGGTGTCAGCTGTTGGGGACACCTTTCACCTGCAAGACCCTGGAACTTCGGACCCAGCTTCAGAAGTTTTCTTCTGTCGCTCTCCTAAGGTCTTCAGCTCTCATGCAGAGTTTGATGACCTGCTGGATGCAGCCTGGAAGCATCCTGAGAAATGCTTCCAAGGGACTAAAAAGCTGGGGGCTATGTTCCAATTTGCCCAAAACCTGGTCTTCAAATGGACTGCCCCACCTACAGTGGACCCTCCGGTCTCTTGACAGTTCAAGTCCACCTTTGGGTGTCCAAGGCGTTGTCTGCTTGGGCTTTAACTTCGCCAGGGCGTTTTGTGCAGGGCCCCTCCTGACGATTTTGCGGACCTGTCCCTCCAGATTTCCAACGTCTGTGACCATCTGCTCGTTGTCTCTGGAGTCCGCACGCTGTGTGGCCTTTGTTTCCGGGAATTTGGTGGCTATCCGCCACTCTATGTGGCTGAAAGCCTGGAATGCCGATGCAGCCTCAAGAAATCGCTCACTGAGCTGCCCTTTACTGACGGACATCTTTTTTGTTAACGCCTGGAAAAAAATCATCTCTGAGGCTATGGGTGGTAAGAACTCTCTGCTACCGCAGAATAGGGTGTGTAGCACCAATACCTGCCACAAGTCCTCTGGATTTAGGTCCTTTGCCTCGGGCTGCCAGGACAAACCAGTGGCCTTTCAGACTTGGAAGACTTCTTCTTTCAAGGCGTGTCCTTCCTGGAAGCCGGACGGATGGTTTCCCGTCAAGCCAGGTACCCGAAAACCTCCCTTCCCCAGAAGGGGCGCCCCCACCTGAGTCTCCTTGGGTGGGTGGCCGTCTGTCCTTCTTTCGGGACATTTGGTTAGGGTTACTGGGTTGGGACATAGTTTTCGACGGTTACCGAATCGAGTTTGGTTCTTTTCCCCGGGATCGTTTCTTCTGGTCCCGTGTCCCCCATTCTCCTGCCTTGGCTGAGGCTTTTCAGTCTGCACTTCACACCCTCCTTGCTCAGGGGGTCATCGTGCCGGTTCCACCCCCGGAACATTTTTCGGGATTCTATTCAAACCTTTTCATCAATCCCAAAAAGGGGAGAATGGTCAGGCCATATCTCGATGTGAAGCTCCTCAACCGGCACTTGCTCCTGCAGCACTTCCACATGGAATCTCTCCGTTCTGTGGGTGCGTCCATGGGTACGGGTTAGAGATGAGCGAATCGAAGCAGACAAACTCGAATTCGTTACGAATTTCAGTATTTATTAGATTCACAACGAATGTTAAGCTTCATTAAACTCCATTTTACAGCATTCCAGGCTCCAGGACACCTAAAATGGCAGATCCACATGTCAGTACATGGGGCATGGGATGCTGGGAAGGGAGGTAGACGGGGTGACCCTGAATCACATGCAGGATGCAGCCTATCATCATTCATTGACCCCTGTGATGTCACAGCCCTATATAATCTGCAGCCATTTTGCGGCTGCTCATTTCATGCCA
This sequence comes from Hyla sarda, assembly GCF_029499605.1. Lineage (NCBI taxonomy): Eukaryota > Metazoa > Chordata > Amphibia > Anura > Hylidae > Hyla > Hyla sarda. The sequence continues at coordinate 378,344,396 of NC_079189.1, read as the reverse complement.
TTCACTGCAGAGAGAGAGGACGGCTGCGTGTCTCTGTGTGTTACACAGACATGCGGAATTGATCATACCACAGCGTTCCACTTCCAACTGCTAGTCACATCAGCATTGTGGACAGAGAGCAGTGCAGTGCTTTGCTTGTTGTCACTGAGAAGAATTTTTACACTAGCCATAAACCTCCCAGTCACTTTATTCAGCATTTTATCAGAGAGGGGCAGATAGCTTTTCGTTGCCTCATACATATCAACAAGCTGCCTTAACTTCATGAACCGTATCACAGGAGGCAGGAATGATTTTTCTGTGTATTTTTCCACAAGAAATCATCAGCTGCTTAAGATGGTATAATAACCAGCAGTTCACACCATTCTTAATACTCTGCAACAGAGTGCAATTTTTTTTTTGCTGCACTGTTGTCCTGCTGCTGTGCAAAAATATGTTTTTTCAGCGAACTGTAGTGCATTTTTCTGCTCTCATACGTGCATAACTCATAACTACATCAAAGCAATCTACTATTTTGTATCTGTAACAAGTCTAGATACTGGGAAAATCAAGGCAAAAGTAATGACCGGCTGGTGTTTTACGAAAATAAGTTTTCCAAGAGTCTTGTAGCGCATTTTTTAGCCCTCATATGTGCAAACCACATACCTACATCTAAGTAGCAACAGCTTTTTACCCCGGAATGGGTTAGGGTCAATTTCACGTAAACACCTTTGACGTCTAGGGCTTGTCCCTGGGTCAAAGGTGTTTACATCTAAGTAGTGCCCTTTTTTGTACCTGTTAATCTGTAACAAGCCTACATACAGTGAAAGGCCGGGGAAAACTAATGACTGGCTGTTTTATGAAAATACATTTTCCAAGTTTACTGTAGGGCATTTTTTTGGCCTCATACGTGCATACCACATACCTACATCTAAGTGGTCTACCATATTGTACCTGTTAATCTGTCAATTGCCTACATACTGTGAAAGTCCAAGCACTAGTACTCACCGGCTGGTGTTTTACAATAATACTGAGTTTTTAATGCGTATTGTATCGCATTTTTCTGCCCTCCTAAGTGCATACGTACTACCTAATCTGTCAAGGGCCTACATAATGTGAAAACACAGCCAAACAGTAATCACCTGCTGCTGTTCTAGACAAATACTGTTTTAAGAATAGGGAAGCGTATTGTAGTACCCTCATATACGCACTAAGTATGTCAGGCAGAGAAGTGCCAGGACGTGCATGGCCTAAATCCTTCAGGCAGAGGTCGCAGCAGACTAGGGGCGAGTGGCAGCAGGAGTCGCAGTGAGAGGCCTGAGCTCCCATTATCAGCTAGCGGTCGTGTCTCAACCAGCAACCCATCTGCCGTCGTCGATTGGTTAACACGGTCTTTCACTTCATCACAAGTGACATCAGACACCCCCAGTCAACAGTCGTTGGGTTCCTCAGACACAGACCTCAGTTGGCATGGCCCGGGAGCAGTCCCTGTCCTCCCATTGCCTGTGTCCTATGCTGTTCCCTCTCCTACAGAAGTATCTTATGCTGTGGGTTCAGCTCCACTATCCACTGAGGACGATATAATAGAGGACAGTCAGCAGCTACTGGCCACCCAAGAATGGGAGGAGACATGCGCCGCTTACTCCGCTAGGCGGGCAAGTAGTTATGAGGAGAGTGACGTGGGAGGCGGTGTTGCCTGGGTTCAGGGTCCTGAAGCAGACACTTGAGGAACCTGAGGAGGACATCAGTGACGTGCAGACACAACTCGATGATGATGATGAAGCCGATCGCAATTGGGAGCCGGGTGCAAAAGGGGCTTTATCAGGAGAAGAGAGTTGCAGGTTGCCTGAGGCAGCATGGCGGTAGCATGGTTGGCAGTCTGCGTGGTGGCAGGAGTGGAAATTCTGGAGCCAAAGATGCCCAGGGGAGACCACCTGCTTCGCGGCAGCCTACCTTCCCGGGAGGTAGTGGAACGGGTTCCTGGAGACGGCAGCAGTAGCAGTCAATTAGTGCGGACTGTTGGTGGGAAAATCAGCTATTCGGCGGTGTGGCAGTTTTTCATCAAGCATCCGGAGGAGGTTCACATAGCCACATACAAGATATGTTGGCAGAAGGTGAAGCGTGGCCAGGGTCCCAATGTTGGCACCATGGCCCTGCGTCAACACATGCTTCGCCACCATAAAGCAGCCTGGGAGAACCGTGGCTCCGATGTAGTGGTCCAGCCTGCTGCATCTCCCAGTGGCCAGCTGCTCCCTCATTCAATTAGCCAAGGCTCCACCACCTCAGCCGAAGGGAGCTGTGTGTCATACCCTCCTTCTGTCACTCCAGATTCTCCTGCTTCTCCCACTTTTAGTCAGCCATTCCGCCAACAATCCATCTGTGAAGCCATGTCCAAGAGACAACAGTATGGGCCCACTCATCCAACGGCGCAGAAGCTGAATGTGCTCCTGTCTAAGTTGCTGGTGCTGCAGTCTCTCCCTTTTCAAGTGATGGACTCTGCACCTTTCAGAGAACTGATGGCTTGTGCCGAGCAGAGGTGGAGAGTACCAAGCCGTCATTTCTTTGCGAAGAAGGCAGTACCAGCCCTGCACAATTTTGTGGAAGCAAAGGTGGGCCAGTCCTTGAGCCTGTCAGTGTGTACCTAAGTGCACGGCAGCGCCGACATCTGGAGCTGTAACTACGGTCAGGGACAATATATGTCCTTTACGGCTCACTGGGTGAATGTGGTTCCTGCACAGCCACAACCCCAACATTTCATATCCCGTACGGTCAATGGCGTTAACGTAAAAAAAAAAAAAAATCACAGAATTTAGTCTTTTTTTTATGTTTATAACATCATATCCCAGAAAAAATGAAGTAAAAAGTGTTCAAAAAATCCGATCAATATCAAAATGGTACCGATACATACAGCAGATTACGGCCCAAAAATGGAGCCCTTATACAGCCCGGTATACGGAAAAATACAAATTTTATAGGGGTCAGGAATTTTATTTTATTTTTTAAAGAAGAAAAAAAAAATTTGGTATTGGTATAATCAGGCTGATCTAAAGTAAAATAATGTGTAAGTTTGACCACAAGGTGAATAGCGAAAAAAAATAAAACCCCAAAATTTACGTACTATTTTGATTAAAATTATTTTGTCTACCAGTAAGTGGATTTTCATGAGGGACAAGTAGATTGCACTCTGTTTTAGTCCCTTCGACAAGTAGTTTATTTTTTTTATTTCTACATCCCTGCACAATTAAAATATTAATAAAAAGCAATCAAAAAGTCCCATGAAAACAAAAATGGTACTGATAAAAACTACAGATGTCCAAATCCCGTTTACCGGGTTTAAACCGTTCTCACCAGCAGATAGCGGGTTAGACCCAGTGCGTACCGGTTGCTACGGGCAGCCAGGACCCACGGCTAATGCCGGGCACAGCCGCTCGGGCCGATGACCGGCATTAACCCTTTAGACACCACGATCAAAGTTGATTGCAGCGTCTAAAACAAAAGTAAAAGAATCCCGGCAGCTCAGCGGAGTTGATCAGGACTATTGCGACAAAATCGCGATGTCCCGATCAGCTTCCAGATGACGGGAGGGTCCTCACCTGCCTCTCCGTTGTCTGATCGGAGATCTATTGCTCCATGCCTAAATCACCCCCCTTTTCCCATTTTTTAAATAAAATAATGTAATAAAAAATTAAAATAATCATATGTGGTACCGCCGCGTGCGTAAATGTCTGAACTATTAAAATATTAAGTTAGCTAAACCACACGGTCGATGGCGTACACGTAAAAAAAATACCAAAGTAAAAAATTGTGCATTTTTGGTCACTTCATACACCATAAAAATATTAATAAAAAGCGATCACAAAGTCCCATCAAAACAAAAATGGTACCGATAAAAACTACAGATGACGGCGCAAAACATTAGCCCCAATACCGCCTCGTACATAGAAAAATAAAAAAGTTATAGGGGTCATAAAGTGCCAATTTTAAACATACTAATTTTGGTGCATGTAGTATTAAAATAAAATAAAAATTGGGTATCCTTGTAACTGTATGGACCTACAGAATAAAGGATAAGGTGTCATTTTTACCAAATATTGCACTGTGTAGAAACAGAAGCCCCCAAAAGCTACAAAATGGCGTTTTTTTATTTTATTTCACCCCACAAATAATTTTTGGGGGGTTTCGCCGCAGGTTATATTATAAAATAAGTGAGGTCATTGCAAAGTACAATTGGTGGTGCAAAAAACAAGCCTTTATATGGGTCTGTAGGTGCAAAATTTAATGAGTTATGATGTTTAGAAAGGAAGGAGGAAAAAGCGAAAGTGCAAAAACTAAAATTTTGTCCTTAACCCCTTAAGGACCGGGGTTTTTTCCGTTTTTGCATTTTCGTTTTTTGCTCCTTGCCTTTAAAAAATCATAACTCTTTCAATTTTGCACCTAAAAATCCATATGATGGCTTATTTTTTGCACCACCAATTCTACTTTGTAATGACGTCAGTCATTGTGCCCAAAAATCTACGGTGAAACGGGAAAAAAAATCATTGTGAGACAAAATTGAAAAAAAAAACGCCATTTTGTAACTTTTGGGGGCTTCCGTTTCTACGTAGTACATTTTTCGGTAAAAATGACCCCTTATCTTTATTCTGTAGGTCCATACGATTAAAATGATACCCTACTTATACAGGTTTGAATTTGTCGCACTTCTGGAAAAAATCATAACTTCATGCAGAAAAATTTATACGTTTAAAATTGTCATCTTCTGACCCCTATAACTTTTTTATTTTTCCGTGTATGGGGCGGTATGAGGGCTCATTTTTTGCGCCGTGATCTGAAGTTTTTAACGGTATCATTTTTGCATTGATAGGACTTATTGATCGCTTTTTATTCATTTTTTCATGATATAAAAAGTGACCAAAAATGCACTATTTTGGACTTTGGAATTTTTTTGCGCGCACGCCATTGACCGTGCGGTTTAATTAACGATATATTTTTATAATTCGGACATTTCCGCACGCGGCGATACCATTTATGTTTATTTTTATTTTTATTTACACTGTGTTTTTTCTTTTATGGGAAAAGGGGGGTGATTCAAACTTTTAATAGGGAAGGGGTTAAATGATGTTTATTCACTTTTTTTTTGCACTTTTTTTTTGCAGTGTTATAGGTCCCATAGGGACCTATAACACTGCACACACTGATCTTTTACATTGATCACTGGTTTCTCATAAGAAACCAGTGATCGATGATTCTGCCGCATGACTGCTCATGCCTGGATCTCAGGCACTGAGCAGTCATTCGGCGATCGGACAGCGAGGAGGCAGGTAGGGGCCCTCCCGCTGTCCTGTCAGCTGTTCGGGATGCCGCGATTTCACCGCGGCTATCCCGAATAGCCCACTGAGCTAGCCGGCATCCTTTCGGTTTCACTTTAGACGCGGCGTTCAACTTTGAACGCCGCGTCTAAAGGGTTAATAGCGCGCGGCACAGCGATCAATGCCGCGCGCTATTAGCCACGGGTCCCGGCCGTTGTTAGAGGCCGGGCCCAAACCGCTATGACGCGGGGCCACGCCGTGGCCCCGCGTTATAGATCGGGAGTGGACACATGACGTTCCAGTACGTCATGTGTCCTTAAGGGGTTAAGGTGAAAATAGGTCCCTAAGAGGTTAATGCCCAAAGTACTAGCCAAAAAAGGAACATGTCTAACAAACTGGGATACTGAACCATTAAAAGACTATCTGGGTGCACGTTCCTCAGTACTCAGTTGCTATATTAACTAACACCTTGACTTGACACCACTTATATGCCATAGGAAAATACTTAATCTCTCTGAACTGACCAACTTGGGATGTCTTGGAATAGTATAAGGTAAGAACACAATGATGTGTGACCCATTTTAACTGACTCAACTTCAAGTATTTATCACCATTTGACTCTGAATTGAACTTGTCTGGTCACAAAACCTCAAGTAAATAGCAGATTCTAAAACAAGGCTAGGGCGTAGGCCAAAGTGATTTCAAGTTAACATATCCGGCAACTGCCGGAATGAATCACCAGAAATAGGCTGCGAGCTGGGTCACTTAAGTGTGTCTCCTTTTTGAATCCCTTTTAATGCTGCTTGCGCTTGAAATATGGAAGCTCTGTCAGGATTCTGGATGGCTAAATGGTGTTGTACCCTGGCTAAATATACAGTCAGGTCCATATATATTGGGACATCGACACAATTCTAACATTTTTGGCTCTATGCACCACCACGATGGATTTGAAATGAAACGAACAAGATGTGCTTTAACTGCATCCAAATCAGGTGAACAGTGTAGGAATTACAACAGTTTGGCGTATGTGCCTCCCACTTGTTATGGGACCAAAAGTAAAGGGACAGAATAATAATCATAAATCAAACTTTCACTTTTTAATACTTGGTTGCAAACACTTTGCAGTCAATTACAGCCTGAAGTCTGGAACGCATAGACATCATCAGACGCTGGATTTCATCCCTGGTGATGCTCTACCAGGCCTCTACTGCAACTGTCTTCAGTTCCTGCTTGTCCTTGGGGAATTGTCCCTTCAGTTTTATCTTCATTAAGTAAAATGCATGCTCAATCGGATTCCGGTCAGGTGATTGACTTGGCCATTGCATAACATTCCTCTTCTTTCCCTTAAAAAACTCTTTGGTTGCTTTTGCAGTATGCTTTGGGTCATTGTCCATCTGCACTGTGAAGCACCGTCCAATGACTTCTGAAGCATTTTGCTGAATATGAGCAGATAATATTTCCTTAAACACTTCAGAATTCGTCCTGCTGCTTTTGTCAGCAGTCACATCATCAATAAATACAAGAGAACCAGTTCCATTGGCAGCTATACATGCCCACACCATGACAGTACCACCACCATGCTTCACTGATGAGGGAGTTGGTATGCTTAGGATCATGAGCAGTTCCTCTCCTTCTCCATATTCCTCTTTTCCCATCACTCTGGTACAAGTTGATCTTGGTCTCATCTGCCCATAGGATGTTGTTCCAGAACTGTGAAGGCTTTTTTTTTAGAAGTTGTTTGGCAAACTCTAATCTAGCCTTCCTGTTTTTGAGGCTCCCCAATGGTTTACATCTTGTGGTGAACCCTCTGTATTCACTCTGGTGAAGTCTTCTCTTGATTGTTGACTTTGACCTTCCGCCTGGAGAGTGTTCTTGATCTGGCCAACTGTTGTGAAGGGTGTTTTCTTTACCAGGGAAAGAATTCTTCAGTCATCCACCACAGTTGTTTTCCTTGGTCTTCCGGGTCTTTTGGTGTTGCTGAGCTCACTGGTGCGTTCCTTATTTTTAGATGGGTTTGTTTTGTTTTATCAGCCCAATGATGACTTGCTTCAATGATAGTAACAGCTCTTTGGATCTCATCTAGAGAGTTGACAGCAACAGATTCCAAATGCAAAAAGCACACTTAAAATTAACTCTGGACCTTTTATCTGCTCATTGTAATTGGGATAATGAGGGAATAACACACCTGGCCATGGAACAGCTGAGAAGCCAATTGTCCCATTGCTTCTGGTCCCTTAACAAGTCAGAGACACATATGAAAACTGTTGTGATTCCTACACCGTTCACCTGATTTGGATGTAAATACCCTCAAATTAAAGCTGGCAGAAAATTTCAGAAGCTAATGACTATTGGAAGGATTAAGATTTTTAATAGAAGTAATTTACAAATCTGTTTAACTTTCCGGAGCCAGTTGATATATATAAAAAAAGGTTTTGCCTGGAATACCCCTTTAAGTATTAGATGACAAGGAGCATTCAATGAGTTCTATACTAGTATCCAGATGCTGACTTAGTCCAGGACAAGTAAATGGTGAGGTGGGATTGGAGCGCCTGAGATGTCGGCCTCTGGCATGGCCTGGAAGAAGAGCTAAAAAGGTTTTGTCTGGAGAGAGCATCTGTAGCAACGTTCTGTACTCCACTAATTTGTGAGCATAACTAATGTCCTGGACATGATATGTTTACACTTAATCTGATTTTCAACAGTGACAGCATTATCCTTTACAAACAAAGAGTTCACCCAAGCTCTACACCTGTGCAGTGGCTACTACAGGGTATAACTCAATGCCGAATTACTATTGAAACCTGGTAATTGTGCTATCTCCTTGAGCCAAGGGCTTGCCAACCAGTAAGAACCACAAATTGCCACAAAACTGCTAAAGATGCATAAAAAAATATATTTTTGGAGAATAATCATTAATACAAGGAACAAAAAATGATATGCCCTTTCAATGCACCAAGAAGTAGTCACAAAATTTAACATGCCTAAAATCGCCTGGGAATCCACCTTAGTTATAACTGGGTTAGTAGCTAGCTTATATATGGTGGACTTGTTTCTGAACAGTTTCTCTTCAAGGAGTCTGGCAACCATGTGCTTTGTATCTAACACAATTACTTTAAACGTTAAAGAAGATATCCCATGCAGCAAAGAAAAAAAAAAAAACATAGCCATTCCATAGTATATTCACCTTTCTGACATGTTTGTGATTTTTTTTCCGGCCCCCATTCACCGGCTATTCAGCTCATAAATTCCAGTTACTTCCTGGTCATGGTGGCTATGCCTGTGATCTCAAAGACTACATTTCCCTGCATGCACTGCTCACATTTCCTGCTCTCAGCTGCCTGAGCAGAGAGCTTGTTACCACCCCTAACTTATGTTAGTCACTCCCACAGCTCTGTTACTCCCACATAACACTGAGCTCCAATCATAGCCCTATATAGCAGGGTGGCCACAAGGAAACAAACTAATCTCAGTGCTCAGAGAGAGGGACCCTGGAGTTGAAGCTGCAGTTTTACACTGTCAAATCACTCCCTCCCCCTCCTGCTTTACAGTGGCACAATACCTCCCCCCTTCTCTGCCCTGCACTCCTCTCTCCCCAGTGCTCAGTGTGACAGCTCTACGCTGGCAGCTCCCTCCCCTCCCCCCTCTCCTCCGTTATCAGTGTAAAAACATTAGCAAGGAGAGGGGAGAGAATCAGTCTGTTTGCTGGGGCTGCTATGATCTGAATCAGCCGGCATATAGGCAGTGCTGCTCAGCCAATCACTGCAGAACAGAGGGAGGACAGTGTGAATATTCATCAGATGGGAGGGGCTAAGGCCGAGCACAGGGAGCTCTCTGCAGCACAGGGGTTTTCTGGGTAATTGTCACGTAACAGCCTGAATAGGGGGTCGCAAGTCATGAAAACCTGGAACAGCTGAATTTCCTGTCAGAAGAATGCAGAAAAAGCTTGTTTCTAAGCAGCATTGGTAATGGAAGTGATTTACAAACCTATATAACTTTACCTTCTGCACTAAAAGCTGAAAATTTTTTACTGTGAGACATGTCCTTTAATACCACCTTGGCCGGATCTTCTACCTTTTTTGGGGAGACTGGAACTGATAACTGAGAGAAAACTGACAAAAGCGTGTTTAAGCAATTAGGCTGCTTAAATGCCAATTCTATAAAAATAAATTTTTTATGCTTTTTGAGTGATTAATCTGCCGAATTTGACATGTAACTTGCAGTTTGTCCTTTACATTAGGTTGTTTTTACTATAAAATGTAATTTTTTTAACCTGTCTAATTTGTATGCACCTGTTCCGTGTACGTCACCCGGGGAAGGATTCTTAAGGGTGATGCACTACGGAACAGGTAGGGTCTGAAGAAGCGTGATACGCACGCGCAACAGCTGTAACCCAATCTTTCACTAATGAGTTAGTCCTACCTGTAGCGTCCGTGCTCCATGTTACTGCACCGTTGAAAAAAAAATGAATTTGGCACAATATCCTGGTGAGTGACGTCCCTACTTTTTCTTATTGCTTTATGATCAGGATTGCTGCTGTCTTAAGGGACTTGGAACCACTTTGTGTATAGTGCCTGCCAGCACTTTCACGGAACTGTTGTGTAAAATCCAGGAATTGTACTGTGATTACCATGCAGCTGAGTTAAAGGAGGAGGTGACTTCTTTGGGGTAGCGGTGCCGACCGTGCATTCTTATTTTCAGTTATTACGATACTGCTTATCTTCTGTGAGTCTGAGCACACCCCATACTCCTAGCTAGCAAGCTATCTCAAGCGCACTATGGAATCAGAAGATTCGTCTGACAGTACCTCTGAAATGCCGGACGGTGCAGTAGGAGCCGGACGAAAGGTGTAATGTTAAGGACACTTTGCAAGTTTTAGGCATAAAAAATCTTGAATCCAAGGTTCTTATGTTGGCTGAGAAAGAGACTCGGCTATTTTGGACAGTTAATTCTTAACGGTCCTATGCTGAATGTGAAAGGGTCCCGAGAGGGTTAAGAGCATACAAAGAACCCTCCTAATTCGGGGATGACCCAGAATTTGTCCAAATATGGAAAAGTATCCATCAAGAATACTGCCTGCAGATGTTAAGAGCCGTCATTGATAAAAATGAAAAAGAGTATTCTAAAATAACAGAAGAGCTATTAAGAACAAAAACAGAATTAAGAGCACGTTTAGATGATGAAAAGTTTCAATCCTTTTTGAAAAAAATGGAAAAAAGAATCGTTGCTATGCAATCGGTCATAAAAGATCAGAAGGAGGATAAATTTATAAGAGACCGTCTAGACTATGAAACTGACAAAGCTTTCCCTATAGGTGGTCCAAAAAAACAACGCCCGAGACGACCAAGGGGCAGTCAGCCCAGACGAAAAACAACAGACTATTGGACTACTGAGTCTGATTCAAGTGGTAATGACGACTCAAATAAAAGACATCAAAAAGACGGGTGTGAAAAACAGCAAAAAACCCAGAAGGAAAGCTCTAACACAAAAAGTCAAGAAACTACATCTAAAAACACTGATCTAAAAAAAGGAAGTGGCCCTTTAGGAGGAAGACAAGAAGGAGGGGGAGAAGAAAATCCGGCACGGCCGAAAAGGAGTGTTCTGCGAAACAAGAAAGTGACATGGAACAAGTAACATCTGAAAAAGACACTTGTACAGTCATCAACCTTACAGATTTTGTTTTTGATCGGGACACTCCATCCTTACTGAGTAGAGGTCTTAATTACTGCCTTTCTGAGGATTTCAATGTAGTGGACTTTGAAGTGGACCTTTTTAAGTCCATTAGAAAATTGAATTTGAAAACAATTTATGCAAATAAAAATCTTACATATAATCCACTAGAGGGAGAAATCCCAGCCTCAGTCGGCCCTCTGGGGTTTAGCGTCCTAAAAGACGCAACAAAGAGCGAGCTAGAATGTCTAGACCATCTTATCGATTTACAGGACACAATTGAGGACACAAACGTTTTAGATGACACCTGTTGGTCACTTGAGGATTTTAAGGGTAGGATAAAATCCTCCGTTTGTCCTCAAGTGACACCGGGAAGTAATCTCAACATTTTTCCTAACAATGTTTTGCGTGAAGTAAAGTCTCTAATCTATAAAAAAAAAGATCCCTCCAATTTGAGTGAGGGGGAAAGAGTTGCATTAGACAGTCTCAAAAAGAGAAACGACAAAGTAATAAAAAAAGCCGACAAAGGCGGTAACGTTGTCATAATGACTACTGAATATTATGCTACTGAAGCTTTGAGACAGCTAGGCAATTCTAACACCTACCAAAAATTGCAGGGAAATCCTGTCCCAAAGATAAGAGAAAAACTGCAAGGTTTATTAAGAATAGCAGTAGAAAGTAATGTAATTTCTAAAAAAAAGAGCTGAAAAATTGATACCCTTTTTTCCTTCAAGCCCGCGATGGTACTTCCTGCCAAAGGTTCATAAGACGTAATTCACTTCATATGCGAGTCCCTAGCATTCGTGTTAAAAAATAATGCTTTCCTTTTTGATGAAATTTGGTACAGACATAGGGGGTGTGGCCATGGGCACCCCCGTGGCTTGCACATTTGCGAATCTTTATGTAGCTTCCTTTGAACAAAAGTACATCTTTACAACTGAGAATCCCTTCCTGATGTCCGTCCGGTGCTATCTCAGATTTGTCGATGACGTGTTCATCGCCTGGGATGGCACCGAGGCGGACTTCAGGAATTTTGTCGAGTTTCTTAATACAACAAATGAAATGAACCTCAGATTCACTTACAAAATTGATGCTAAAAAGATGGAATTCCTGGATGTGCTGATTGAGGTGGAAGAAGGTGAACTGCGGACGTCTGGTTACAGGAAGCCCACGGCCTCTAATTCTCTGCTCCATTTCTCAAGCTATCATCCCCACCATATCAAAACGGCACTGCCATACGGACAGTTTTTACGTCTTGGACGTATTAATGATTCAGATGAAAGGTTTTTGTTACAGGCTGGAGAGCTGAAGCAGAGATTACTGGTACGGGGCTATCCTGAAGAAATTCTTGATACAGCGTTACATGGAGCTTTTAAACAAAATAGAAATCAACTACTTTTGTCAAATAGAAGAAGAAAAGCAAAAGACAAACCTTTCCAGAACGTCTTACCCAGATTTTCCTTTAAGTTTAGTCCCCTTGAAAAAATCATAAAAAGGGCAGTACATAACAACTGGTCTTTGATCAAAAATGATGAAGAGTTAGGTAAACTAGTACATGACAGACCTCTCATAACATTTAAACATAGCAAAAACCTTAGAGATGTAGTTACTAGTAGCAACTTCTGTTCTAAATCGAAAACCATTGATTGGCTCACAAGATCTGGCCCCACAGGTAACCACAAATGTGGTACATGCATTTGGTGTTCTAATTTGAAAGTTGGTAAAATCACCCATATCGGAGGTGAAGTTATTCATATCAACACTTTGATCACTTGCAGTACCCAGTGGGTTGTTTATGCCATGATCTGTTCATGTGGTAGATTTTATATCGGTAGCACCAAACGCACTTTAAACACACGGTTCAGAGAAAATGTTTATTCTGTTAGAACAAAAAAAGGTGCACCGCGTTTTATCGAACACATGAACATGAAGCATGGTGGAAACTGCAGCGATTTATTCTTTAAGGGACTTGAGGTCGTCTGCAGCAAAGAAAACACAGATAAAAAGAAGCTTTTATTACAAATGGAAGCAAAATGGATAATAAAACTCAATGCTGCGGGCAGCCTAGGGCTTAACGAAAGAGTTGATTACAGTGTATTCTTATAGTTATTTGAATTTTTCATAAATATATTTTTTATGCTTTTTGAGTGATTAATCTGCCGAATTTGACATGTAACTTGTGTTACGCCGAGCGCTCCGGGTCCCTGCTCCTCCCCGGAGCGCTCACGGCGTGTCTCTCCCTGCAGCGCCCCGGTCGGTCCCGCTGACCGGGAGCGCTGCACTGATATGGCCGTCGGGGATGCGATTCGCACAGCGGGACGCGCCCGCTCGCGAATCGCATCCCAAGTCACTTACCCGTCCCGGTCCCCTGCTGTCATGTGCTGGCGCGTGCGGCTCCGCTCTCTAGGGCGCGCGCGCGCCAGCTCTCTGAGACTTAAAGGGCCAGTGCACCAATGATTGGTGCCTGGCCCAATTAGCTTAATTGGCTTCCACCTGCTCCCTGGCTATATCACATCACTTCCCCTGCACTCCCTTGCCGGATCTTGTTGCCTTGTGCCAGTGAAAGCCTTTAGTGTTGTCCAAAGCCTGTGTTACCTGAACTCCTGCTATCCATCTTGACTACGAACCTTGCCGCCTGCCCCGACCTTCTGCTACGTCTGACCTTGCCTCTGCCTAGTCCTTCTGTCCCACGCCTTCTCAGCAGTCAGCGAGGTTGAGCCGTTGCTAGTGGATACGACCTGGTTGCTACTGCCGCAGAAAGACCATCCCGCTTTGCGGCGGGCTCTGGTGAACACCAGTAGCCTCTTAGAACCGGTCCACCAGCACGGTCCACGCCAATCCCTCGCTGACACAGAGGATCCACTACCTGTAAGCCGAATCGTGACAACTTGCAGTTTGTCCTTTACATTAGGTTGTTTTTACTATAAAATTTTATGTTTTTAACCTGTCTAATTTGTATGCACCTGTTCCGTGTACGGGGGAGGATTCTTAACCCCTTAAGGACTCAGGGTTTTTCCGTTTTTGCACTTTCGTTTTTTTCTCCTTACCTTTTAAAAATCATAACCCTTTCAATTTTCCACCTAAAAATCCATATTATGGCTTATTTTTTGCGTCGCCAATTCTACTTTGCAGTGACATTAGTCATTTTACCCAAAAATGCACGGCGAAACGGAAAAAAAAATCATTGTGCGACAAAATCGAAAAAAAACCGCCATTTTGTAACTTTTGGGGGCTTCCATTTCTACGCAGTGCATATTTCGGTAAAAATTACACCTTATCATTATTCTGTAGGTCCATACGGTTAAAATGATACCCTACTTATATAGGTTTGATTTTGTCGCACTTCTGGAAAAAATCATAACTACATGCAGGAAAATTTATACGTTTAAAAATGTCATCTTCTGACCCCTATAACTTTTTTATTTTTCCACGTACGGGGCGGTATGAGGACTCATTTTTTGCGCCGTGATCTGAAGTTTTTATTGGTATGATTTTTGTTTTGATCTGACTTTTTGATCACTTTTTATTCATTTTTTAAGGTTATAAAAAGTTACCAAAATACGCTTTTTTGGACTTTGGAATTTTTTTGCGCGTACGCCATTGACCGTACGGCTTAATTAATGATATATTTTTATAGTTCGGACATTTACGCACGCGGCGATACCACATATGTTTATTTTTATTTTTTTTTACACTGTTTTATTTTTTTTTATGGGAAAAGGGGGGTGATTCAAACTTTTATTAGGGAAGGGGTTAAATGACCTTTATTAACACTTTTTTTAACTTTTTTTTTGCAGTGTTATAGGTCCCATAGGGACCTATAACACTGCACACACTGATCTCTCATCCTGATCACAGGCGTGTATTAACACGCCTGTCATCAGCATTATCGGCGCTTGACTGCTCCTGCCTGGATCTCAGGCACGGAGCAGTCATTCGTCGATCGGACACCGAGGAGGCAGGTAAGAGCCCTCCCGGTGTCCGATCAGCTGTTCGGGACGCCGCGATTTCACCGCGGCGGTCCCGAACAGCCCTACTGAGCAGCCGGGATACTTTCAGTTTCACTTTAGAAGCGGCGGTCAGCTTTGACCGCCGCTTCTAAAGGGTTAATACCGCACATCGCCGCGATCGGCGATGTGTGGTATTAGCCGCAGGTCCCGGCCGTTGATTAGCGCCGGGACCCACGCGATATGATGCGTGATCGCGGCGCGATCCCGCTTCATATCGCGGGAGCCGGCGCAGGACGTAAATATACGTCCTGCGTCGTTAAGGGGTTAAGGGTGATGCACTACGGAACAGGTAGGGTCTGAAGAAGCGTGATACGCACGCGCAACAGCGGTAACCCAATCCTTCACTAATGAGTTAGTCCTACCTGTAGCGTCCGTGCTCCATGTTACTGCACCGTTGAAAAATAAAGAATTTGGCACAATATCCTGGTGAGTGATGTCCCTACTTTTTCTTACTGCTTTAATATCTATAAAAATAAAGTTGTCAAGGAAATGTATAACATGTTCACAATAAGGGTGCGTTCCCACACGGCGTATACGCATCGTATTTCACGCTGCACAAAATTTACGGCAGCAGCGGGAAATACGCTGCGTATTCCTTGCTCACTATACATACAGGGCTTTCCGGCAGCAGCCCTATGTGTGCAGTGAGTTTTGGAGGCGGAGCCGCGTGTCACAGTCATGCCAGCACACGGCCCCTCCTCTAAAACTCACTACACACATAGGGCTGCCGCCGGAAAGCCCTGTGTGTATAGTGAGCAAGAAATACGCAGTGTATTTCCTGCTGCTGCCGTAAATTTTGCGCAGTGTGAAATACGCTGCGTATATGCCGTGTGGGAACGCACGCTAAAAGCGATTCTCAAGCATCTGGTGAAAAGCCTGCGCAAACCTGTCAAACAGCCATGGGCTGCTTTTTAATCTGAATGTGAGTTTACTTGTAAAGTAATATTTATCTCTTTGCTTAATGTCACTTCCTAAGTTCTGGCATTATAGGCAAGAGTTCGAAGGCACCCGAAATGCCTGCCTTCGAGAGCTAAGCCCCCCGCCTCATACTGTTAATTATGGTAATCGCTTCATCTATAGAGGAGTACTTAATTGAAAATTCTTCGGAGGGGATTAAGGAATTAAGACTAGCCGTATATGAAAAATGTGGAGCAGACAGGTCATAAATTAATCTTTTTGTATTGCTGAATTTGCCTGTCACCACGCCAATTGGATTTATTCTCCCAATAATAAAGGAGGTGCAACAAATGGACCTATAAGGACTCAGCTTGAATTCAGCTTGAATAAGGGAATTTACTGCCAAAGGCTCCTTCTCTAGAGACAACAGATTCTTACACTCAGAAATTGACTTTAGCAGAGCCACCAGCTCAGTATGAAACCCTGACTGCAAGCCAGAGTTGAACAAATTGTTGGTCTTGATGACCCTGCAGACATTGACCTAAGAATGCAGTATGTACCACACTTATTCATCCCTTCTAAACTTTCTGTGGGCAAGCTATTTTTAGGTGGGCTTTGAAACAAACCAAACAGACTTGGAATAACCTGCATTGGTTATAGTGACATGCAGTTTAATTTTAATTGTTACAAGTTTGGGATTTCCAAGATAACAGACAGGTCTTCCTATCTTGTCTAGTACTCCTGATCCACTCCTGAGGTACTAGCTTGATTATTGTCAGTTGCTGTGCTAGCAGAGCTACACCACTCAGCTGTGTGACTAATCGAATGGCATGTGGAGTAAATGGGTGCGTTAACCCCTTAAGGATCCAGCCCATTTATACCTTAAGGACCCGGCCATTTTTTGAACATCTGACCACTGTCACTTTAAACATTAATAACTCTGGCATGCTTTTACTTTTCATTCTGATTCCGAGGTTGTTTTTTCGTGACATATTCTACTTTATGTCAGTGATGAATTTTTGTCGCTACTTGCATCATTTCTTGGTGAAAAATGCCAAAATTTTATGAAAATATGTAAAATTTTGAATTTTTTTTACTTTGAAGCTCTCTGCTTATAAGGAAAATGGATATTCCAAATAAATTATATATTGATTCACATATACAATATGTCTACTTTATGTTTGCATCATAAAGTTGACATGTTTTTACTTTTGGAAGACATCAGAGGGCTTCAAAATTCAGCAGCAATTTTCCAATTTTTCACAACATTTTCAAAATCTGAATTTTTAAGGGACCAGTTCAGTTTTGAAGTGGATTTGAAGGGCCTTCATATTAGAAATACCCCATTATAAAAATTGCACCCCTCAAAGTATCCAAAATGACATTCAGTAAGTGTGTTAACCCTTTAGGTGTTTCACAGGAATAGCAGCAAAGTGAAGGAGAAAATTCAAAATTTTGACATTTTTTACACTCGCATGTTCTTGTAAACCCAGTTTTTGAATGTTTACAAGTGGTAATAGGAGAAAAAGCCCCCCAAAATTTGTAACCCAATTTCTCTTGACTAAAGAAATACCTCTTATGTGTATGTCAAGTGTTCGGAGGGCGCAGTAGAGGGCTCAGAAGGGATGGAGCGACAATGGGATTTTGGAGAGTGAATTTTCCTGAAATAGTTTTTGGGGTGCATGTCACATTTAGGAAGCCCCTATGGTGCCAGAACAGCAGTAAACCCCACATGGCATACCATTTTGGAAACTACACCCCTCAAAGCATGTAACTAAGGGTCCAGTGAGCCTTAACACCCCACAGGTGTTTGACGACTTTTCGTTAAAGTCGGATGTGCAAATGAAAAAAAAAAAAAATTTCACTAAAGTGCAGTTTTTCCCCCCCAAATTTACCATTTTTACAAAGGGTAACAGGAGAAAATGCCCCCCAAAATTTGTAACCCCATCTCTTCTGAGTATGGAAATACCCCATGTTAGGACGTAAAATGCTCTGCGGGTGAACTACAATCCTATGAAGAGAAGGAGTCACATTTGGCTTTTGGAAACCAAATTTTGCTGAAATGGTTTTTGGGGGCCATGTCGCATTTAGGAAGCCCCTGTGCTGCCAGAACAGCAAAAAAAATCCCACATGGCATACTATTTTGGAAACGACACCCCATAAGGAACGTAATAAGGGGTACAGTGAGCCTTAACACCTCACAGGTGTTTCACAGCTTTTTGTTAAAGTTGGATGTGTAAATGAAAGAAAAAATTTTTTTCACTAAAATGCAGTTTTTTCCCCAAATGTTACATTTTTACAAGTGGTAATAGGAGAAAATTACCCCCAAAATTTGTAACCCCATTTCTTCTGAGTATGGAAATACCACATGTGTGGATGTCAAGTGCTCTGCTGGCGCACTACAATGCTCAGAAGAGGAGGAGCGCCATTGAGCTTTTGGAAAGAGAATTTGTTTGGAATGGAAGTCAGGGGCCATGTGCGTTTACAAAGCCCCCCGTGGTGCCAGAACAGTGGACCGCCCCACATGTGACCCCATTTTGGAAACTACACCCCTCACAGAATTTAATAAGGGGTGCAGTGAGTATTTACACCCCACTGGCGTTTGACAGATCTTTGGATCAGTGGGCTGTGCAAATGAAAAATTACATTTTTCATTTTCACGGACCACTGTTCCAAAAATCTGTCAGACACCTGTGGGGTGTAAATGCTCACTGTACCCCTTATTACATTACATGAGGGCTGTGGTTTCCAAAATGGGGTCACATGTGGGGGGGGGGGTCCATTGTTCTGGCACTATGGGGGCTTTGTAAACACACGTGGCCTTCAATTCCGGACAAATTTTCTCTTCAAAATCCCAATGGAGCTCCTTCTCTTTTTAGCATTGTAGTGCGCCAGTAGAGCACTTTAAATCCACATATGGATTATGTTCTTACTCAGTTCTTACAAATTTTGGGGGTCTTTTTTCCTATTTTCCCTTGTGAAAATGAAAAATTTAGGGTAACACCAGCATTTTAGTGAAAACATTTTTTTTTTTTTCATTTTCCCATCCAACTTTAACGAAAATTTGTCAAACACCTGTAGGGTGTTAAGGCTCACTATACCTCTTGTTACGTTCCATGAGGGGTGTAGTTTCCAAAATAGGGTCACATGTGGGTATTTATTTTTTTGTGTTTATGTCAGAACCGCTGTAAAATCAGCCACCCCTGTGCAAATCGCCAATTTAGGCCTCAAATGTACATAGTGCACTCTCACTCCTGAGTCTTGTTGTGCGCCCGCAGAGAATTTTACGCCCACATATGGGGTATTTCCGTACACAGAAAAAATTGTGTTACAAATTTTGGGGGTCTTTTTTTCCTTTTACCGCTTGTGAAAATAAAAAGTATGGGGCAACACCAGCATGTTAGTGTAAATTTTTTTTTAATTTTTTTACACTAACAGGCTGGTGTGGACCCCAACTTTTCCTTTTCATAAGGGGTAAATGGAGAAAAAGCCCCCCAAAATTTGTAGTGCAATTTCTCCCGAGTACTGAAATACTCCATATATGGCCCTAAACTGTTTCCTTGAAATACGACAGGGCTTTGAAGTGAGAGAGCGCCATGCGCATTTGAGGACTAAATTAGGGATTGCATAGGGGTGGACATAGGGGTATTCTATGCCAGTGATTCCCAAACAGGGTGCCTCCAGCTGTTGCTAAAATCCCAGCATGCCTGGGCAATTAGTGGCTGTCCCGAAGTGCTGGGAGTTGTTGTTTTGCAACAGCTGGAGACTCCGTTTTGGAAACACTGGCGTACAATACATTTTTCATTTATATTGGGGGGTACAGTGTAAGGGGGTGTATATGTAGTGTTTTACCCTTTATTATGTGTTAGTGTAGTGTAGTGTTTTTAGGGTACATTCGCACTGGCAGGTTACGGTGAGTTTCCCGGTAGGAGTTTGCGCTGCGGCAAAACATTTGCCGCAGCTGAAACTTCGAGAAACTCACTGTAAACTCGCCCGTGTGAATGTACCCTGTACATTCACACAGTGGGGGGGGGGGCAAACCATGTACTGAGCATGCTGGGAGTTGTACTTTTGCAACAGCTGGAGGCACACTGGTTGGAAAACCTTCAGTTAGGTTCTGTTACCTAACTCAGTATTTTCCAACCAGTGTGCCTCCAACTGTTGCAAAAGTACAACTCCCAGCATGTACTGATCGCCGAAGGGCATGCTGGGAGATGTAGTTATGCAACAGCTGGAGGTACGCAACTACAACTCCCAGCATTCCGAGACAGCTGTTTGGGCATGCTGGGATTTGCAGTTTTGCAACATCTGGAGAGCTACAGTTTAACACCACTGCACAGTGATCTCCAAACTGTGACCCTCCAGATGTTGCAAAACTACAAATCCCAGCATGCCCAGACAGCAAACAGCTGTGTGGGCATGTTAGGAGTTGTAGTTTTGCAAGATCTGGATTGCCACAGTTTGAAGATCACTGTATAGTGGTCTCAAACTGTAGCCCTCCAGCTGTTGCAAAACTGCAAGTCCCAGCATGCCCAAACGGCTGTCTGAGCATGCTGGGAGTTGTAGTTTTGCAACATCTGAAGGGCTACAGTATAGAGACCACTGTATAGTGGTCTCATACTGTAGCCCTCCAGATGTTGCTAGGCAACTCACTGGCTTCCGTAGGATACAGGGAGCCGCATCGTCGCCGGTCCCCTTTGGTTTCGCCGTTCTGCCCGGCCTATTGTGGGTGGGCAGAACGGGGAAGGCAAAAGTTAATCCCCCCCCCGCCCCCGATCTGCTATTGGTTGCCGCGTCTATACGACCAATAGCACCCCTGCCACCTCACTCCTATCCCTTCAGGGGGATTGTAGGTGTCACGGACAACCCCGATCCCCCTTATTTTCCGGGTCACCGAGTCACCATAGACCCATATGACCCGGAATTGCGCAAATCGCAAAGTCACCGACATGGGGCGGTCTGATGAAACCCATGGGCATTTGCACGGGATGCCTGCTGAATGATTTCAGCAGGCATCTTTGTCCGATCCCCGCCCGGCAGGCGGTGGGGACCAGAATTCGCCATGACGTACGCGTACGTCATGGGTCCTTAAGTACCAGGGTGGCATGATGTACACGTACGTCAAGGGTCCTTAGGTGGTTGAAGGAGTACTCCCATGGAAAACTTTTTTTTAGAAATCAACTGGTACCAGAAAATTAAATAGATTTGTAAATTACTTCTATTAAAAAATCTTAATCCTTCCAATACATTTTATGGGCTGTATACTACGGAGGAAATGCTTTTCTTTTTGGATTTCTCTGATGTTACGACCACAGTGCTCTCTGCTGACCCCTGCTGTCCATTTTAGGAACTGTCCAGAGCAGCATATGTTTACTATGGGGATGTTCCAAAAATGGACAGCAGAGGTCAGCAGAGAGCACTGTGGTCGTGACATCAGAGAAATCCAAAAAGAAAAGCATTTCTTCTGTAGTATATAGCCCCTAAAAAGTACTGGAAGGATTAAGATTTTTTAATAGAAGTAATTTACAAATCTGTTTAACTTTCTGGCACCAGTTGATTTAAAAAAAAAAAAAGTTTTCCACAGGAGTACCCCTTTAACATGGCAAAGATCAGTGTAATCGGCGGTCGATTGATCAACGCGGAGGCAGGTGAGGGGACCTCCGCTCACGTTCTAGCTGATAAGCCCAACTGAGCTGCCGGGAAGCTTTTACTTTCATTTTAGATGCGGCGATCGACTTTGAACGCCGCGTCTAAAGTGTTAATAGCGCCCGGCACAACGATCGGTACCGCATGCTATTAGCCCATGGTCCCGGCTGTCATTAGCCGCTGGGACCGACCCGGTATGACGCGACCCCACGTTTTATACTGGGCGAAGGGCGTACAGGTACACCCTGCATCCTTAAGAGGTTAAGGGCATAAGCAGCACACAAAAAAAGAACACAGTCAGCAGTAACACCAAGAGCAGAGAAAGGGAACAACGGGAGAAAGACACTCAAGGACATCCACAACGACAACAGAGGGAAACACAAAGGGGGAAAGAAAAAGGACAGCTCAGTGAGGTTGATGATCCATAAAGCGTTCACACAACTCCCATGCGGGCAAGAACAGCGGCACTGTATTATTCAGTGAGGCAGTAAGAGACTCGAGGGATCGGATCTCCCTTACACAGGCTAAGAGGTCATTCTCAGAAGGTGGTACAGATTTCTTCCAATATTTCGCTATAAGAGTCTTTGCAGCAAGGACAATATGCAGAAACAGTTTAAAAGGACGTTTAGGTAGGGCTCTATGAAATAGGTGAAGAAGATAGATCAGAGGATCGAGAGGGACAGAAACACCTAAAATCCGGTTGACCAAACGCTGAACCATATGCCAATAGCCCACAATTAGGGGGCAAGCCCCAAAAATATGGAAGGTAGTCCCCAATCCTACCCCACAGCATCAGCACTGTGGAGGGACAGTCAGATTCAACCTATTAAGCAGCACCAGAGTGTGGTACCAACCCATAAGCATTAAACAGTCTGCTTATAAGTCCCAAATCACCCTCCACTGAGGTAGAGTAATATCAAATCATATCCTCCTTCCAGTGACTCATAGTGATGCAAGGGGGCAGCCGCACCCTGGGGAGAGTTAAGAAAAGAATAACTGGCAGAAAGGAGGCCTTTCGCCAGTGGTCCCTGGCGGCATAGTTGCTCAAAGCCAGTAGGCAATAAAACGTTCCTGGACCCCAATGAGGAAGACATAAGGTGACATATAACTGGAGATAATGGAGCCACTCGGAGGAGGGAAGGCCATTCCGGGACATCAGGTAATCGAAGAGAGCGAGAGCTGGGATCCACTATATCAGCCCAGCAAAAAATACCCTGTGACCCCCCATTCCCTCACCATAACCGAGTTCATACCTGCAGAAAGGCTAGGGTTATAGAGAAAAAACTGCAAGGGAGAAGAAAAGGAAAAAAGCGTAAACTTCCTAGAACAATAGTCCCAGACATAGCGAGAAAAGGACATAGGGCCCAAGAGCTAGATCGTCATCTTAACTGCTGCTATGCGACCGAAAAATGAAATATACTGGGACCGCCATTTTTCCATAAGAGCCTGTAAGTCGTGAAAAAGGGAAGGAAAATTAGAGGCATAAAGAGAAGCATAGCGCAGAGTCACAAGGACACCAAGGTACTTGAGAGCTGTAGGAGACAATTTAAAGGAATAATTAGCATGAAGAAGAGCAGAGAGAGACACAAGGAGATTCAAGTTTTAGAAAGGTTCACCTAGTAGCCCGAGACCACCCCATATGAATGAAGGACCCTATAAAGATTAGGAAGAGAAAGCAGAGGACGAGTGAGAGTCAAAAGAACATCATCAGCAAACAAACATGAACCCATACCCCAGAGATGTCCGGGTCCCCCCGAATCAAAGCCGCCAAAGGCTCAATACAGAAAGCAAAGACCAGGGGGGACAACGGACATCCCTGCCAAGTGCCATTAAGCAAAATGAAAGCAGAAGAAGTAGTGTGGGGGAGTTTAAGAGAAGCAGTAGGCGAGGAGACCCCTCAGTGCAGTGAGAAAATTCCTGGTGATACCAAATTTCCGAAGGGTAGAAAAGAGAAACGGCCATCCCAGCCTATCAAAGGCCTTTTCTGCATCAAGACTGAGAACAAGGGCCTGTTTGGATCTTCTATTAACCAAGTCAATAAGATCCACAACCCGCCTGGTGTTGTCACTCCCCTGGTGATAGGGAATAAAGCCAACCTGGTCCTTATGGACAAGGGATGGGAGGAAGCAACAGAAATGGCCGCCAGGACCTTAGAAAACAACTTCAGATCTGATTTGAGGAGGGCAATGTGCCTATAACTAGAACATTTATGGGGATCCTTATCCGAATTAAGGAGAAGAGTTATCAGAGAATGCAAAAAGGACTGCAGGGTCTCCTTACTATAAAAGAGTTAAAAAGAGGAACAAGTTTAGGGAGAAAGAGAGAAGAAAAAGTCTTATAATACAAATAGGTAAAGCCATCCGGCCCAGGAGAGCGACTCGGCAGGGAGGGATTTAAGGGCCTCCTCCAACTCCTCAGAAGTAACAGGAGCATTCAGAGCAGCTGGGTCCAAGGCTGAAAGGGTTGGGAGAAAGCACTGAGATAAGAATGAGTCAAAGACAGCGGCTCGCTCCCCAGGTTCGGACGGAAGCTGGGAGGGCAAAGAATAAGGCTTAGTCCAGAAAAAGTCGGGAGACAATATCAGGATAGTGGAGAGTGCTCCTTCAGAGCGGAGAGACTGAGCAGCGGCCCGATCACACAAGCGCCTGACGAGCATAGCATAAGCTTTATTACCCTTCTCATAAAACCGTTGTTTAGCGTAGAGAAGTAGGGCCAGGTCCCCCAGTTGGGCTCGCGCCTCCACCAGCCTCCTCAGGTCTGAAAGAGAAGGAGCAGTTAACATGAGAGCCTCAAGCTTAGTAATCTCAGCATGGAGCTCCCGAGACTGAGTTATATCTTTCTTGATTAGCTGGGATGAAGTTGTCTGGTGTAATATTTGGCATGCCAAAGCCAGTACCTAAAAAGCTTGCCTGTGATGTAGACGGAATTGGAACTATAGATGCATTAGGATAAACAACACTCCTATTCTCCACTACATCCAGCCTAGCCTGAATATCTGATATATATGATGGCATGGTATTAATCAGTGAATGTAGCTGTGTGAGAGAGGTTTGGATTGTCTGCGTAGAGATTTCCTTTTGACTACGGCCTGCAGAATCAGACACCAGTAACCTCAAGCACTGACATGGTATACACGATATCTGAATTGTGAAACATCTGGCAATAACCCATACTGGAAAGAGAGAAAGAAAGTCTTAACTACGTTAACAACTAGGCAGCAAAGGACTCTTCACCAATGAACATAAGAACAAAATACAACAAGTTGGGAATCCATTGTATTAGGAATGCCTCAAATAATAAGTGATAACACTATGCTGAACTATGATCGAACATGGGGGGGATGACATGGAAGGGGAGTTACCTAACAATGGGTTCCCAATAAAAATTTACCTCACGGATGCATGACCAAACCGGCTGGGTGGGCAATATTAGGATAGCTGGACGCATTTCAGGATGACGACCCTCAGCAGCAGTCATCACCCTGAAACGCGTCCAGCTATACTAATATAGACTTCTTGGGACTTGCAGTACTTATTCAGAGAGTGCAAACATCAGATGGGTGAGAGGTGCTCAACACCAGCTTACAATATTCTAACAACTAACACAAATGAAGCATGCTAAAAAATTACTTATAGATGAGTTATAAAATAATTTAAGGTGAACAATAAGAGAAATTACCAGTATTTACTTTGGACATTATTTTTGCAACTCTTACCCCCTTTTTGTTTTTGCACTTTAATTTTTTCTTCCTCCATTTTTGCACTTTCTGTTTTTCCTCCTCCCTTTCTAAAAATCATAAGCAGTCAATTTTGCACCTAAAGACCCATATAAGGGCTTGTATTTTTGCGTCACTAATTGTACTTTGTAATGACATCACTTATTTTATAACAATCTGCAGCGAAACAAAAAAAAAAACGTATTTGTGGGGTGAAATAAAAAAATATCCCATTTTGCTATTTTTAGGGCTTCCATTTCTACGCAGTGCACTTTTCGGTAAACACCTTAAAGGGAGATTTATCATTAGGTGTCTATTGTAGACACAGTTCTACCCCTTTACACTGCTTGTCCACTCATGCTCAGAATTTACTAAGGTTGTACACTCCTTTGATAAATCTTGTGCAAATATAGAAATGCACCCCCTCGCTCTACTGTACACTCCTTCTCTACCTAACAGGAAAAGTGGACGTAGGGATTTTGTTCTATTGCTTTGAGGCCAGGATTCCATTGAGGGTTTTTGTCCATCATAAAAATAGCCAGAAAAACTGTCCCAGCTTTTTCTTGTATTTTGTCAGTTTTTCTTGTGGTTTTTTTCTTGCATTTTTGCTGGTGTGTGGAAACAAAAAAATTTAATTTTTTTTTCTTCAGAATTTAGATACATGAATGCGGAGGACTATGTCAGATTTTGTGGATTGCGATGATGAACAGCGTTTTTTTTAAATGTCAATAAAAGGGTTAACGAGGGCTGTGGGGGGAGTGTTTTTTTAAATAATTTTTTTTTCAAATGTGTTGTGTTTTTTTATAATTGAATTTTCAGGCTTAGTAGTGGAAGGTGTCTTTTAGACATAATCTATTACTAGGCCGTGGCTTAGCGTTAGCCCCCAAAACAGCTAGCCCTAACCCCCAATTATTACCCCGGTACCCACCGCCACAGGGGTTCTGGGAAGAGCTGGTACCAACAGGCCCGGACCATCAAAAATGGCGCTCCTGGGCCTAGGCGGTAACAGGCTAGCGTTATTTAGGCTGGGGAGGGCCAGTAACAATGGTCCTCGCCCATCCTGGTAACGTCAGGCTGTTGCTGCTTGGTTGGCATCTGGCTGATACTGAAAAAATGAGGGAACCACACACTTTTTTTTATTTATAAAAAAAACCAAAACGCATAGGGTTACCCCTATTTTTTGTATCAGCCAGATACCAACCAAGCAGGGTGGGCGAGGACTTAGTAATGGATTCCGTCTATAAGACAGCTTCCACTACTAACCCTAACCAAGCAGGGTGGGCGAGGACCATTGTTACTGGCCCTCCCCAGCCTAAATAACGCCAGCCTGTTACCGCCTAGTTGGTACCGGCTCTTCCCAACACCCCTGTGGCGGTGGTTACCGAGGTAATAATTGGGGGTTAGTGCTAGCTGATTTAGGGCTGACGCTAAGCCCGGCTTAGTAATGGATTCCATCTATAAGACAGCTTCCACTACTAACCCTGAAAATTAAATTATAAAAAACAAGACACATTGAAAAAAATATTTTATTTAAAAAAAATACTCCCCCCCCAGCCCTCGTTAACCATTTTATTCAAATAAAAAAAACTGCTGGTCGCAGTCCTCCGAATCTGACGTAGTCCTCCGCATTCATGTATCTGAAATGAGAAGAAAAGAAAAACAAGAAATATGGGTTAGTAAATTTTTTTGCTCTCCCCTGGGAAGAGCGCACATAATGCAGCGTGTTCCTAAACATGGAGCCTCCAATTGTTGCTAAACTACAACTCGCATCATGGAGGCTGTAGTTAAGCAACAGCTGGAGTCTCCCTGTTTGGGAACACACTGCCAGAAAGGCTCTGTTCCCATTATGCAAAACGCATAATGTGAACAGAGATCTGTCCCTCTGCCCTTGGACTACTACTCCTATTATGGGACAGAGTCTGCTCATGATGGGAGTTATAGTCCAGGGGCTGAGGTGCAGATCGCACCGGGTCATTCTGCAGAGACCCGCTGCGATCCGCATTTAAGTTAACAAGCCGGCGGTACATGCGTCTACAGTGCGCTGCCGCCGGCTTCTATATACACTGTAATAACTCATAATCCCCGCTGCCGGGAGCTCTGATTGGTCAATAGCTATCCACCAATCAGAGCTCCTGTGTTCCGGCAGGGATTATGAATTATGACAGTGTATATAGGAGCCATCGGGGAGCGTGATGTAGACGCATGTAAGGCCGGCTTGTATAGTTAATAAATGCAGATCGCAACAGATCTCCAGAGAATGATCTGATGCGATCCGCATTTAAGTTAAAAAGTCGGCGGTGCATGCAGCTACACTGTGCTCCTATATACACTGACATAATTCATAATCCCCGCCGGAACACGGGAGCTCTGATTGGTGGATAGCTATTGACCAATTTGAGCTCCCGTCTCCCGGCGGCGGGGATTATGAATTAGGAGCTGTGTATATAGAAGCTGGCGGGCAGTGCATTGTAGACGCATGTACCGCCGGCTTGTTAACTTAAATGCGGATCGCAGCGGGTCTCTGCAAAATGACCCGGTGCGATCTGCACCTCAGCCCCTGGACTATAACTCCCATCATGGGCAGAGTCTGTCCGTGATGGGAGTAGTAGTCCTAAAAGTCCCGCAGCCGGGGGATGTGCAAGTGCCATCCCTCAGCAGTGCTGCGGTACTACAACTACTCCCATCATGGGACAGACTCTGTCCCATGATAGGAGTAGTAGTTCAATGGCAGAGGGGCAGATCACTCTCCTGCGATCTGCATTTATTAACTATACAAGCCGGCGGTGCATGTGGCTACACTGCACTGCCGCCGGCTCCTATATACAGCTCTTATAATTCATAATCCCCGCCGGGAGACGGGAGCTCTGATTGGTGGATAGCTATTGACCAATCAGAGCTCCCGTGTTCCGGCGGCGGGGATTATGAATTATGACAGTGTATACAAGAGCCGGCGGCAGCGCAGTGTAGCCGCATGTACCACTGGCTTGTATAGTTAATAAATGCGGATCGCAGCGGGTCTCTGGATAATGACCTGCTGTGATCTGCACCTCAACCCCTGGACTATATCTCCCATTATGGGCAGACTCTGTCCATGATGGGAGTTGCAGTCCTACATCTTTAACATGAAAGAAGTGGACCCTAGCTAGAACAACTCGGGGGACAGCTTAGGTAGTGGGACTCTATGAATTCTGTCCAACAAGAGGTCTTGAGAGGAGAATTGTGGTAATATATAGCTCATGAGCTCAGTTACGAAACGAGAGAGATCTTTGGTTGGAATTGATTCCGGAATGCCTCGTAGCTTGATGTTATTGCAACGTGATGTATCTTCCAGATCTGCAATTTTCGCCCGAAGGCTAGCAACGTCTGTTTCTAGGTCATAATGAGCATCTATGAGATTATTGTGAGATGAAGCAAATTCTGTCATTTTATTTTCTGCGTGATCCACTCTCTGTTCAACTTCGTTTAAAGCTTGGTGTAGAGGTTGTAGGTTATGTGTCAGTTTGGCTGAGAGGGATGACTCCAACATAAGGAGCATATTTTTGAGAGTTACTTCAGTTACTGGCACCTCAGAGGCTTGAATCGAGTTAAAGAAGTCCGCTTTCGGTGAGGAGACTCCAGATTCAGGTTGGTCTTCAGTTTCAACTAGAGTTCCAGAATCTATTCTGGGGCGTTGTTTAAAAGGACTGGTCGAAGCAGGAGAGTTTGGAGCAGAAGTAGTAACATTACAGTTGCAATTAGGAGAGGCATTTTTTGAAGGGACTTCTGAATAAAGACCTCTGGGAGACCTGTCAGGAGAGGACGGCAAAGAAGTGCTGCGCCTCGTGTCATAATATGAAAATGGCATGTTGGTGATGTCTTTATTGATCTGTAATGATGAGGGTATTTGAGGTTGTGACAATGAAAATCTGGTGGTATGGTTGGAATGCGGAGTAGAGTAGAAGTCTGTTAGTTTTTTCAGTCTGGAGGAGTTCCTGTTGCGGAGTTTAGTAGCCATCTCGCAATCTTGAAAGGACAATGGTTAGAGTAAATTATTGTAGAATATCTGGACAGTCACTTGTTTTTAAAGGAAATCTGTCATCAGAATAACCCGCACTAAACCTGTTACACAGGCTTGTAGTGCGGGTGATCCTGATTAAAACGCTTCTTACCTGGTTAAAAATGGTTCAGCGGTTCTTCAGATATCTTTATCTTTAGTTTTCTGTTATTCCCTGGCTTGGGACTCAGTGGGAGGTCTTATCAGCTTGGACTCGGCTATACGTCATTCTAGCTGGGCGGAGCGGCCGCCCGGCTCATGAATATTCATGAACTTATCATTGTAGTCTAACTACTTTTTCTAGGTCACGTGGGGAGGGCCGCACATGCGCCGCGTTCCGTAAACCCGGAATCGGCGTTCTCCCCCCGCGCCGCTTCCGGGTGTACGGAACGCGGCGCATGCGCGGCCCTCCCAACGTGACCTAGAAAAAGGAGTTAGACTACGATGATAAGTTCATGAATATTCATGAGTCGGGAGGCCGCTCCGCCCAGCTAGAATGACGTATAGCCGAGTTCGAGCTGATAAGACCTCCCACTGAGTCCCAAGCCAGGGAATAACAGAAAACTAAAGATAAAGATATCTGAAGAACCGCTGAACCATTTTTAACCAGGTAAGAAGCGTTTTAATCAGGATCACCCGCACTACAAGCCCGTGTAACAGGTTTAGTGCGGGTGATTCTGATGACAGATTTCCTTTAACTTGAAAGTGAGGTCTCAGAGCCAGCAACTGAGTTGTATTGTAGAAGGGTAAATCTCACAATGTAATTGTCAGCAGTTAACTTATGGACTGGATAGGCAGAAAGATAAAGGAGACCAGTATATGGCAGCATAGTATCTAGACTTCAGCTTGGATGAGTTCAGAAGACTTTAGGTAATTATAACAGCATAATGTCTTCTTGTTGTATGGAGAAGTCCTAATAGATAGCTAGTGATGGGTAAGTGCTTGTAGGATATCTGAATAGTTACTTGATTTATCTTGAAAATAGAGCCTTAGGCTAGTATCTGGGTTGTGTTGTAAAAAAAAAAAAAAGACAGTGAAGTACAGCAGGCTGGTTTTGTTACAGTTCTTACAGAAGAATAAAGGAGACCAATAGATGGCAGCGGAATGCCTAGACTTCAGCTTGGATGAGTGCAAGAAGAGTCAGGTAATTATAACAGTGTAATGTCCACTTCTTGAAGCTTCTTGGATAATTCCTAATAATAAACTGACTAGGAACAGATTTTGTAGAATGTTGGATTAGTTACTTGTTCATCTTGAAAAGTAAGGTTTTAAGACTAATATCTGGGTTGTAATGTAGAAAAGGAAGTCTCACAATGAAGTATCCAGCAGGCAGGTGTGTTACAGTCAATACAGGAGAATAAAGGAGACCAGTAGATGGTAGAAGAGAGTTGTGGATTGTAACTCGAGTAAGTGCAAGGAAAGTGAGATGATTATAACAGTATAGTGGCTACTTCTTGCAGCAGAGGAAATTTCAGATATATGGCCGCCAATTCAGTTGTTATAAGGCAGTCACTTGTCTATACTCTTATTTCAGTTTGGAAGATACAGAGTCCTCTTTTTAGTTTTTTCCACTATTTTAGAGGCAGAAAATGACTAAAATCGCCTTTAATGATGATGCTTGTTAGAGCTGGGTTCACTCTCTATAGCACAAATAAGTGGTATCACCAAGAGCTCTATAGGTAGAGCATTAAGGGGGAGATTTATCAAAACCTGTCCAGAGGAAAAGTTGCCCAGTTGCCCATAGCAACCAATCAAATGTCTTCTTTCATTCTTAATTAAGCCTCTGCAAAATGAAAGTAGCAAGCTAATTGGTTGCTATGGGCAACTGGGCAACTTTTCCTCTGGACAGGTTTTGATAAATCTTCCCCAAAATGTGTTGACCTCCGGGTTAATAAGGTTCAAGGGCTCACTGTGGCAGCAGCAAGCCGCTCAGCAACACTTCTGATATACCAAGTTGGCGTTTGTTTAAATTCCAACCCCTCAGGTAATAACATGTAGCACTGTATGTGCAGGAGCGATGTAGGTATTTCTGTCCAGCACCTGTACAGCGGCCCCTTTTATTTAAATGGTGCACCCACCTGTGTATTTAGAGTTGGACACCTGAGGCAGGCTTGGAGCTGGTGAGGTAAAAGCGGCACCCTGTTCTGTAATGCATTGTATGTGGCCAGCTATTCAGATGCTGCTGGTCTGTGGTGGGGGACCATTCCCCTTCAGGAAGTTTGCTGTGGGGTCTGTATGTATGTGGAGCGCTGGCGTCGGGGTACGATGGTGAGGTACAGCGTGATTAAGCTGGGGCTGTCCGGGTGGCAGCACGCTGTAGAACCAGGACGGCTGTGCTGTAAAGATGGCGCCCACAACTGTAGCTGGAGTGTGGCGTAGGAGACCAGAGGCTGACGTGGGACTGGCGTGGTGCTGGTAAGTTGAGGGCTGCGGCCGCTCAGTGGTATGGTAAGCGGGACCAGTAATCTTCCATCCAGAGGGTCAGCTGCGGCTTCTATGCGCTGGCAAGCGCTGATGTTGGGCTCCAGAGGTAGAGCACAGCGCGGGAGAGCTGAGGTTAGCTGGGCAGCAGTGCACTGTGGAGATGAGGCGGTATCACTGTATAAGATGGCGCCCGCAGCTGCTGCTGATCAGTTGCGTGGTTGAAATCTCCCTTTTCAGCAGGGGGAGATATGAGAAAGTTCGTCCAGGGGTGCTCCAGACGTTCCCCAGCAGGGTAGCAGTCTATAATCCCCCAAATTCCCGGTGGCAGAGGTCGCTAATTGTCAGTTTGAGCACATACACTGGGGAGAGAACTAAGCAGACATCTCTCCTCGGCAGCAGGCCACGCCCCCTATGAACCCCATTTTCTACATCCCTGTATGAACCCCATGCATTTCTGCTTCCCTGTATGAACCCTGTGGATTTCTGCTTCCCTGTATGGACCCCGTGTATTTCTACATCCCTGTATGAACCCCGTGCATTTCTGCTTCCCTGTATGAAGTCCGTGCATTTATGCTTCCTGGTATGGATCCCATGCATTTATGCTCCCCTGTATGCAGGGCCAGATTAACGTAGGGGCAGATGGAGCTGCCGATCCAGGCCCCTACATGAAAATAGACTCAGCAGCCTGCACAGGATAAATATGTTAACAGAAAAAGAGGGCCGGCCCTGCACTGTCCCAGGCCGGCCCTGCTTCTTACTTACGGCCCTGGGTCACCCAGGGCCGTAAGTAAGAAGCAGGGCCGGCCTGCTGAGCACTGTATTCTTTTTTTAAATAGTTAGCCTCCGGCCCTTTAAGGTGAGTGCAGGGGCCATTGCCGCAATGCAGGGACGCTCCTCCCCCTCCCCCCACACTCCTCTGTGTGCAGGCTGCAGCCCTATTGGAGAAGACAGGTGCTTTGCTTCCTGCTTCATTGCTGACTACATCACCCGCCCGCGCCGAAGATGAACAGGAAGACTTCCCCTGCCCACCGCTGCGGCCCCCTATACAACAGGTAATTTTCCGGGAGGAAAAGGTTGAGGGGCAAATTGCTGTTTGGGGGGTCAGTGGGGGTTAAATGGGCAATTTCTTAATGTTTCCTGACCAGGGGGCCTCCAGCAGTTTTAAAATTACAACTCCCAGCATGCCTTTGGCTGCTCAGACATGCTGGGAGTTTTAGTTTTGCAACACTTTATCTAATCTCATATCTATCTATTTATCTAAGATGCAGAAAGATACAGCAGCACACCCAGTAGTAAAGTGCAAAAATTGGGATTTATTTAACCCATATCAGATGCGACGTTTCGACGGCATTCCGCCATCTTTTTCAAGCATGATGGCGGAATGCTGTCGAAACGTCGCATCTGATATGGGTTAAATAAATCCCAATTTTTGCACTTTACTACTGGGTGTGCTGCTGTATCTTTCTGCATCTTGGATTATTTGAGCCATCTGCGATTGGGACTGCTTTCCTCGTTGGCACCCCAAGATTTTGCCAGAATACATGGTTGTGCTGCCTACTCTCTACATTGATATTTATTTATCTATCTATCTCATATCTATCTCATAACTATCTATCGATTCCAAAGAAGATGCAGTGGCACTCAAATGGTGAAAAAAGGTGAATTATAAATTTTTCTCTTTTATATAGAGATAGGCCAGGTGATGGAAGAACACTCTGCCTAATCTGATCGTAAGGAATCCACGTGGACTCACTTTTTTCCAATCTAGTGTTGGACCTAACCTGTGGAGCGTTGCACCCGTATCAACAGATGCCCTCTGCTACAAAAACCCACTTATTCAGAAGTAAGGTTAGCACCAAAGCCATTCTCAGTGTGTTGCCTATGGTAACGACAGAGATGGCCGGCTCCTTGGACTTTGGAGGGGTCTCCAGTAACCCGCAAGCCCCCCGGACCAGTTGTGCAAAATACCTTGCAAGAAAAATGCTGTGGGGATAAGCATTGAGAAAAGGGCACTGTTTTCCCACTTCCAAGATAGCGCCATGACCCTCTAGGTACGCAGAGCGCATGAGCTGAGGAGAGCGTCTCTGCTCCACAGTAACGGCCATCACATGACTTGTCATCTGACTACACAGAGCGGAACGTCACTTCCGGTCCTGCGGACGGATCCCGGAAGCTAATGGATTCCGAGACGATCTACGGCGAGTGTCTGGCCTCCCTCCGCCCACCTCATTACATGCCATGCACCTTGCACCTGAGATTGTATATGGTATGCACTGTATTTTTATATATTTATTGCATGCATTGACGATCAGAGAATATGCCAGGGCTCATATGTATGCATCTTCAGCACTGATGTATGTTGTAGTACACATATACCGTATATACTCGAGTATAAGCCGAGTTTTTCAGCACGATTTTTCGTGCTGAAAACACCCCCCTCGGCTTATACTCGAGTGAACTCCCCCACCCGCAGTGGTCTTCAACCTGCGGACTTCCAGAGGTTTCAAAACTACAACTCCCAGCAAGCCAGGGCAGCCATCGGCTGTCCGGGCTTGCTGGGAGTTGTAGTTTTGAAACCTCCGGAGGTCCGCAGGTTGAAGACCACTGCGGCCTTCAACATCATCCAGCCCCCTCTCACCCCCTTTAGTTCTGAGTACTCACCTCCGCTCGGCGCTGGTCCGGTCCTGCAGGGCTGTCCAGTGAGGAGGTCGTCCGGTGGGATAGTGGTTCCGGGCTGCTATCTTCACCGGGGAGGCCTCTTCTAAGCGCTTCGGGCCCGGCCTCAGAATAGTCACGTTGCCTTGACAACGACGCAGATGCGTCGTTGTCAAGGCAACGGCTCTATTCCGGGCCGGAAGCGCGGAGAAGAGGCGCCCCCGGTGAAGATAGCAGCCCGGACCACCTCCTCACCGGACCACCTCCTTACCGGACAGCCCTGCAGGACCGGACCAGCGCCGAGCGGAGGTGAGTACTCAGAACTAAAGGGGGTGAGAGGGGGCTGGATGATGTTGAAGGCCGCAGTGGTCTTCAACCTGCGGACCTCCGGAGGTTTCAAAACTACAACTCCCAGCAAGCCCGGACAGCCGATGGCTGCCCGGGCTTGCTGGGAGTTGTAGTTTTGAAACCTCTGGAGGTCCGCATGTTGAAGGCCGCAGTGGTCTTCAACCTGCGGACCTCCGGAGGTTTCAAAACTACAACTCCCAGCAAGCCCGGACAGCCGATGGCTGCCCGGGCTTGCTGGGAGTTGTAGTTTTGAAACCTCTGGAGGTCCGCAGGTTGAAGACCACTGAGGGCGAATGATGAGAAGAGGATGATGAAGGGGGGGGGGGGTGTGGGGATGATGAAGGGGGGTGGGGATGATGAAGGGGGGGGGGTGTGGGATGATTACAAGGGGATGATGAAGGGGGGATGTGTGGGATGATAAGGGGATGTGTGGGATGATGACAAGGTGATGATGAAGGGGGGATGTGTGGGATGATAAGGGGATGTGTGGGATGATGACAAGGGGATGATGAAGGGGGGATGTGTGGGATGATGACAAGGGGATGATGAAGGGGGGATGTGTGGGATAAGGGGATGTGTGGGATGATGACAAGGGGATGATGAAGGGGGGATGTGTGGGATGATAAGGGGATGTGTGGGATGATGACAAGGGGATGATGAAGGGGGGATGTGTGGGATGATGACAAGGGGATGATGAGGATGTTAATGACGGGTCTGGATGATGACAGGGGGGGATGAGGTATTTCCCACCCTAGGCTTATACTCGAGTCAATAACTTTTCCTGGGATTTTGGGTTGAAATTAGGGGTCTCGGCTTATACTCGGGTCGGCTTATACTCGAGTATATACGGTATGTCTTCTTATGCACTTTTTTACAATGTTTATATCTAACTGGTTAAAGGGGTATTCCAGGCCAAAACTTTTTTTTATATATCAACTGGCTCCGGAAAGTTAAACACATTTGTAAATTACTTCTATTAAAAAATCTTAATCCTTCCAATTGTTATTAGCTTCTGAAGTTGAGTTGTTGTTTTCTGTCTAACTGCTCTCTGAAATCATCCCCAGTCCGAGATTTATTCTCCAGCCTCTGCATTCTATACCTCCCCAGCCCCTGCAGTCTACACATCCCCTGCCCATGCACTTTGTCATCCTGCCCCTCAGTGAACACAGGCAGAGCAGGGGGAGGGGAGATGAGGGAGACGTGTACATCCTCTCTCCCCTGCTCTGTATTCTTTCTCCTGTGCAGACCTGTGTCCTCTGAAGGCAGAGCAGGGTGAGGGGAGATGAAGGGGCATGTACCTCCTCTCTCCCCCTGCTCTGCCCTCCCCACAGCTCTAGCTTCGGAAATCTTCGGAGAGCTGAGGGGAGGAGCGGACGCAAGTCTCACACTGACTCCAGCATTCGGAACAGTTTTTTCAAAACACTGAGCAGCTGAGTACCCCTTTAACCCCTTAAGGACCCGGGCTTTTTCTGTTTTTTCATTTTCAATTTTTCCCTCTTAACCTTAAAAAATCATAACTCTTTAAAATTTTCACCTAAAATTCTATATGATGGATTATTTTTTGCGTCACTAATTCTACTTTGTAATGACATTAGACATTTTACCCAAAAATCTACGGTGAAACGGGAAAAAAAATCAATGTGCAACAAAACTGATGAAAAAACACTATTTTGTAAGTTTTTGGGGCTTCCATTTTTATGCAGTACATTTTTCGGCAAAAATGATACCTTATCCTTATTCTGTAGGTCCATATGATTAAAATGATACCCTACTTATATAGGTTTGATTTTGTATCACTTCAGAAAAAAATCATGAATACATGCAGGAAAATTTATACGTTTAAAATGGTCATCTTCTGACCCCTATAACTTTTTTATTTTTCCGTGTTCAGAGGGCTATGAGGGCTAATTTTTTGAGCCGTGATCTGAAGTTTTTAGCGGTACCATTTTTGTTCTGATCAAACTTTTTGATAACTTTTTTGTGGTATAAAAAGTGATCAAAAATGCGCTATTTTGGACTTTGGAATTTTTTTGCGGTACGCCATTGAACGTGCGGTTTAAAAAGCGGTATATTTTTATAATTTGGAC
Organism: Hyla sarda; assembly: GCF_029499605.1. Lineage (NCBI taxonomy): Eukaryota > Metazoa > Chordata > Amphibia > Anura > Hylidae > Hyla > Hyla sarda. Next base: position 378,307,632 of record NC_079189.1, on the reverse strand, counting down.
ATTTCCGCATGCGGCAATACCACATATGTTTATTTTTATTTACACTGTGTTTTTTTTTATTCTTGGAAATGCCGGGTGATTCAAACTTTTATTAGGGGAAGGGATAATTGAAAGGGTTAATGATTTTTTTACACTTTTCTTATGCAAAATTATAGCTCCTATAGGGGGCTATAACATTGCATTATCTGATCCTTTACACTGATTGATCCATCTCCATAGGAATGGATCAATCAGTGTTTTCAGCGATTGAATGCTCACTGGATCTCAGGCTTGAAGCATTCATTCGGCGATCGGACTGCAGGAAGGAAGATAAGAAGATCTCCTCCTGTGCTACAGCTGTTCGAGATGCCGCGATTATACCGCGGCGATCCCGAACAGCTCCCTGAGCTAGCCGGGCACTTTTACTTTCGTTTTTAGCGGCTCAGCTTTGAGCGCGCGGCTAAAGGGTTAATAGCGCGCGACATCGCGATCAGTGCCGTGCGCTATTAGAGGCGGGTCCCGGCTTCACTATGACGCCGGGCCCACCGCGATATGATGCGGGGTCACCGTGTGAGCCCGCGTTATATCGCAGGACAGGGACCCAGGACGTACCTATACCTCCTGGGTCCTTAACCCCTTAAGGACCGAGGGTTTTTCCGTTTTTGCATTTTCGTTTTTTTCTCCTTGTCTATAAAATCATAACTCTTTCAATTTTGCACCTAAAAATCCATATGATGGCTTATTTTTTGCGCCACCAATGTAATGACGTCAGTCATTTTGCCCAAAAATCTACGGCGAAACGGAAAAAAAAATCATTGTGAGACAAAATTGAAAAAAAACCCCGCTGTTTTGTAACTTTTGGGGGCTTCCGTTTCTACGTAGTACATTTTTCGGTAAAAATGACACCTTATCTTTATTCTGTAGGTTCATACGATTAAAATGATACCCTACTTATATAGGTTTGATTTTGTCGTACTTCTGGAAAAAATCATAACTACATGCAGGAAAATTAATACGTTTAAAATTGTCATCTTCTGAACCCGTCTAACTTTTTTATTTTTGCGCGTATGGGGCGGTATGAGGGCTCATTTTTGGCGCCGTGATCTGAAGTTTTTAGCGGTACCATTTTTGCATTGATAGGACTTATTGATCGTGACCAAAAATGCACTATTTTGGACTTTGGAATTTTTTTGCGCTTACGCCATTGACCGTGCGGTTTAATTAACGATATATTTTTATAATTCGGACATTTCCGCACGCGGCGATACCATATATGTTTATTTTTATTTACACTGTGTTTTTTTTTTATGGGAAAAGGGGGGTGATTCAAACTTTTATTAGGGGAGGGGTTAAATGATCTTTATTCACTTTTTTTTTTGCAGTGTTATAGCTCCCATAGGGACCTATAACACTGCACACACTGATCTTTTACATTGATCACTGGTTTCTCATAGAAAAACCTGTGATCAATGATTCTGCGCTTGACTGCTCATGCCTGGATCTCAGGCACTGAGCAGTGATTCGGCGATCGGACAGCGATGAGGCAGGTAGGGACCCTCCGGCTGTCCTCTAAGCTGTTCAGAATGCCGCGATTTCACCGCGGCTATCCCGAACAGCTCCCTGAGCTAACCGGCATACTTTCACTTTCCCTTTAGACGCGGCGTTCAACTTTGAACGCCGCGTCTAAAGGGTTAATAGCACACGGCGCCGCGATCAATGGCCGCTATTAGCCATGGGTCCCGGCCGTTGTTAGAGGCTGGGCCCGACCCGCTCCGTGGCCCCGCGTTATAGATCGGGAGCGGACACATGACGTTCCAGTACGTCATGTGTCCTTAACCCCTTAAGGACACAGGGCGTATCCATATGCCCCCGTTTCCAAGTCTTTAGGGACACAGGACGTATGGATACGCCCTGCGCATTTCCGTCCCCAGCCGGAGGTACCCTTTAATCCTTCCTGTACTTATTAGCTGCTGAATACTACAGCGGAAATTCTTTTCTTTTTGAAACACAGAGCTGTCTGCTGACATCATGAGCACAGTGCTCTCTGCTGACGCTCTTTTTATTATAAATATATAAAAACTTAACAAAACAGAAAAACAGGCTTAACTAGCATTAACAAAACACAACACAACAAAACCTGCCTAACTGGCCAGCCCAACTTAACTAAACTAACTAAACACATAACATTATACCTACATATAAATTATCAAAAATACTATCACACACACATACCCACACATTCTTTACATAAACATAAAAATAGCTTTACTTAGCTTTAACTAAAAACAACCAGACTTGGTAAAACTCAACCACACATTACATTCACAACTAACCCACCCCAAAACCCCCACCACCACCAACCCCCCCCCCCCCCCCTTTTTTTTTTTTATATATGTTTTTTTATATATATATATTTTTTTATTATTATTTTTTTTTACTAAAATTACATTTTTTCCCCACATATATACAAATATATACATATATATACATATATATACATATATATACATATACATACATACATAAACATACACATACACACCCTTTTTTTAATCTACACTACCATAATACAACCAATATTAAATTAAAGTAATATAAAAATGCTAACTAAATCTGATCCGACTGCCTATCCCCATCCCCTCAAATAAGATAACCAATCCATACTATATAATAATATATACAATACGAATATAAAAACACAAATACATAACCTAAATGCAAATACATACATAAACTATATACACCAACAAACCAAAATATACACCTACAAAACACATGACATCCTACACTAGACTAACCCATTACCCACACAACCACCCACATTGACATGGGTCAGAGTCCATAGTCCATGGATATCGAGTCCAGTCCACAACTGACCCATGCCAGCCCCTCCAAACATCCACCAACCCACCAATTCCCCCACCCAACCTAATCTATACCCAAAACCAACTATACAAATACAACTTTATAACATAACATATACAAAACAATACAACCCACCTTAGGCCCAAGTTCGGTCGCCTGTAAGCCCTTTATGCAATCCATATTCTGAAAACAAAACAAAAAGACTAGGGTGTACATGCATAGCCCACCACCAGGAAGAAGGATGGCAATCCTGATGTTACTTTATAAACTCTCTCCACTAACTTTTCCCTACGACTCACCCTACTGTTATCCCTTCAACAAACTGACCCTGCACTCACCCTCTCTCTCTGTCCCTACATTGCTATCCCTAACCAGAAAAAGGGGTACTCTACCCAAGAGGTCTAGTACCTAGGGCACATCAAATGAAAAACCTCTCCACAGGAGGGAAGCCCTGCTGGTACCAAGACTGCCATACTCCAAAGACCTGATCTTCCCGAGGTCACCGGTGATGTTCCTACAGACCTCCACCTCGGAGAGGACTTTCCGCTGTGTAGATACTAGACACCGTGCGTTCCACGTGTAGTACCTAACTACTAAGCTGACTACAAATAAAGTGCCCCGGTCTCGGCCACCCAGGTTCCTGAATGCCCCATAAGCCCACTCCGGATAGGTAAGGCCGGCAAGTTGACTCCAGCCAATGGAAGCACCCACCCGGTTGTAGACCCCTATATTAAAGGGACAATGAAGCAGGAAGTGGTCCATGCTTTCCAGCATGTCCTCGCACTCTTCTCTGGGACATCCCCGGTCATTAGAGCTCCTACACTTCAAATTGTCCCTCACATATAGCTTCCCCTGAAAGCAGCGCCAGGCCAAGTCCCAAAACTTCTGGGGGATCCTTTTCATGTTTAAAAGGTACAACCCCACCCTCAGATCCCGACCTGGGCAGTCCCTGAGCGCCAGAGGCTTCTGGAAGTGGGTCAACAGAACCCGTTTGTCAAGGAACTGCCTTGACTGGGTCCTGATCTCCCACACTCCCAGACCCCACCGACGTATCGCCTTCAGAGTTGGGGTAGCATAAGCCGGAAGATATCCGTGTGGCGTACGGAGGTCCTTCACTTGCCCTCCTGTCTCCCATTCCTGGAAGAAAGGCCGAAACCATTCCCTGCAGGAGATTACCCACGGAGGAGCCCTCTCTGACCAGAGGTTTGAGATGTTAGCTTTCAAGAAGGTGTTTGTTAAGAACACCACAGGATTTACCATAGATAAACCCCCTAGTCTCCTCGTGCGGTACGTAACCTCCCTCTTGACTAGGTTCATCCTGTTCCCCCATAACAGTTGGAAAAACAGGCTGTAGATCCTAGTGTAGTAAGCCTCTGGCAAGATACATACACTGCCCAGATAGATAAACAAGGGGAGCAGGTACGATTTGATCAGGTGTACCCTTTCCCTGAGGGTCATAGACCAACCCTTCCATTGGTCCACCTTCTGAGCGGCATCCTGGAGCTTACCATCCCAGTTTTTGGTGGGATAATCATCCTGGCCGAAAGTGATGCCCAAAACTTTTGCTGACTCTTGGGGCCCTGGAAGGGTGTCCGGGAGATCAAACGTGGGATCTCCCCCTCCCAGCCAGAGACTCTCACACTTATCCCGGTTGATCTTAGACCCGGATGCCTCAGAGTAGCGGTCCACTTCCGACATCACCACATCGACCTCCTCTCTCGAGGACACGAAAATGGTGACATCATCAGCGTATGCCACCACTCTCTGGGCGACATCCAGCTCCGCCAGACTCATCCCGACTCCCGCCAACGGCCCACAATCTACCCTCCGGACGAAGGGATCGATCGCAAACACGTATAAAAGCGGGCTCAAAGGACAACCCTGACGGACTCCGGACCCCACCTCAAAAGAGCGGCCAGACCAACCGTTCACAAGCGGGAAACTCTCTGCCCCTGCATACAAGATCTTAAGCCAATTAACAAAAGTACTTGGTAAGCCATATCTCAGTAGGACGGACCAGAGGTAGTCATGGTTCACCCGATCAAATGCTTTGGCCTGATCCAAGGACAGCATGTACCCCTTCCAGAGACCCGCACTACTCCGCTCCACTGCCTCCCTGACACTGAGGACAGCACTTAAGGTGCCTCGGCCTGGAACAGAGCAGTGCTGAGCCCCCGAAAGGAGCCGGGGTGCAAACTTCACCAGCCGATTAAACAGTATCTTGGCCAGAAGCTTCCTGTCCGTATTGAGAAGAGCTATGGGCCTCCAATTCTCAATCCGGCTAGGATCTTTACCCTTTGACAGGAGAATCAGGGCTGACCTCCTCATTGACTTCGGCAGAGTGCCCGAGGAGAGACACTCATTGAATACCTCAGTCAAGAGGGGAGCTAAAGACTCCTTAAAGGTCCTGTACCACTCGGATGTTAAGCCATCCGGACCTGGCGACTTCTTAGGGGCAAGCCCCTCGATCGCCAGTCTCACTTCCTCTTCCCTGATTTCTTCTGCCAAAACATCAAGAGAGGGGTCTACCCCTGGCTCAGGAAAGGTTTCAGCCAGGAAAACCGACATCCCGTCTCGATCTAGATCCTTCCTTCCCAAGAGGTGCGAGTAGAAGGATCTGACGACCTCCAAGATCCCCGATCTGGACCGATTCAGAGATCCTGTACTATCGATCAGTCCTGAAATGACTTTACTACTCACTGACATCTTGCAGTTCCTGTAAGGGTCGGGCGAGCGGTACTTCCCGAAATCCCTCTCAAAAACCAAAGATGCGTGCCTATCGTACTGACACCTCATCAGCAAGGATTTCACTCTGGAGATATCCTCACGGCTACCTCCAGTTGAGACAAGAAGCTCGAGTTTCCTCCTCAGACCCTGATACAAGCGATACCTGTTCAGGGACCTGAGGCTCGAGAGCTGGCGGAAGAACCCCGCAACCCGCTTCTTGAATATCTCCCACCACTCCAGCTTATTACTACAAAGATCTAGTAAAGGTACCTGACTCTGAAGAAAATCCTCAAAGGACTGTCTTACCTCTCCTTCCACCAGGAGGGACGAATTCAGCTTCCAATAACCTTTACCCATCCGGGGGGTCTCTGAAACATTCAGGGAAAACAAAATCATACAGTGATCGGAGAACTCCACCTCAACCACGGACACTGCGGAAGAGACAGCTTCCTCCTTTAAATAAAACCTGTCTATTCTAGACCTGCGGCTACCTTGATGATAGGTGAAACCCGCGTGGCCCGAGGGGCTCCGGATGTGGGCGTCCTCTAGGCGAGCTTCTCTAGTTATGCTAATTAGTGCCACACTATCGCAAGTCAGTGGACCATTGGAGCCTCTCCTATCCTGGGACCTCGTGACATTATTGAAGTCCCCTCCAAAGATCACTTGCTGACTCGTAAAAAGAAAGGGCTTAATCCTCATAAAGAGATCTTTACGGCCCCGCTTAGTTTGCGGGGCGTAGATGTTAATGAGCCGGAGCTCTTGTCCCTTCATGAAGACATCAATGATCAGGCACCTCCCCATTTCTAGCTCAATAACCCGTCTGCATTCAACAGGAGCGGAAAAAAAGACCGCCACCCCACTATACGGCTCAGCCGCAAGAGACCAGTGGGAGGGACCGCGCCTCCACTCTCTCCTGGCTTTTGCCAGAGAGGCAAGATCTGACAACCTGGTCTCTTGTAAAAAGAAAATGTCGGCTTCAACACGGCCGAGAAAATCAAAGGCTGCAAATCTAGCCGTATCCGACTTTATACTGGCACAGTTAATAGATGCCAGCGTCAGTGGGGTGAGTGCCGCCATCATGGGTGATTGAGTTAGATGGCCTCACCCCTTAAACCTTCTTCCTCTCCTTCCCTCCACCCCCATTGGAATCAGAGGAAGACCCTTTACTTCTTTTTAAACTCTGGGACATATCCATCCCAGGATCTTTACCTCCGGCACCTGGTGTTACCTTTCCCCCTGAGGAAACTACCCCAGAGGAAGGAGGCTCGGTACCTCCTGGAGGCCGCACTGCCTCCTGACCCTCGAGAAGAGGAGGGGAGATGGTATCCCCGAGGGCCTCATATCGATTCGAAAGGACGATCAGAGGGTCAGAGACTGAGTTGTTCCTTCTATGGTCTGAGGCTACAATTGAAGAGGAGGACGGCGCCACCTTACTCTTACACTTCTTCCTCCTCTTCTTTTTCTGGCCACCATTTACTGTCTGCCCCTCCTCCTCCTCCTCATCCACAGTTTCGGATTCAGAGGTATGACTGGAGGAAGGAGCATCTTGACCTTCTTCCCTACGCAGTCTCCCTATCTCCTCGTCCAGTTTGGCCTCACCCAAAGCCTCAGAGTTATTCTGACCTCCTTCTGAGCCAGTGTCTGGAGTGGGACCCCGAGCTACCCCTGGCACCTGGGCATTCTCAAGGGCCCTCTCCAACCTGCGCTTCTCCTCTCGCCTCCGCATAGAGGGGGTCTTATGTTTTTCCTTCACTGGCTTTGGTGCCCCCTCTCCTCCACTGGTCCCCTCCCCCGCCGGGGCAACTGTTAGGCTTTCCCCAGACGGGGCGGTCACAGCATTAGAGAACGAGCGCGGACACCGGCTGAACGGGTGACCTAAGTCACCACACAAGTTACACCGAATCTGCCCACAGGTGGCCGCCAGGTGACCCACCCCACAGCAGAGGGCGCATATCTGCTGAGTGCAGTTGGCACTAAAGTGGTTTGGGTCACCACACCTGTGACACAGCTTCGGCTGCCCCTGGTAGAAGATCTGAATTCTGTCGCGTCCCAGGAAGGCGGCCGAAGGAATGTGGGTGACAGTGTTCCCGGAACGCCTGAGACGGACGGAAAACGTCCAGGCCCCAGACCATATATTGTGCTCATCAAAGTTTTTCCGGGGGATGTCCGTCACCTCCCCGTACCTGCCCAGCCAGGTCATAATGTCATAACAAGAAAGTGACTCGTTACGGGTCAAAACGGTCACTTTCTTTACCATACTCTGGCGAGATACCGCTTTTACAGCGAAATCTCGCCATCCGGGCTCGTTTTTCACCAGCTCATAATTAGACCAGAAGAGATCTAGTCCCTCCGGCCTAACAAAGCTGACGTCAAACTCAGAGGAGCCGAAAGGGTGGATCAGGGCAAAGATGTCCCTAGCCCTGAAACCCATCTGGAAGAGAAGCTCCACCACTTTGCCCCTTTGGGGGCACGCATCTTCGCCTTTCCAGACCAGACGGGCCACATTCCTGCGACCTACCTCCTGCCCGGGTGTCTGGAGGGACCATACAGTCTCCCCATTTCTCTGTCGGAATGCTCCCAGACCATGTCTCTCCACCCAGAAAGATAGGTCCATCTCCTTTCCCTCTACCTGGAGCGTCCTTTCTCCTCTCTTCAGTGCCTCCAGGAGGCGCCGTTGCAACTGACCGTCACCAGATACAGGAGGTAAAGATCCCACTGAACCCCCGGCCGCCACGCTGGCATAACTCCTGGCGACCGAGGGGGCAGCCGGACCAGACCCTGTCCCTACGGCCCCACCTAAACCACCTGCACTGCCACAAACGTCACTATTATACACACCACTACTACTCCTCTCATTCACTCCACTATCACCCCTCCCATCTGCACCACTCCCACTCATTCCACTACCACCCCGCCCATTCACTCCACTACCACTCCTCCCATCCGCACCACCACCACCACTCCTCCCATTCAATCCACCACCACCACTCACTCCACTACCACTCCTCCCATCTGCATCACTGCCACCCCGCCCATTCACTCCACTACCACTCCTCCCATCTGCACCACTACCACTCCTCCTATTCACTCCATTACCACTCCTCACATTCACTCCACCATCACTCCCACATACACTCCTTTCATCCACAGCACTACTACTCCCATCATTCACACACCTTGTAGTGACATTGCTTTTGGTTTTATTAGCAGTGTTTTTGGGATCAGCCGCTGCTTCACCCACTACCTCTGGGCTGGCCAGGACATGCTTTAGCTGGATCTCTGTCGGCGATGCTGATTCCTCCTCCATGTGGGATGTCACCGCAGACATCACATCCCGAGGCCGAGGCTGCCCCTCCAAGCGCACCTCTGCCCCTCCACCTGCCACTGACTTGCAGGGACCCTCCTCCCTCACAGGGGAAATCCCTACAGCGTCCATGCCACACACTGCGCCAGACTGCACGGGATCAGCAGCGGGTCCCAGTGCCTGGACACTCCCCCCCCTCTCAGGGGAGTGCCCTGCAGAGCTGATAACAATGCCAGGGACACCCACCATTAACCCATCCTGCTCTTCCCTACCAGCAGGATGCGTGACTGTAGCACCCACGGCCATGTTGGATGCAGCACTGTACCCCCCGTGCTGGTCCCGTTCCACAGCAGAAACTGGATCTGGCAGGGTGGGGGGCCCAGCAGTCTGAACCAACTTCTCAGGTGGCCCAGACTGCTGGATAGGGGAGAAAACAAACATGACTTGCTCCTCAGCCTTTTTCTTCCTCCTGTTCTTTTTCTTCTTCTGGCTCTCCTCAGGGCCCAGGTCCTGGCCAAAACTGAAATTTTCCAGACGGGTGGGTGACTCCTGCATCACTATGGCCCGCAGGAGCCCCCCACCGACTGGGCCGCTGTCACCACCATCACTACTGTCGCTTTCCTCTGAGGTGGTTGGTAAGGCGACTTGGGCAGGGTTAATATATTCTGCACTTGGGGTGACAGAGGTCTTAGGGGTACACGGGGTATCACACACATCCCCCTCACTCTCATCACCCTCACTGCCGCCATCTCCCTCACCACCTTCCTCCATCTTCTCCTCTGTATCACACAGGTGTTCTTCCTCCCCCTGGCTATCCTCTTCCTCCTTCACAGGGGTCCGCATGATTTTATAGCGGTCCTCGTTTTTTAATTTTTTTTTAAACATACCTGCTCCCTCTATGATCTGCATTCGGGCTCTCACCACCTCCTGCTCCTCTGCCTTCAGCTCGCACACTCTAGCAGCAAACTTAGCCCTCATGGCCTTGGCAGAGTTATCTGTCTGGTAGCGGGCAAACTTCAGATCCTCCCTTAACACTTTCAGCTTCTTTCCCAGCTGTTCGTATTCCACCAACTTTGCCTGCATGCGGGATCCAAACGTGGCAAGCGACTCCCTGGGTCCCTTCACCCCCCATTGCTGGGGTTCCGTAACATTAGAAACAGTCCCTGAAGACACAACAATTATCTTCCTACCGTATGCCTTGCGGTTTCCAGCGATGGACGGGGGAGTGGGCTCCACATTACTGCGGAGCCTGCTGGATCTTCTGACCCCGTCCTTGGAATCGGCCGTAACTCTCTCACTCCCACCCCCCGCCGGCCTAGTACGGGAGGTGGAAGGCCGTGGGTCCATAGCAGGAGGCTCTTCCCAGGAGTCTGCCACCCTCCTGGGGAAAAGGTTGCTGGAAAAAACTCCTTCTCTCCTCTCTCTCTGGACAACTCTGGAAGTGAGACACACCCAACAGCTGCTGTGTTCCACAGGAAGTGCTCTCTGCTGACATCTCTGTCCATTTTAGGAACTGTCCAGAACAGCATATGTTTGCTATGGGGATTTCCTTTTACTCTGGACAGTTCCTAAAATGGACAGAGATGTCAGCAGAGAGCACTGTGGTCATGATGTCAGCAGACAGCTCTGTGTTTCAAACGGAAAAGAATTTCCCCTGTAGTATTCAGCAGCTAATAAGTACAGGAAGGATTAAGATTTTTTTAATAGAAGTAATTTACAAATCTGTTTAACTTTCTGGCACCAGTTGATTTGTAGTACTAAGTTGAGAATTGTAGTACTAAGCAACTGCTCAACCAAGAAGTAGAGGAGTAAGACCTACAAAACAAATAGATTTTTGCTGGGTCCAGAACTGGTGCAGAGAGGTAAGCACTGGTATATGCAGAATTTTTATTTTTTCTGTCTGATGTCGGAATACCCATATAAGGATTCTTTTTTTTTTTTTCATTGTTTCCTGAGTGATAAAGTTTCTAGGTTTTTTGTCCACCCAGTTCCTTACCTTGTCTAACTGTAGGCCATCTGTACTGGCCAATTTCCTGTTTCGGGAAAGCTCCTGACCTGACTTCAGTTTGTTTTTAAAATAAAAGTCTACCCTTATTTAGGACTTTAAAACTTGTCTTCTTTTCTGGTATCTTCTCTGAAGGTAGCAACCTGGGGATTTTTTTTTCCAGAGAACTCTAGGTCCCTGTATTGGGGTTAGAGGGTTAAAACCTGAGACTCTGCTTCTCAGTTTATCTCCCAAATATTATCCATTGCAACCAGGGGTCAAGTCCTGGGAAAAAAAAGTGTGGGAACTCACCCTAGATTTCCACTTAAAGGGGTACTAGTCTGATCCCGGGGTCCCACCGCTGGGGACCCCCACATTCTCCCTGCTGCTCCCGGTGTTCGTTAAGAGCGTTGGGTGCAGCGACAGAGGCTCATGACATCACGGTCACGGCCCCTCAATGCAAGTCTATGGGAGGGGGTGTGACAGCCGTCACGCCCCCTCCCATAGACTTGCATTGAGGGGGAATTACTGTGACATCACAAGCCTCTGCCCTGCATTATCAGTCATCCGGCACAGAGCGAAGTTCGCTCCATGCACCGGATGTCTGGGGTGCCGCAGCCGAGACCCCCGTGATCAGACATCTTTTCCTTTGGATAGGGAACAACATGTCTAGGGGCGGAGTAATCCTTTAAGGGCTCATCCTGCAGGACTTCTGCTAATGGGAACTGCGTTCCTGCTGTGAAAAAGTACAGGAACTCCGTTCCCATGAGTTCCTGCAGGACTTGAGCCCTGATTGCAACGCAAATAATACTTATCAGCTATGTAGGTTTTTGTTTCAATTTAATCAGGCCATAACCCATACCTCATAACTTTTAGTGAGAGCCAAGAGGGACAAGCCACGCCCCCTATCTAGAGCTGGGTGGTATGACCAAAAATGTGTATCACAGTATTTTTGGCGGTTCCACAGTATTTAACTGTATTCCCCCCCCCCCCATCATGTGACTCGTGGCCGCTGCTTCTCTAACCAACCCCCTACCCCCCCCCCCCCCCCGGTTTATCAGAACTGCCCTGTCCCCCATATCGGGGAACTAATCATGTTACCCACAAGCACCGCTCTCCTCGTCCTCCTGTGAGTTGCGGGCCGCCGGCCCTGGGAATCTGTACTGTACTTCATATTCCTTGTGCTTAACTCACCTTCCTACGTTCGCCCGTTGCTCCGGGAACGGCCTCACGCTGGGGATGGGAATGTCACAGAGCCATTAGCCTATCACCGGCCTCAGAGATGTCCCGCCTCAGTCGGTGATAGGCTGAGCGCACTGTCATGTAAGGAACTGGCCAGCTTCTTACATGACAGTGCGCTCAGCCTATCACCGGCTGCAGCGATGTCCCGCCTTGGCCGGTGATAGGCTGAGCGCACTGTCATGTATGGAGCCGGCCGGCTCCTTACATGACAGTGCGCTCAGCCTACCAAAGGCCGAGGTGGGACATCGCTGCGGCCGGTGATAGGCTGATGGCTCTGTGACGTTTTCATCCCCAGCGTGAGGCCGTTACCTGAGCAACGGGGGAACGTAGAAAGGTAAGTTAAGGTTTATTTTGCTTATTTTTGCAGTCCAGGCATAAGGAATATGAAGTACAGTACAGATTTCCAGTGCCGGCATCCCGCAACTCACAGGAGGACGAGGAGAGCAGCGCTTGCAGGTGACATATGATTAGTTCCCCGATGTGGGGGACATGCAGCTTGGCTGATAATTTATTGGGGGGGGGGGAAGAGAAGCAGAACAGCGCCCGCGAGTCACATATGATTCACATACGCTGCGGCTGATAATTCATTAATTCGAGGGGGGGGCCTATCCAGTATTGCGGTATGGGAAAAATTCATATCGTACAGGAAAAAAAAATCGGTATTCGGTATGAACCGGTATACCGCCCACCACTACCCCTATCCACACCCGCAGTTATGCCCCTAACTACGCTTTCAGTCACGCCTGAACCACACCTGCACCTGCAGAATGGGAATACCTCTTTAACAGCAATAATACTGTCAGTCTGTTATCTAAGTTTAGGAGGACCTCCTATACTGACAGACTGGCAACAACGACCATCACTACCACTCAGACCACCAGGCTGATTTCTTCCGACTACTATGACTAATCTCTGGAGAACATGGCGGGAAAAAATATTTTAGGTTCCACAGTTTTATAATGCCCTAAACTGTAATAATGCCTCTTTTAGTAGATTGGGTAGATACGTGGGTTGGGGAAGAGTCCGTCGGTCCATCTCATTGCGTAGTTAGGTTGCTCCAGTTGGTAGACAGATCCCTTCAGGTAGTTTCCCCCATACCCCAGCTGTCCCCTGTATGAAAACCCCCATATAAGCTATGTTAATAGTAGGTAGCCTCCTTATTAGCTTGGTAGTCTCCATAAAAGCTTTTGGTAGTAGATATTCACCCACATTAGGTAAGCAACAGAATTCTTCCACATTAGGCAGGCAGCAGATGTTTCCCACATACGGTAGGCATCAGATGCTCCCCACATTAGGTAGGTAGCATAAGTCCCCAACATTAGATAGGCACAAATGTCCCCCGCATTAGGTAGACAGCAGATATCATCAGCAGTAGGCAGCGGTTTCCCCCCTAGTAGGTAGCAGTTTCCCCACTCATGCCCCGGAGTGCAAAGGAAGAGTCCGGCCTTCTTGTGTCTGCTGGCTTAATGAAGCCACAGGGACAAGAGTGATTGATAGGTCCGAAGGCCCAGCCGGGAAAAGGGCCCGCTGTCCACTGCCTGTCATATAAAATCTAAAAAAAAAAATGTATTTATTTTTTTAAATAGTCGGAGCTGTTACAGTTATTCCGCTTCCAGACAGCCAATGTAGCGGCGGAGCTTTAAGAGAACCGCAGTGGCTGCCTGGGAGCGGCACTTAGGTAAGGTGAACTTTTCCTCAGTGTACGGAGCCCTGCTTGTTTTCAGTGTACAGGAATCCTGGTTGTCCTCAGTGTAAGGAGCTCGGCTTGTCTTCAGTGTATGGGAGTCCTGCTTGTCCTCAGTGTAAAGAGCCCCGCTTGTCTTCAGTGTATGGGAGTCCTGCTTGTCCTCAGTGTAAAGAGCCCCGCTAGTCCTCAATGTAAAGAGCCCTGCTTGTCTTAAGTGTACAGGAGTCCTGCTTGTCCTCAGTGTAAAGAGCCCCGCTAGTCCTCAATGTAAAGAGCCCTGCTTGTCCTCAATGTAAAAAGCCCTGCTTGTTGTCAGTGTATGGAGCCCTGCTTGTCCTCAGTGTACAGAGCCCTGCTTGTCTTCAGTGTATGGGAGTCCTGCTTGTCCTCAGTCTACGGAGCCCTGCTTGTCCTCAGTGTAAAGAGCCCTGCTTGTCTTCAGTGTATGGGAGTCCTGCTTGTCCTTAGTGTAAAGAGCCCCGCTTGTCTTCATTGAATGGAGCCCTGCTTGTCTTCAGTGCACAGAGCCCTGCTTGTCTTCAGTGAACAGAGCCCTGCTTGTCCTCACTGTACAGAGCCCAGCCCTGCTTGTTGTCAGTGTATGGAGCCCCCTCAGTGTACAGAGCCCTGCTTGTCCTCAGTGTACAGAGCCTTGCTTGTCCTCAATGTAAAGAGCCCAGCCCTGCTTGTTGTCAGTGTATGGAGCCCCCTCAGTGTACAGAGCCCTACTTGTCCACAGTGTACAGAGCGCCGCTTGTCCTCAATGTAAAGAGCCCTGCTTGTCGTCAGTGTACGGAGCCCTGCTTGTCCTCAGTGTACAGAGCCCTGCTTGTCCTCAGTGTACAGAGCCCTGCTTGTCCTCAGTGCACAGAGCCCTGCTTGTCCTCAGTGTAAAGAGCCCCGCTAGTCCTCAATGTAAAGAGCCCTGCTTGTCTTAAGTGTACAGGAGTCCTGCTTGTCCTCAGTGTAAAGAGCCCCGCTAGTCCTCAATGGAAAGAGCCCCGCTTGTCCTCAATGTAAAAAGCCCTGCTTGTTGTCAGTGTATGGAGCCCTGCTTGTCCTCAGTGTACAGAGCCCTGCCTGTCTTCAGTGTATGGGAGTCCTGCTTGTCCTCAGTCTACGGAGCCCTGCTTGTCCTCAGTGTAAAGAGCCCTGCTTGTCTTCAGTGTATGGGAGTCCTGCTTGTCCTTAGTGTAAAGAGCCCCGCTTGTCTTCATTGTATGGAGCCCTGCTTGTCCTCAGTGCACAGAGCCCTGCTTGTCCTCAGTGCACAGAGCCCTGCTTGTCCTCACTGTACAGAGCCCTGCTTGTCCTCAGTGTAAGGAGCCCCGCTAGTCCTCAATGTAAAGAGCCCTGCTTGTCGTCAATGTAAAGAGCCCTGCTTGTTGTCAGTGTATGGAGCCCCCTCAGTGTACAAAGCCCTGCTTGTCCTCAGTGTACAGAGCCCTGCTTGTCCTCAATGTAAAGAGCCCAGCCCTGCTTGTTGTCAGTGTATGGAGCCCCCTCAGTGTACAGAGCCCTGCTTGTCCTCAGTGTACAGAGCCCTGCTTGTCCTCAGTGCACAGAGCCCTGCTTGTCCTCAGTGTACAGAGCCCTGCTTGTCCTCAGTGCACAGAGCCCTGCTTGTCCTCAGTGTACAGAGCCCTGCTTGTCCTCAGTGTACAGAGCCCTGCTTGTCCTCAGTGCACAGAGCCCTGCTTGTCCTCAGTGTACAGAGCCCTGCTTGTCCTCAGTTCACAGAGCCCTGCTTGTCCTCAGTGTACAGAGCCCTGCTTGTCCTCAGTGTACAGAGCTCTTCTTGTCCTCAGTGTACAGAGCCTTGCCTGTCCTCAGTGTACAGAGCCCTGCCTGTCCTCAGTGTACAGAGCCCTGCCGGTCCTCAGTGTAAGGAGCCCCGCTTGTCTTCAGTGTACGAGAGTCCTGCTTGTCCACAATGTAAAGAGCCCTGCTTGTCCTCAATGTAAAGAGCCCTGCTTGTTGTCAGTGTACGGAGCCCTGCTTGTCCTCAGTGTACAGAGCCCTGCTTGTCCTCAGTGTACAGAGTCCTGCTTGTCTTCAGTGTACGGGAGCCTTGCTTGTCCTCAGTGTACAGAGCCCTGCTTGTCCTCAATGTAAAGAGCCATGCTTGTCGTCAGTGTACGGAGCCCTGCTTGTCCTAAGTGTACAGAGCCCTGCTTGTCCTCAGTGCACAGAGCCCTGCTTGTCCTCAGTGTATAGAGCCCTGCTTGTCCTCAGTGTACAGAGCCCTGCTTGTCCTCAGTGTACAGAGCCCTGCTTGTCCTCAGTGTATAGAGCCCTGCTTGTCCTCAGTGCACATAGCCCTGCTTGTCCTCAGTGTACAGAGCCCTTCTTGTCCTCAGTGTACAGAGCCTTGCCTGTCCTCAGTGTACAGAGCCCTGCCTGTCCTCAGTGTACAGAGCCCTGCCTGTCCTCAGTGTAAGGAGCCCCGCTTGTCTTCAGTGTACGGGAGTCCTGCTTGTCCACAGTGTAAAGAGCCCGGCTTGTCCTCAATGTAAAGAGCCCTGCTTGTCCTCAATTTAAAGAGCCCTGCTTGTTGTCAGTGTACGGAGCCCCCTCAGTGTACAGAGCCCTGCTTGTCCTCAATGTAAAGAGCCCTGCTTGTTGTCAGTGTACGGAGCCCTGCTTGTCCTCAGTGTACAGAGCCCTGCTTGTCCTCAGTGTACAGAGTCCTGCTTGTCTTCAGTGTACGGGAGCCCTGCTTGTCCTCAGTGTACAGAGCCCTGCTTGTCCTCAATGTAAAGAGCCCTGCTTGTCGTCAGTGTACGGAGCCCTGCTTGTCCTCAGTGTACAGAGTCCTGCTTGTCTTCAGTGTACGGGAGCCCTGCTTGTCCTCAGTGTACAGAGCCCTGCTTGTCCTCAATGTAAAGAGCCCTGCTTGTCGTCAGTGTACGGAGCCCTGCTTGTCCTCAGTGTACAGAGCCCTGCTTGTCCTAAGTTTACAGAGCCCTGCTTGTCCTCAGTGTATAGAGCCCTGCTTGTCCTCAGTGTACAGAGCCCTGCTTGTCCTCAGTGTACAGAGCCCTGCTTGTCCTCAGTGTATAGAGCCCTGCTTGTCCTCAGTGCACATAGCCCTGCTTGTCCTCAGTGTACAGAGCCCTTCTTGTCCTCAGTGTACAGAGCCTTGCCTGTCCTCAGTGTACAGAGCCCTGCCTGTCCTCAGTGTACAGAGCCCTGCCTGTCCTCAGTGTAAGGAGCCCCGCTTGTCTTCAGTGTACGGGAGTCCTGCTTGTCCACAGTGTAAAGAGCCCGGCTTGTCCTCAATGTAAAGAGCCCTGCTTGTCCTCAATTTAAAGAGCCCTGCTTGTTGTCAGTGTACGGAGCCCCCTCAGTGTACAGAGCCCTGCTTGTCCTCAATGTAAAGAGCCCTGCTTGTTGTCAGTGTACGGAGCCCTGCTTGTCCTCAGTGTACAGAGCCCTGCTTGTCCTCAGTGTACAGAGTCCTGCTTGTCTTCAGTGTACGGGAGCCCTGCTTGTCCTCAGTGTACAGAGCCCTGCTTGTCCTCAATGTAAAGAGCCCTGCTTGTCGTCAGTGTACGGAGCCCTGCTTGTCCTCAGTGTACAGAGTCCTGCTTGTCTTCAGTGTACGGGAGCCCTGCTTGTCCTCAGTGTACAGAGCCCTGCTTGTCCTCAATGTAAAGAGCCCTGCTTGTCGTCAGTGTACGGAGCCCTGCTTGTCCTCAGTGTACAGAGCCCTGCTTGTCCTAAGTTTACAGAGCCCTGCTTGTCCTCAGTGTACAGAGCCCTGCTTGTCCTCAGTGCACAGAGCCCTGCTTGTCCTCAGTGTATAGAGCCCTGCTTGTCCTCAGTGTACAGAGCCCTGCTTGTCCTCAGTGCACAGAGCCCTGCTTGTCCTCAGTGCACAGAGCCCTGCTTGTCCTCAGTGTATAGAGCCCTGCTTGTCCTCAGTGTACAGAGCCCTGCTTGTCCTCAGTGCACAGAGCCCTGCTTGTCCTCAGTGTACAGAGCCCTGCTTGTCCTCAGTGCACAGAGCCCTGCTTGTCCTCAGTGTACAGAGCTCTTCTTGTCCTCAGTGAACAGAGCCTTGCCTGTCCTCAGTGTACAGAGCCCTGCCTGTCCTCAGTGTACAGAGCTCTGCCTGTCCTCAGTGTAAGGAGCCCCGCTTGTCTTCAGTGTACGAGAGTCCTGCTTGTCCACAGTGTAAAGAGCCCTGCTTGTCCTCAATGTAAAGAGCCCTGCTTGTTGTCAGTGTACGGAGCCCTGCTTGTCCTCAGTGTACAGAGCCCTGCTTGTCCTCAGTGTACAGAGTCCTGCTTGTCTTCAGTGTACGGGAGCCCTGCTTGTCCTCAGTGTACAGAGCCTTGCTTGTCCTCAATGTAAAGAGCCCTGCTTGTCGTCAGTGTACGGAGCCCTGCTTGTCCTAAGTGTACAGAGCCCTGCTTGTCCTCAGTGCACAGAGCCCTGCTTGTCCTCAGTGTATAGAGCCCTGCTTGTCCTCAGTGTACAGAGCCCTGCTTGTCTTCAGTGTACAGAGCCCTGCTTCTCCTCAGTGTACAGAGCCCTGCTTGTCCTCATTGCACAGAGCCCTGCTTGTCCTCAGTGTACAGAGCCCTTCATGTCCTCAGTGTACAGAGCCTTGCCTGTCCTCAGTGTACAGAGCCCTGCCTGTCCTCAGTGTACAGAGCCCTGCCTGTCCTCAGTGTAAGGAGCCCCGCTTGTCTTCAGTGTACGGGAGTCCTGCTTGTCCACAGTGTAAAGAGCCCGGCTTGTCCTCAATGTAAAGAGCCCTGCTTGTCCTCCATGTAAAGAGCCCTGCTTGTTGTCAGTGTACGGAGCCCTGCTTGTCCTCAGTGTACAGAGCCCTGCTTGTCCTCAGTGAACAGAGTCCTGCTTGTCTACAGTGTACGGGAGCCCTGCTTGTCCTCAGTGTACAGAGCCCTGCTTGTCCTCAATGTAAAGAGCCCTGCTTGTCGTCAGTGTACAGAGCACTGCTTGTCCTCTGTGCACAGAGCCCTGCTTGTCCTCAGTGTACAGAGCCCTTCTTGTCCTCAGTGTACAGAGCCTTGCCTGTCCTCAGTGTACAGAGCCCTGCCTGTCCTCAGTGTACAGAGCCCTGCCTGTCCTCAGTGTAAGGAGCCCCGCTTGTCTTCAGTGTACGGGAGTCCTGCTTGTCCACAGTGTAAAGAGCCCGGCTTGTCCTCAATGTAAAGAGCCCTGCTTGTCCTCAATTTAAAGAGCCCTGCTTGTTGTCAGTGTACGGAGCCCCCTCAGTGTACAGAGCCCTGCTTGTCCTCCATGTAAAGAGCCCTGCTTGTTGTCAGTGTACGGAGTCCTGCTTGTCCTCAGTGTACAGAGTCCTGCTTGTCTTCAGTGTACGGGAGCCCTGCTTGTCCTCAGTGTACAGAGCCCTGCTTGTCCTCAATGTAAAGAGCCCTGCTTGTCGTCAGTGTACGGAGCCCTGCTTGTCCTCAGTGTACAGAGCCCTGCTTGTCCTAAGTTTACAGAGCCCTGCTTGTCCTCAGTGCACAGAGCCCTGCTTGTCCTCAGTGTACAGAGCCCTGCTTGTCCTCAGTGCACAGAGCCCTGCTTGTCCTCAGTGTATAGAGCCCTGCTTGTCCTCAGTGCACAGAGCCCTGCTTGTCCTCAGTGCACAGAGCCCTGCTTGTCCTCAGTGTACAGAGCCCTGCTTGTCCTCAGTGTACAGAGCCCTGCTTGTTCTCAGTGTACAGAGCCCTGCTTGTCCTAAGTGCACAGAGCCCTGTTTGTCCTAAGTTTACAGAGCCCTGCTTGTCCTCAGTACACAGAGCCCTGCTTGTCCTCAGTGTAC
Source organism: Hyla sarda (assembly GCF_029499605.1). Classification (NCBI taxonomy): domain Eukaryota; kingdom Metazoa; phylum Chordata; class Amphibia; order Anura; family Hylidae; genus Hyla; species Hyla sarda. The sequence goes on along the minus strand of NC_079189.1, from coordinate 378,288,038 downwards.
AGAGCCCTGCTTGTCCTCAGTGTACAGAGCCCTGCTTGTTCTCAGTGTACAAAGCCCTGCTTGTCCTCGGTGCACAGAGCCCTGCTTGTCCTAAGTTTACAGAGCCCTGCTTGTCCTCAGTGCACAGAGCCCTGCTTGTCCTCAGTGTACAGAGCCCTGCTTGTCCTCAGTGCACAGAGCCCTGCTTGTCCTCAGTGTATAGAGCCCTGCTTGTCCTCAGTGTACAGAGCCCTGCTTGTCCTCAGTGCACAGAGCCCTGCTTGTCCTCAGTGCACAGAGCCCTGCTTGTCCTCAGTGTACAGAGCCCTGCTTGTTCTCAGTGTACAGAGCCCTGCTTGTCCTCAGTGCACAGAGCCCTGCTTGTCCTCAGTGCACAGAGCCTTGCCTGTCCTCAGTGTACAGAGCCCTGCTTGTCCTCAGTGTACAGAGCCCTGCCTGTCCTCAGTGTAAGGAGCCCCACTTGTCTTCAGTGCACGGGAGTCCTGCTTGTCCACAGTGTAAAGAGCCCGGATTGTCCTCAATGTAAAGAGCCCTGCTTGTCCTCAATGTAAAGAACCCTGCTTGTTGTCAGTGTACGGAGCCCCCTCAGTGTACAGAGCCCTGCTTGTCCTCAATGTAAAGAGCCCTGCTTGTTGTCAGTGTACGGAGCCCTGCTTGTCCTCAGTGTACAGAGCCCTGCTTGTCCTCAGTGCACAGAGCCCTGCTTGTCCTCAGTGTACAGAGCCCTGCTTGTTCTCAGTGTACAGAGCCCTGCTTGTCCTCAGTGCACAGAGCCCTGCTTGTCCTCAGTGTACAGAGCCCTGCCTGTCCTCAGTGTACAGAGCCCTGCTTGTCCTCAGTGTACAGAGCCCTGCCTGTCCTCAGTGTAAGGAGCCCCGCTTGTCTTCAGTGTACGGGAGTCCTGCTTGTCCACAGTGTAAAGAGCCCGGCTTGTCCTCAATGTAAAGAGCCCTGCTTGTCCTCAATTTAAAGAGCCCTGCTTGTTGTCAGTGTACGGAGCCCCCTCAGTGTACAGAGCCCTGCTTGTCCTCAATGTAAAGAGCCCTGCTTGTTGTCAGTGTACGGAGTCCTGCTTGTCCTCAGTGTACAGAGCCCTGCTTGTCCTCAGTGTACAGAGTCCTGCTTGTCTTCAGTGCACGGGAGTCCTGCTTGTCCACAGTGTAAAGAGCCCGGCTTGTCCTCAATGTAAAGAGCCCTGCTTGTCCTCAATGTAAAGAGCCCTGCTTGTTGTCATTGTACGGAGCCCTGCTTGTCCTCAGTGTACAGAGCCCTGCTTGTCCTAAGTTTACAGAGCCCTGCTTGTCCTCAGTGCACAGAGCCCTGCTTGTCCTCAGTGTACAAAGCCCTGCTTGTCCTCAGTGCACAGAGCCCTGCTTGTCCTCAGTGTATAGAGCCCTGCTTGTCCTCAGTGTACAGAGCCCTGCTTGTCCTCAGTGCACAGAGCCCTGCTTGTCCTCAGTGTACAGAGCCCTGCTTGTCCTCAGTGTACAGAGCCCTGCTTGTCCTCAGTGCACAGAGCCCTGCTTGTCCTAAGTTTACAGAGCCCTGCTTGTCCTCAGTGCACAGAGCCCTGCTTGTCCTCAGTGTATAGAGCCCTGCTTGTCCTCAGTGTACAGAGCCCTGCTTGTCCTCAGTGCACAGAGCCCTGCTTGTCCTCAGTGCACAGAGCCCTGCTTGTCCTCAGTGTACAGAGCCCTGCTTGTTCTCAGTGTACAGAGCCCTGCTTGTCCTCAGTGCACAGAGCCCTGCTTGTCCTCAGTGCACAGAGCCCTGCCTGTCCTCAGTGTACAGAGCCCTGCTTGTCCTCAGTGTACAGAGCCCTGCCTGTCCTCAGTGTAAGGAGCCCCGCTTGTCTTCAGTGCACGGGAGTCCTGCTTGTCCACAGTGTAAAGAGCCCGGCTTGTCCTCAATGTAAAGAGCCCTGCTTGTCCTCAATGTAAAGAGCCCTGCTTGTTGTCAGTGTACGGAGCCCCCTCAGTGTACAGAGCCCTGCTTGTCCTCAATGTAAAGAGCCCTGCTTGTTGTCAGTGTACGGTGCCCTGCTTGTCCTCAGTGTACAGAGCCCTGCTTGTCCTCAGTGTACAGAGTCCTGCTTGTCTTCAGTGTACGGGAGCCCTGCTTGTCCTCAGTGTACAGAGCCCTGCTTGTCCTCAGTGTAAAGAGCCCCGCTTGTCTTCAGTGTATGGGAGTCATGCTTGTCCTCAGTGTACGGAGCCCTGCGTGTCCTCACTGCACAATGTCCTTGTCCTCAGTGCACAGAGCCCTGCTTGTCCTCAGTGCACAGAACCCTGCTTGTCCTCAGTGTACAGAGCCCTGATTGTCCTCAGTGTACAGAACCCTGCTTGTCCTCAGTGTACAGAGCCCGGGTGGTCCTCATTGTACAGAGCCCTGCTTGTCCTCGGTGTACAGAGCCCTGCAGAAGAAGTGCCTTGATCTCTCTGCCGGCCTTCTCAGTCAGCATCTGCATGGACACATAAACAGGGTAGCCTGGCCAGGCAGGTGGGTGGCTTATGAATTGTATAGTTGTATGTATCTTCTACCTGCCTTTCATCGCTCCCTACATGTTGGCACAGTCTGAGATATAAGTTATATGTGAAATATAACTTATATCTCTGACTGTACCATCAAGTAGGGGGAGGTGAAAGGGAGGTAGAAGATGGAGCAGGCTTCCCAGCAGCACAGAGTATTTCTGGCAGGTACTGTAATGAGGCAGACAGTCTACCTCACTACAGTTCCCTCAAGAAATACTCTGTGCTGCTGTGCTATTTCTGTAATAAATCTAAGAGGCCTCAGCCTCACCCAAGCAGGGGGCAAAAAAGGCAAAGTGTGTGGCTTATGAATGGACTAGTTGCTATTTTCTACCTGCCTTTCACCGCTCACTACAGTGGGGATCAAAAGTTTGGGCACCCCAGGTAATTTGTATTAATGTGCATAAAGAAGCCAAGGAAAGATGGAAAAATCTCCAAAAGGCATCAAATTACAGATTAGACATTCATATAATATGTCAACAAAAGTTAGATTTTATTTCCATCATTTACACTTTGAAAATAACAGAAAAAAAAGTTTGTGCACCTTGCAGAATTTATAGCATCCACTGCCCCCTTTGCAAAGCTGAGACCTGCCAGTGTCATGGATTGTTCCCAATCATCATCTAGGAAGACCAGGTGATGTAAATCTCAAAGGTGTTAAATGCCCAGACTCATCTGACCTTGCCCCAACAATCAGCACCATGGGTTCTTCTAAGCAGTTGTCTAGAAATCTCAAACTGAAAATAGTTGACGCTCACAAAGCTGGAGAAGGCTATAAGAAAATAGCAAAACATTTTCAGATGTCAATCTCCTCTGTTCGGAATGTAATTAAGAAATGGCAGTCATCAGGAACAGTGGAAGTCAAAGCAAGATCTGGAAGACCAAGAAAAATATCAGACAGAACAGCTCACAGGATTGTGAGAAAAACAATTCAAAACCCACGTTTGACTGCACAATCCCTCCAGAAAGAACTGGCAGACACTGGAGTTGTGGTACACTATTCCACTATAAAGAGATACTTGTACAAATATGGTCTTCATGGGAAGAGTCATCAGAAGAAAACCTCTTCTACGTTCTCACCACAAAAATCAGCATTTGAACTTTGCAAATTAACATATAGACAAGCCTGATGCATTTTGGAAACAAGTTCTGTGGACCGATGAGGTTAAAATTGAACTTTTTGGCCGGAATGAGCAAAGGTACGTTTGGAGAAGAAGGGGAACAGAACCTCTGTCCAACTGTTAAGCATGAGGGTGGATCAATCATGTGTTGGGGTTGTATTGCAGCCAGTGGCACAGGGAACATCTCACGAGTAGAAGGAAAAATTCATTCAATAAAATTTCAGCAAATTTTGGATGATTACTTGATGCCATCTGTGAAAAAGCTGAAGTTAAATAGAGGATGGCTTCTACAAATGGATAATGATCCTAAACACACCTCGAAATCCACGGGGGATTACATCAAGAGGCGTGAACTGAAGGTTTTGCCATGGCCTTCACAATCCCCTGACCTCAAAATAATTGAAAATCTATGGATAGACCTTAAAAGAGCAGTGCGTGACAGACAGCCCAGAAATATCAAAGAACTGGAAGACTTTTGTAAGTAAGAATGGGCAAAGATACCTCAAACAAGAATTTAAAGACTCTTGGCTCGCTACAAAAAGCATTCACAAGCTGCGATACTTGCCAAAGGGGGCAGTACAAGATATTAACTCTGCAGGGTGCACAAACTTTTGCAGACACCATTTTTTTTTTCTATTATTGAAAGTGCAAATGATGGAAATAAAATGACATATTATTGGGATGTCTAATCTGTAATTTGATGCCTTTTGGAGATGTTTCCATCTTTCCTTGGCTTCTTTATGCACATTAATACAAATTTTTACCTGGGGGGCCCAAACTTTTGATCCCCACTTTATATGACGGCACAGTCAGAGACATGAGTTATATATCTGACTGTGCCATCATGGAGTGAGCGGTGAAAGTCAGGTACTCTGGTGGAAAACGTTTTTTTTAAATCTGTATACCACATAAGAGAAAAAAGTAGTGGAGCGCTCACCGTTCTTGTAGTCAGACAGACATAGGAAGCTGATACATAGACCGAGTCGGTCCTGAGCAGGGAGGCGGCTGATGGATCCGGGGGAGTTCAGACGTCAGGCCGCGGACTAGTACCAGAAAGTTAAACAGATTTGTAAATTACGTCTATTAAAATTTTATAATCCTTCCAGTACTTATTAGCAATTGTATAATACAGAACAAATTATTTTCTATTTGGGATTTCTTTTCTGTCACTACCACAGTGCTCTCTGCTGATGCCTCTGTCCATTTTAAGAACTGTCCAGAGCAGGACAAAATCCCCATAGCAAACATATGCTGCTCTGGACATTTCCCAAAATGGACAGAGGTGTCAGCAGAGAGCACTGTGGTCGTGACAGAAAAGAAATTCCAAATAGAAGAGAATTTCCTCTGTAGTATTAGCAATCAAAGGATTGCTATAGATAGTCCCCTATGGGGACATAAAAAGTGTAAAATAAAAACTGAAAAATGTTTTAAAAAAAAGTTTTAAAAAAAAGTGAAAAATCCCCTCCCCCAATAAAAATGAAAATTGTCCGTTTTTCCCATTTTACCCCAAAAAAGCGTAATTTTTTAAAATAAACATATTTGGTATCGCCACGTGCATAAATGTCCATACTATCAAAATATAATGTTAATTATCCCGTATGGTGAATGGCGTAAACGTAAAAAATTTACAAATTCCAAAAATTCTGCTTTTTTGTCACATTTTATAAAAAAAAATTATAAAAAATTATCTAAAAGTTTTATCTATAAAAAGTACAGATGACAGCGCAAAAAAATGAGCCCTCATACTGCCCTATATATGGAAAAATGAAAAAGTTATAGGTGGTCAAAATAGGGCGATTTTAGATTACTGATTTTGTACAAAAGTATCTAGCCATGGGTATCATTTTAATTGTATTGACCCCCAGAATAAAGAACACATGTCATTTTTACGGTAAAGTGTATAGTGTGAAAACAAAACCCACCAAAATGAGCAAAATTGTGGTTTTCATTAAAATTTGTTCCCTAAAATTTTTTTTTTGGGTTCGCCGTACATTTTATGGTAAAATGAGAGGTTTCATTAAAAAGTATAATTGGTCACGCAAAAAACAAGCCCTTATATGGGTCTATAGATGGAAATATAAAGGAGTTATGGATTTTAGAAGGCGAGGAGGAAAAAATGGAAAACGCAAAAATAAAATTGGCCTGGTCCTCAAGGTGAAAATGGGCTTGGTCCTTAAAGGGGTACTCCGGTGAAAACCTTTTTTCTTTTAAATCAACTGGTGGCAGAAAGTTAAACATATTTGTAAATTACTTCTATTAAAAAATCCTAATCCTTCCAGTACTTATTAGCTGCTGAATGCTACAGAGGAAATTCCTTTCTTTTTGGAACACTGATGACATAACGAGCACAGTGCTCTCTGCTGACATCTCTGTCCATTTTAGCAACCATGCATAGCAGATGTATAGCAGATCTATGCTAAAGGCAGCATGGTGGCTCAGTGGTTAGCACTGCTGCCTTGCAGTGCTGGGGACTTGGGTTCAAATCCCAGGAAGGACAACAATAAATAAAGCATTATTATTATTATAATAACGTCAGCTGGAGAACTGTGCTCGTGATGTCATCAGAGAGCATTCCAAAAAGAAAAGAATTTCCTCTGTATTATTCAGCAGCTAATAAGTACAGGAAGGATTAAGATTTTTTAGTAGAAGTAATTTACAAATATGTTTAACTTTCTGCCACCAGTTGATTTAAAAGAAAAAAGGTTTTCACCGGAGTACCCCTTTAACCCCTTAAGGACCCAGCCCAAATATACCTTAAGGACCCGGCCATTTTTTTTAACATCTGACCACTGTCACTTCAAGCATTAATAACTGTCACGATGCCGGCTGGCAGGTAGTGGATCCTCTGTGCCAGAGAGGGATGGGGAGGACCGCGCTAGTGGACCGGTTCTAAGCCACTACAGGTTTACACCAGAGCCCGCCGCAAAGCGGGATGGTCTTGCTGCGGCGGTAGTGACCAGGTCGTATCCACTAGCAACGGCTCACCTCTCTGACTGCTGAAGATAGGCGAGGTACAAGGGAGTAGGCAGAAGCAAAGTCAGACGTAGCAGAAGGTCGGGGGCAGGCGGCAAGGTTCGTAGTCAGGGGAGATAGCAGAAGTTCTGGTACACAGGCTATAAACACACAAAACGCTTTCACTAGGCACAAGGGCAACAAGATCCGGCAAGGGAGTGCAAGGGAGGAGACTAGATATAGCCAGGGAACAGGTGGGAGCCAATTAAGCTAATTGGGCCAGGCACCAATCATTGGTGCACTGGCCCTTTAAGTCTCAGGGAGCTGGCGCGCGCGCGCCCTAGAGAGCGGAGCCGCGCGCGCCAGCACATGACAGCAGGAGACGGGAACGGGTAAGTGACCTGGGATGCGATTCGCGAGCGGGCGCGTCCCGCAGTGCGAATCGCATCCCCAACGGCCGAGACAGAGCAGCGCTCCCGGTCAGCGGGACTGACCGGGGAGCTGCAGGGAAAAAGACGCCGTGAGCGCTCCGGGGAGGAGCGGGGACCCGGAGCGCTAGGCGTAACAGTACCCCCCCCCCTTAGGTCTCCCCTTTTTTTTGTCCGGTGGCTGCCTCCCCTGGGATGAGGACACCGGGAAGGAATGGATGGTTTCCTCAATGGCAGGCAGTACAGCAGGAGTAGGAATGGGGAGGGAGGGCAGAGGGTGAAGCTTGGCACGGGGCAGGAAGACACAAGGACGGGAGCCATGAGGGGACACAGAGGCTTGCCTGATGGGACTGGGAGGGGGGGAGAGGCATTTCCTGTGGCAGGCAGAGTCCTTAATGACCTTAGGGGGACCGGATACAGGAGGAACCACAGGGTCACGGCAGGGATTACTGGGAACCGGTTGAAGGCAGTCCTTGGAACAAGAGGGACCCCAACTCTTGATCTCCCCAGTGGACCAGTCCAGGGTTGGGGAATGGTGTAGAAGCCAGGGTAGTCCAAGGAGAATTTCGGAAGTGCAATTGGGAAGGACCAAAAATTCGATTTTCTCCTGATGAGGTCCGATGCACATTAGGAGGGTCTGCGTGCGGAAACGCACGGTGCAATCCAACCTGGCTCCGTTGACCGCGGAAATGTGGAGTGGCTTGACAAGACGGGTCACCGGAATGCGGAATTTATTCACTAAGGACTCCCGAACAAAATTCCCAGAGGCACCAGAGTCCAGGCAGGCCACGGCTGAGAGGGAAGAGCTGGCTGAAGTAGAAATCCGCACGGGTACCGTGAGACGTGGAGGAGGAGACTTGGAACCAAGAGACGCCACACCCACGTGAGCTGGGTGCGTGCGTGCGTTTCCCAGGCGTGGAGGACGGATAGGGCAATCCACCAAGAAATGCTCGGTACTGGCACAGTACAGACAAAGATTCTCTTCCTTACGGCGATTCCTCTCTTCCAGGGTCAGGCGAGACCGATCCACTTGCATGGCCTCCTCGGCGGGAGGCCTAGGCGCAGATAGCAATGGAGACTGTGGAAGAGGTGTCCAGAAATCTAAGTCTTTTTCCTGGCGGAGCTCTTGATGCCTCTCAGAAAAACGCATGTCAATGCGAGTGGCTAGATGAATGAGTTCATGCAGGTTAGCAGGAGTCTCTCGTGCGGCCAGAACATCTTTAATGTTGCTGGATAGGCCTTTTTTAAAGGTCGCGCAGAGAGCCTCATTATTCCAGGAAAGTTCAGAAGCAAGGGTACGGAATTGTATGGCGTACTCGCCAACGGAGGAATTACCCTGGACCAGGTTCAGCAGGGCAGTCTCAGCAGAAGAGGCTCGGGCAGGTTCCTCAAAGACACTTCGAATTTCCGAGAAGAAGGAGTGTACAGAGGCAGTGACGGGGTCATTGCGGTCCCAGAGCGGTGTGGCCCATGACAGGGCTTTTCCAGACAGAAGGCTGACTACGAAAGCCACCTTAGACCTTTGTTACGCCGAGCGCTCCGGGTCCCCGTTCCTCCCCGGAGCGCTCGCCTCATCCTCGTTGTTGCAGCGCCCCGGTCAGATCCACTGACCGGGTGCGCTGCGGTCCCGCCTCCAGCCGGGATGCGATTCGCGATGCGGGTGGCGCCCGCTCGCGATGCGCACCCCGGTCCCCGTACCTGACTCGCTCTCCGTCGGTCCTGTCCCGGCGCGCGCGGCCCCGCTCCCTAGGGCGCGCGCGCGCCGGGTCTCTGCGATTTAAAGGGCCAGTGCACCAATGATGGTGCCTGGCCCAATCTTCCCAATTAGCTTAATTAGTTTCCACCTGTGCACTCCCTACTTATACCTCACTTCCCCTGCACTCCCTTGCCGGATCTTGTTGCCTTAGTGCCTAGTGAAAGCGTTCCCTTGTCTGTTCCTAGCCCGTGTTCCTGACCTCCTGCCGTTGCCCCTGACTACGATCCTTGCTGCCTGCCTCGACCTTCTGCTACGTCCGACCTTGCTTCTGCCTACTCCCTTGTACCTCGCCTATCTTCAGCATCTTCAGCAGCCAGAGAGGTGAGCCGTTGCTAGTGGATACGACCTGGTCACTACCGCCGCAGCAAGACCATCCCGCTTTGCGGCGGGCTCTGGTGAAAACCAGTAGTGGCTTAGAACCGGTCCACTAGCACGGTCCACGCCAATCCCTCTCTGGCACAGAGGATCCACTACCTGCCAGCCGGCATCGTGACAGTAGATCCGGCCATGGATCCCGCTGAGGTCCCTCTGCCTTATATCTCGGATATCACCACGGTGATCGCCCAGCAATCCCGACAGATCGCCCATCTAACCCACCAGCTCTCGGAAATGTCCACCATTGCGCACCAACTTCAGTCGCAACTTCACCAGCAATCTTCTCCTCCGCCAGCTCCTGCACCTCCTCCGCAGCGAGTGGCCACTCCTAGCCTCCACCTGTCCTTGCCGGACAAATTTAATGGGGACTCTAAGTATTGCCATGGCTTTCTTTCGCAATGTTCCCAGCACTTGGAGATGATGTCGGACCAGTTTCCTACTGAAAGGTCTAAGGTGGCTTTCGTGTTCTGCCTTCTGTCTGGAAAAGCCCTGTCATGGGCTGCACCGCTCTGGGACCGCAATGACCCCGTCACTGCCTCTGTACACTCCTTCTTCTCGGAAATTCGAAGTGTCTTTGAGGAACCTGCCCGAGCTTCTTCAGCCGAGATTGCCCTGCTGAACCTGGCCCAGGGTGTTTCTTCCGTTGGCGAGTACGCCATTCAGTTCCGTACTCTTGCTTACGAGTTGTCCTGGAATAGTGAGGTTCTCTGCGCGACCTTTAAAAAAGGCCTATCCAGCAACATTAAAGATGTTCTGGCCGCACGAGAGACTCCTGCTGACCTACATGAACTCATTCATCTTGCCACTCGCATTGACATGCGTTTTTCCGGATGGCGTCTGGAGCTCCGCCTGGATATGGACTTTGTTCGCACGAGGCGTTTTTTCTCCCCGGCTCCTCTCTCCTCTGGTCCTCTGCAAACCGTTCCTGTGCCTCCCGCCGTGGAGGCTATGCAAGTTGACCGGTCTCGCTTGACACCTCAAGAGAGGACACAACGCCGCATGGAGAATCTTTGCCTGTACTATGCCGGTACCGAACACTTCCTGAAGGATTGTCCTATCCGTCCTCCCCGCCTGGAAAGACGTACGCTGACTCCGCACAAAGGTGACACAGTTCTTGATGTCAACTCTGCTTCTCCACGCCTTACTGTGCCTGTGCGGATATCTGCCTCTACCTTCTCCTTCTCTACTATGGCCTTCTTGAATTCCGGATCTGCAGGAAATTTTTTTTTGGCCTCTCTTATCAACAGGTTCAACGTCCCTGTGACCAGTCTCGCCAGACCCCTCTACATCTATTGTGTTTACAATGAAAAATTGGACTGTCTCGTGCGTTACCGCACGGAACCCCTCCTAATGTGCATCGGACCTCATCACGGAAAAATTGAGTTTTTTTCCCTCAGGTTCTTTGGCCCCAAGAAGAGGGGGAGACCCAAGGGGGGGGGTACTGTTACGCCGAGCGCTCCGGGTCCCCGTTCCTCCCCGGAGCGCTCGCCTCATCCTCGTTGTTGCAGCGCCCCGGTCAGATCCACTGACCGGGTGCGCTGCGGTCCCGCCTCCAGCCGGGATGCGATTCGCGATGCGGGTGGCGCCCGCTCGCGATGCGCACCCCGGTCCCCGTACCTGACTCGCTCTCCGTCGGTCCTGTCCCGGCGCGCGCGGCCCCGCTCCCTAGGGCGCGCGCGCGCCGGGTCTCTGCGATTTAAAGGGCCAGTGCACCAATGATGGTGCCTGGCCCAATCTTCCCAATTAGCTTAATTAGTTTCCACCTGTGCACTCCCTACTTATACCTCACTTCCCCTGCACTCCCTTGCCGGATCTTGTTGCCTTAGTGCCTAGTGAAAGCGTTCCCTTGTCTGTTCCTAGCCCGTGTTCCTGACCTCCTGCCGTTGCCCCTGACTACGATCCTTGCTGCCTGCCTCGACCTTCTGCTACGTCCGACCTTGCTTCTGCCTACTCCCTTGTACCTCGCCTATCTTCAGCATCTTCAGCAGCCAGAGAGGTGAGCCGTTGCTAGTGGATACGACCTGGTCACTACCGCCGCAGCAAGACCATCCCGCTTTGCGGCGGGCTCTGGTGAAAACCAGTAGTGGCTTAGAACCGGTCCACTAGCACGGTCCACGCCAATCCCTCTCTGGCACAGAGGATCCACTACCTGCCAGCCGGCATCGTGACAACCTTTCAGTAGGAAACTGGTCCGACATCATCTCCATGTGCAGGGAACATTGCGAAAGAAAGCCACGGCAAAACTTAGAGTCCCCATTAAATTTGTCCGGCAAGGACAGGCGGAGGCTAGGAGTGGCCACTCGCTGCGGAGGGGGTGCAGGAGCTGGCGGAGGAGATGATTGCTGCTGAAGTTGCGACTGAAGTTGGCGCACAATGGTGGACATTTCCGACAGCTGGTGGGTTAGATGGGCGATCTGTCGGGATTGCTGGGCGATCACCGTGGTGATATCCGAGATATAAGGCAGAGGGACCTCAGCGGGATCCATGGCCGGATCTACTGTCACGATGCCGGCTGGCAGGTAGTGGATCCTCTGTGCCAGAGAGGGATGGGGAGGACCGCGCTAGTGGACCGGTTCTAAGCCACTACAGGTTTACACCAGAGCCCGCCGCAAAGCGGGATGGTCTTGCTGCGGCGGTAGTGACCAGGTCGTATCCACTAGCAACGGCTCACCTCTCTGACTGCTGAAGATAGGCGAGGTACAAGGGAGTAGGCAGAAGCAAAGTCAGACGTAGCAGAAGGTCGGGGGCAGGCGGCAAGGTTCGTAGTCAGGGGAGATAGCAGAAGTTCTGGTACACAGGCTATAAACACACAAAACGCTTTCACTAGGCACAAGGGCAACAAGATCCGGCAAGGGAGTGCAAGGGAGGAGACTAGATATAGCCAGGGAACAGGTGGGAGCCAATTAAGCTAATTGGGCCAGGCACCAATCATTGGTGCACTGGCCCTTTAAGTCTCAGGGAGCTGGCGCGCGCGCGCCCTAGAGAGCGGAGCCGCGCGCGCCAGCACATGACAGCAGGAGACGGGAACGGGTAAGTGACCTGGGATGCGATTCGCGAGCGGGCGCGTCCCGCAGTGCGAATCGCATCCCCAACGGCCGAGACAGAGCAGCGCTCCCGGTCAGCGGGACTGACCGGGGAGCTGCAGGGAAAAAGACGCCGTGAGCGCTCCGGGGAGGAGCGGGGACCCGGAGCGCTAGGCGTAACAATAACTCTGGGATGCTTTTACCTTTCATTCTGATTCCGAGAATGTTTTTTCGTGACATATTCTACTTTATGTTAGCGGTAAAATTTTGTCGATACTTGTATAATTTCTTGGTGAAAAATTCAAAAATTTGATGAAAAAATTTAAAATTTTGCATTTATTTTTAACTTTGAAGCTCTCTGCTTATAAGGAAAATGAATATTCCAAATAAATTATATATTGATTCACATATACAATATGTCTACTTTATGTTTGCATCATAAAGTTGACATGTTTTTACTTTTGAAAGACATCAGAGGGCTTCAAAGTTCAGCAGCAATTTTCCACAAAATTTTCAAAATCTGATTTTTTCAGGGACCAGTTCTGTTTTGAAGTGGATTTGAGGGGCATTCTTATTAGAAATACCCCATAAATGACACCATTATAAAAACTGCACCCCTCAAAGTATTCAAAATGACATTCAAAATGTTTGTTAACCCTTTTGGTGTTTCACAGGAATAGCACCAAGTTGAAGGAGAAAATTCTAAATATTCATTTTTTACACTCGCATGTTCTTGTAAACCCAGTTTTGCATTTTTACAAGAGTTAAAAAGAGAGAAATTTTCTTAAGATGTGTAACCCAATTTCTCTCGAGTAAGGAAATACCTCATATGTGTATGTCAAGTGTTCGGCGGGCGCAGTAGAGGGCTCATAAGGGAAGGAGCGACAGTGGGATTTTGGAGAGTGAGTTTTTCTGAAATGGTTTTTGGGGGGCATGTCTCATTTAGGAAGCGCCTATGGTGCCAGAACAGCAAAAAAAAAAAAAACACATGGCAAACCATTTTGGAAACTAGACCCCTTGAGGAACGTAACAAGGAATAAAGTAAGCCTTAACCCCTTCAGGACCAAGCCCATTTTGGCCTTAAGGACCAGAGCGTTTTTTGCACATCTGACCACTGTCACTTTAAACATTAATAACTCTGGAATGCTTTTAGTTATCATTCTGATTCTGAGATTGTTTTTTCGTGACATATTCTACTTTAACATGGTGGTAAATTTTTGTGGTAACTTGCATCCTTTCCTTGTGAAAAATCCTAAAATTTGATGAAAAATTTGAAAATTTTGCATTTTTCTAACTTTGTAAGGAAAATGTAGATTACATATAAAAAAAAATTTTATTCACATATACAATATGTCTACTTTATGTCTGCATCATAAAAGTGACGAGTTTTTACTTTTGGAAGACACCAGAGGGCTTCAAAGTTCAGCAGCAATTTTCCAATTTTTCACAAAATTTTCAAACTCACTATTTTTCAGGGACCAGTTCAGGTTTGAAGTGGATTTGAAGGGTCTTCTTATTAGAAATACCCCACAAAAGACCCCATTATAAAAACTGCACCCCCCAAAGTATTCAAAATGACATTCAGTCATCATTTTAACCCTTTAGGTGTTTCACAGGAATAGAAGCAAAGTGAAGGAGAAAATTCACAATCTTCATTTTTTACACTCGCATGTTCTTGTAGACCCAATTTTTAAATTTTTACAAGGGGTAAAAGGAGAAAATGTATACTTATATTTGTAGCCCAATTTCTCTCGAGTAAGCACATACCTCATATGTCTATGTAAAGTGTTCGGCGGGCGCAGTAGAGGGCTCAGAAGGGAAAGAGCGATAAGGGGATTTTGGAGAGTACGTTTTTCTGAAATGGTTTTTGGGGGCATGTTGCATTTAGGAAGCCCTTATGGTGCCAGAACAGCAAAAAACCCTCACATGGCATACCATTTTGGAAACTAGACCCCTTGAGGTACGTAACAAGGAATAAAGTGAGCCTTAATACCCCACAGGTGTTTCACGACTTTTGCATATGTAAAAAAAAAATTTTTTTTTTTCACTAAAATGTGTGTTTCCCCCCAAATTTCACATTTTTCCAAGGGTCAATAGCAGGAAATACCCCCAATATTTGTAACCCCTTCTCTTCTGAGTATGGAGGTACCCCATAAGTTGACCTGAAGTGCACTATGGGTGAACTACAATGCTCAGAAGAGAAGGAGTCATATTTGGCTTTTTGAGAGCAAATTTTGCTCGGGGGGCATGTCGCATTTAGGAAGCCCCTATGGTGCCAGAACAGCAAAAAATACCCACATGGCATACCATTTTGGAAACTAGACCCCTTGAGGAATGTAATAAGGAATAAAGTGAGCCTTATTACCCCACAGGTGTTTCATGACTTTTGCATATGTAAAAAAAAAAAAAAAATTTCCACTAAAATGTGTGTTTCTCCCCTAATTTCACCTTTTTGCAAGGGTTAATAGCAGAAAATACCCCCCAAAATTTGTAACCCCATCTCTTCTGAGTATAGAGGTACCCCATAAGTTGACCTGAAGTGCACTATGGGCGAACTACAATGCTCAGAAGAGAAGGAGTCATATTTGGCTTTTTGAGAGCAAATTTTGCTCGGGGGGCATGTCGCATTTAGGAAGACCCTAAGGTGCCAGAACAGCAAAAAAAAAAAACACATGGCATACCATTTTGGAAACTAGACCCCTTGAGGAACGTAACAAGGGGTACAGTGAGCATTTGCCCCCCACTGGTGTCTGACAGATCTTTGGAACAGTGGGCTGTACAAGTTTTCATTTTCATGGACCACTGTTCCAAAGATCCGTCAGACACCAGTGGGGTGTAAATTCTCACTGCCCCCCTCATTACATTCCGTGAGGGGTGTCGTTTCCGAAATGGGGTCACATGTGGGGTTTTGTTTTTTTTGCGTTTGTCAAAACCGCTGTAACAATCAGCCACCCCTGTGCAAATCACCTCAAATGTACATGGTGCGCTCTCCCTTCTGGGCCTTGTTGTGCGCCCCCAGAGCACTTTGCGCTCACATATGGGGTATCTCTGTAGTCGGGAGAAATTACGTTACAAATTTTGGGGGGCTTTTTTCCCTTTTACCTCTTGTGAAAATGTAAAGTATAGGGCAACATCAGCATGTTAGTGTAAAAAAAAAAAAATGTTTACACTAACATTCTGGTGTAGACCCCAACATTTCCTTTTCATGAAGGGTTAAAGAAGAAAAAGCCCCCCAAACCTTGTAACGCAATTTCTCCCGAGTACAGCGATACCCCATATGTCGCCCTAAACTGTTGCCTTGAAATACGACAGGGCTCCAAAGTGAGAGCGCCATGTGCATTTGAGGCCTAAATTAGGGATTTGCATAGGGGTGGACATAGGGGTATTCTACGCCAGTGATTCCCAAACAGGGTGCCTCCAGCTGTTGCAAAACTCCCAGCATGCCTGGACAGTCAACGGCTGTCCGACAATACTGGGAGTTGTTGTTTTTCAACAGCTGGAGGCTCTGCTTTGGAAACAGTGGTGTACCGGACGTTCTTATTGGGGGAGGGGGGCTGTGTAGGGGTATGTGTATATGTAGTGTTTTTAACTTTTTATTTTATTTTGTGTTAGTGTAGTGTAGTGTTTTTAGGGTACAGTCACATGGGCGGGGGATTACAGCGAGTTTCCCAGCGCAAAATTTGCTGCATCTCAAGATGCGAGAAACCCACTGTAAAAGCCTCGCCCATGTGAATGTACCCTGTACATTCACAGGGGGGGGTGCATCAGCTGTTGCAAAACCACAACTCCCAGCATGCATGGTCTGTTAGTGCATGCTGGGAGTCATAGTTTTGCAACAGCTGGAGGCACACAGGTTAGGGAACACTGAGTTAGAAACAGACAATGTTTCCCAACCAGTGTGTCTCCAGTTGTTGCAAAACTACAACTCCCAGCATGCCCAGACAGCTGAAGGGCATGCTGGGAGTTGTAGTTCGGCAACATCTGAAGGGCCAGATGTTGCTGAACTAAAACTCCCAGCATGCCTGGACAGTCAGTGCATACTGGGAGTTGTAGTTTTGCAACAGCTGGAAGAGCACAGATTGGAGACCATTATACAATGGTCTCCAAACTGGGGCCCTCCAGATGTTGCAAAACTACAACTCCCAGCATGCATGGTCTTTTAGTGCATGCTGGGAGTTATAGTTTTGCAACAGCTGGAGGCACACAGGTTAGGAAACACTGAGTTAGAAACAATGTTTCCCAACCAGTGTGTCTCCAGCTGTTGCAAAACTACAACTCCCAGCATGCCCAGACAGCTGAAGGGCATGCTGGGAGTTGTAGTTCGGCAACATCTGAAGGGCCAGATGTTGCTGAACTAAAACTCCCAGCATGCCTGGACAGTCAGTGCATGCTGGGAGTTGTAGTTTTGCAACAGCTGGAAGAGCACAGATTGGAGACCATTATACAATGGTCTCCAAACTGAGGCCCTCCAGATGTTGCAAAACTACAACTCCCAGCATGCCCAGACAGCCAAAGGCTGTCTAGGCATGCTGGGAGTTGTAGTTTTCAGACTCCTAGAAGCAGCAGTGAAGATCTTCACTGCTGCCTCTGAGGACTACATACTTACCCGTCGCTGCTCGTCCACGTGGCCGGTCCCGCGCTGCTCCTCGGTCCCGCCGCTGGATCAGGTAAGTCCGCCGGTCCCCTCCTGTTCCCCCCCGTGTGCCGCAGGTCCCCACGAGCCCCCGCAGCCTTCGTCCCCCGTTCTGCCCGACTTCCAGGGGCGGGCAGTGCGGGGGATCTGAACTTTCACCCCAGATCACTGTGATTGGTCCACAGGGACCAATCACAGTGATCGCTGACCAGGACCATCAATTGATGGTCCTGGGGGTGAAGCAGAAGTTGTCCCCTGCTGGAAACAGCGGGACTTCTGCCAGTTAACCCGTGCGATGCTGCGCATCGCCGGGTTAACTGCATGTCATTTATAAACGCCGGGATGCGCGAACGCACTGCACAACCCGGCGTTTATATATGACATTCTGCGGGAAGGGGTTAAAGGAGTAGTCCAGTGGTGACCCAGTGGTGAACAACTTATCCCCTATCCTAAGGATAGGGGATAAGTTGCAGATCGCGGGGGGTCCGACCGCTGGGGCCCCCTGCGATCTCCTGTACGGAGCCCCATCAGCCCGCGGGAAAGGGGGCGTGTCGACCTCCACACGAAGCGGCGGCCGACACGCCCCCTCAATACAACTCTATGGCAGAGCCGAAGCGCTGCCTTCGGCAATCTCCGGCTCTGCCATTGAGATGTATTGAGGGGGCGTGTCGGCTGGCGCTTCGTGCGGGGGTCGACACCCGCTATCTGGCCGGAGAGCCTGGCCCCCGTACAGCGAAATCGCAGGGGGCCCCAGCGGTCGGATCCCCCGCGATCTCAAACTTATCCCCTATCCTTAGGATAGGGGATACGTTTTTCACCA
Organism: Hyla sarda; assembly: GCF_029499605.1. Classification (NCBI taxonomy): domain Eukaryota; kingdom Metazoa; phylum Chordata; class Amphibia; order Anura; family Hylidae; genus Hyla; species Hyla sarda. The sequence continues at coordinate 378,270,402 of NC_079189.1, read as the reverse complement.
CTGGACTACCCCTTTAATACCCCACAGGGGTTTTACGACTTTTGCATATGTAAAAAAAATATATATATTTTTCACTAAAATGTGTGTTTCCCCCCAAATTTCACATTTTTGCAAGGGTTAATAGCAGAAAATACCCCCCAAAATTTGTAACCCCATCTCTTCTGAGTATGGAGGTACCCCATAAGTGGACATCAAATGCACTGCAGGAGCGCTACAATGCTCAGAAGAGAAGGAGTCACATTTGCTAATTTTGCTGAAATGGGGGTGGACATGTCGCATTTACTGCCAGAAAAGCAAAAAAAAAAATACATTTGTAAATACATACCTCATATCTGGGCATAAAACGGATCTCCGGGTGCACACTGGTCACGAAGGAACAGGAGGGCAGTCAGGGGCCTTGAGCTTCTGCCTATGGAGCCAGAACAGTGGGACCCGCCCCTCAAAGGGCATTATATGGGGTACACTAATAACTAACAAGGGGTACAGTGGGACATAAAAGGATAAAACAGGTTATGTTCCCAGAATGATGACCCAGAGCATAGCCAAAACTAAAAAATATGCCCACCCCAAACCCTATGCTCTGAATCATCATTCTGGGAATGTGATGTGTGTGGCCGTCCCTAACCTGTTGCCTCAAATGCGCACCCGCTCAGGTGAAGAGAGAGCTCTGCGCATTTGAGGCAACATAAAAAGTCCCCGATGATAGTGACTCAGTGACCCATGACCCAAAGAAAAAAAATACCCCCAGAGGTCTTATCAATTTTTTGTTTTTTTATGAGAGTTTTTTGGGCAATTTAGTGGTTTTATGGGGTTAAAACTTGGAATGTACTCTGGACTTGGTACATTGGGGTCAAATTATGGAAAATTAAAATGAAAAAGGAAAATTTAGTAGTGCATGAAAGTGTGATACTCCCTGAAGCAGTTTTTAATGCAGAGGCCCGGATGATCGGGGCAAGTGTCACATTGATAGGTGATGTCCTTCCGAATCCCCCTCCTGTTACACACTCTGCATTTTTTCTGCGATCCTGGCACCTATAACTTCAGTTCCTTGGGAAGTCTGGCCTGCTCTTTCTCGGTCAGCAAAGATCAGGACCTTTAGGACTTCTTCTTGGAACTGAAGGTATGTCCCTGTGTTGCCAGCGTTCTGGTACAGTACAAAAGAGTTGTACATGGCAACCTGTACCAAGTAGACTGCAACTTTCTTGTACCATACACGTGTTTTCCACATGGCGTTATATGGCTTCAGGATTTGATCAGAAAGATCAACTTCCCCCATATACCTATTGTAGTCCAGAATACAATCGGGCTTGAGGACCGTTGTTGTGGTACCTCGCACAGGGACAGGTGAGCTGTCGTTACCATGAATAGTGGTCAGCATAAGGACATCCCTCTTATCCTTATACTTGACCAGCAACAGGTTTCCATGGGTAAGGGCACGGGACTCACCCTTGGGCATAGGTGTCTGAACAAAATTTAGAGGGAGGCCTCTCTGATTCTTCCGCACGGTCCCACAAGCGGACGTCGATCTGGCGGCAAGGGATGTGAAGAGAGGGATGCTGGTATAAAAGTTGTCCACGTACACGTGGTAACCCTTATCCAGCAATGGGTAAATAAGGTCCCAAACGATTTTCCTGCTAACACCCAGAGTGGGGGAACAATCTGGGGGTTCAATACGGGAATCTCTTCCCTCATACACCCTAAACTTGAGAGTGTACCCGGAGGTACTCTCACAAAGTTTATATAGCTTCACGCCATATCGCGCCCGCTTCGAGGGAATATACTGGCGGAAGATGAGTCTCCCCTTAAAACTGATGAGAGACTCATCTACAGAGAGCTCCCTAAGCGGTACATAGGCCTCCAAAAATTTGGTCCCAAAGTGATCGATGACCGGCCTCATTTTGTAAAGCCGGTCATAGGTGGGATCACTTCGGGGTGGAGATGCCGCATTATCTGCATAATGCAGGCATTTCCGAATGGACTCGAACCGCTTCCGTGCCATGGCCATACTGTACAGCGGGGTCTGGTATAGGACGTCCCCGCTCCAGTACTGCCTGACACTTGGCTTTTTGACCAGGCCCATGTGCAGCACGAGGCCCCAAAATGTCCTCATTTTGGCTGCACTGACGGCGTACCAAAAAGAATCAGGGTGGTGGGCGATGAACTGCCTGGCGTACAGATTTGTCTGCTCCATCATGTGATTGACCAGGTTGTCACTGAAAAAATAACTGAAAAAGTCAAATTCAGTGAACCCAGCTGTGTCAATCCGGATTCCGGAGTCGCCAACAAACTCCGGAATCCGTGGCTGATAACCCTCTGGGGGTCTCCAGACAGGTTAGGGGGATCCAGTAAAATCGCCTGGGGGGTTGGACTCCTAGTACGAGCGGCATCACCACTCGCACTAGTGCCAGCCACTGGGGCACTTTCATGGGGGGTGCGTGGCCTTGCCTGGCGGCGTCTCCGCCACCGTGCAGGGGGCTCATCATCAGTACTAGAAGATGAGGAGGACGATGAAGAACACAGGAATGTTGGATGTTCATCGTCCTCACTGACAGATTCGGAGTCGGATGCCTCCGCTACCGAAAATGCCCGGCGAGCCATCGCCTTTTTCTACGGCGGGGGGGGGGGGGAGGGGGTGTGTGTGTGGGGTGGCAGGGATGTATGTAGTGTGTGTGCTTGGTGTATACTATATATATATAACGGTGTGTGATTAGAAATCACACACCGTTATATGAACAAAAATAAAAAGCTGCAGCCCCAAAAAAATGGGGGGGCCAAATGCAGCACCCTGAACCCCTAATAGGGCCCGGGTCAAGCTAAAAAATCTCAGGCAGACCCTTGGGGACCTATTAGGGGGTCGGGGGGGGGGGGTTATTTTTTTTTTACTTTTATTTTACTGTTTAGTACTATTAACACAATTTTTTCCTACCTTTCCCTGGGGGGTTTTCTGTCCCTGCACTATGGGGGATCGTCGGTCCTGAGGGGGCTCCAATCCTCACAGGGGGGGGGGTGTCCCTGGCACCTTCGAGCAGCTTTGCCCGCTGACTGAACTCAGCTAACGAGCAGTGCTGCAAGAAGATGCAATTAACCCCTCCCCCGCCGGCTGCTATTGGCTGAACGATCGTCCAGCCAATAGCAGCGCTCCTGGGGGGGTGACGAAATTGCCACCTCCCCATAGATAGAGTGGGTGATAGGGGGTGTATAGTACACCCCCGATCACCTTGTATCTTCAGGTCAGCGGGTCACACGTGACCCGTATGACCCGAATCGCGGCAGATCGTTAGTGTGAATTCACCAACGATCTGCCGCGATCGCCGACATGGAGGGGTCTGATGACCCCCCTGGGCATTTGCGCGGGATGCCTGCTGAAAGATATCAGCAGGCATCCCGGTCCGGTCCCCGCCCGGCCCGGGACCGAAATTCCCACGGGCGTATGGATACGCCCTGGGTCCTTAAGTACCAGGACGTCAAGGCGTATCCATACGCCCTAGGTCCTTAAGTGGTTAAGGGGTTAAAGGTGAGTGGAGGCTGGAGCCAAGTTGGACTGGGTATCACAGACAGAGATTCCAAGTTGGCACAAAAAGGAGGAGTTCAGTGTTTTAAGGCACTTGGTGTAGTTAAGGTGATTGGCATTGCCATTCCTCAAAGTACCCCATAGCTTCAAGCGTACTGCACCCCCATTCCTTTCTATGGCAAATATTCATATACATACTGGGCGGGAATAGAGGCGGGGCAGAGGTGGGGCCAGGGGTGGAGTCTTGCTGGGGGCACTTGCTTTATTTGGTCCGGGGGCCCTGAGTGGTGTCAGTACGCCCTCTGGGTGCCATTCCGAGTCGGCAGGACATCACCCCCCAAAGCATTGGGAGTGAGCTATGCATGACCTGGTTACTGAACTGTCCCCTCAGTGGAGCCATAAACATCAACTGCTCCAGATCTTAGCTCTTTTTTTGTGTGAATGGTCCCATGCCCACTAATTGCTGCAGCAGAAACTCAGGTACTGACATCAGTACCCTTACCTTTGCCTCAGCCAGCAGCAGTAAACCGTATATTTAGAAAGCTTACAACATAAAGCTATAAAGCAAAAGTGTACTTGCTGTCCAGAGAAGCACTGGTGTGTGCCTCGCTGATGTGAGAGCAGAGCATTCCAGTAACATCTAAGACTTTCTTTCTTCCTTTAAGGACCAAGCACGTATGAGTACGTCCCTGCGCCCTTGGTCTTAAGGACCAGGCACGTACTCATACGTCCGTGGGAATTTCGCATCCTGCCGCGCACAGGGCAGGTTGCGAAACCGGACGCCTGCTGAAATCGTTCAGCAGGCGTCCCAGGCAAACGCCGAGGGGGGTCCCGTGGGCGATCTGCGGTGATCACGTGGGCGATCTGCGGTGATTCCGGTCATTCGGGTCAGTGGTGACCTGATGACCCGGAACTAGATGTGATCGGCGGTGTACGATACACCGCCAATCACCTGCCGTTGCTGGGGAGAGGTGACAATACTGTCACCTCCCCAGCAATGCTGCTATTGGCCGTCGATCGTCCAGCCAATAGCAGTGCGGCAGAGGAGGGGTTAACAGTCCCTTCCCGCTGCTGCACCCGCTCTCTGTGTTCAGTCAGCGGGTGCAGCAGTGAGGAAAAGACCGTGGATCCCCCTTCGGAACTCCGGAGCCCCCTCAGGAGTCTTAGAATAGGGACAGCGGATTGCAGGGACAGGTAGGGGTTAATAAAGTTGAAAAAGTAAAAAAGAAAGTTAAAAAAAAAGTCCCCCCCGACCCCCTAATAGGTCCTTAAGGGTCCAAAGTCCTATTAGGGGTTGAGGGAGCTGCGTGCGCCAACCGTTTTTTTTTGGCCGCAGCTTTTTTTTTTTTTCCTCTGATCCCCTAATAGGTCCCCCAGGGTCCTATTAGTGTCTGATCCCTTATCCCGGGTCCTATTAGGGGTTCAGGGAGTGGCGTGCGCCACCCCTTTTTTTTTTCCGGCCGCAGCTTTTTTTTTTTTTTCATTACTGTTATACACTTTTTACCACACAGTACATACTTCCCCAACACCCCCGCACACACCCCCTCCCCCCCCCGCCACTACCCCCCCCCCCCCCCGCCACCGTAGAAAAAAGGCTATGGCCCGCCGGGCATTTTCGGTAGCAGAGGCTTACACTTTTTTAGCCTCCGACTTCGAATCTGCCAGTGAGGACGAGGAAGCTCCTACATTTTTGTGTTCTTCCTCGTCCTCCTCATCATCTAGTAGTGATGATGAGTCCCCTGTACGGCGGCGGAGACGCCGCCAGGCGAGGCCACGCACCCCCCATGAGAGTGACCCAGTGGCCGACACTAGTACGAGTGGCAATGCCGCTCGTAATAGGAGTCCGGCCCCCCAGACAAGTGCAGCGAAGCCCCCTTCCGGTGACCCTGTCTGGAGCCCCCCAGAGGGTTATCAGCCACGGATTCCTGAGTTTGTTGGCGACTCAGGAATCCGGATTGACACGACTGGCTTCACTGATCTGGACTTTTTAAAGTTTTTTTTCAGTGACAGCCTGGTCAATCACATGGTGGAGCAAACAAACTTGTATGCTCAGCAGTTTATTGCCCTCCACCCCGATTCGCTTTTGGCCAGGCCCAATGAATGGCGCGCCATTGATGCAGCAGAAATGAGGACATTTTGGGGCCTCACGCTGCATATGGGCCTGGACAAAAAACCAAGTGCTCATCATTACTGGAGCGGGGACATCCTCTATTAGACCCCGCTTTACAGTATGGCGATGACACGGAGGCGGTTCGAGGCCATTCGGAAATGCCTGCATTATGCAGATAATGCGGCATGTCTGCCCCGAGGTGATCCCGCCCATGACTGGCTTTACTTTGGGGCCAAATTTTTGGAGGCCTACGTACCACTCAGGGACCTCTCGGTAGATGAGTCTCTCATCAGTTTTAAGGGGAGACTCATCTTCCGCCAGTATATTCCCTCGAAGCGGGCGCCGTATGGCGTGAAGCTCCATAAACTTTGTGAGAGTACCTCCGGGTACACTTACAAGTTTATAGTGTATGAGGGACGAGATTCCCGTATTGAACCCCCAGAATGTCCCCCCACTCTGGGTGTTAGCGGGAAACTCGTTTGGGACCTTGTGCACCCATTGCTGGATAAGGGTTTCCATGTATACGTGGATAACTTTTATACCAGCATCCCTCTGTTCAAATCCCTTTCCGCCAGATCCACGTCCGCTTGTGGGACCATGCGGAAGAACCAGAGAGGCCTCCCTCTAAATTTGGTCCAGACGCCTATCCCCAAGGGTGAGTCCCATGCCCTGACCCATGATAACCTGTTGTTGGTGAAGTATAAGGATAAGAGGGATGTCCTTATGCTGATCACTATTCATGGGAACGGCAGCACCTCTGTCCCTGTGCGAGGTACCGTGGGCCCGGTCCTCAAGCCTGATTGTATTCTGGACTACAATCGGTATATGGGGGGAGTTGATCTCTCAGATCAAGTCCTTAAGCCATATAACGCCATGCGGAAAACACGGGCATGGTACAAAAAAGTTGCGGTCTACTTGGTACAGGTTGCCATGTACAACGCTTTTGTATTATCCCAGTACGCTGGCAACACAGGGACATTCCTCCAGTACCAAGAAGAAGTCCTAAGGTTCCTGATCTTTGGCGACCGGGAAAGATCAGGCCGGACTTCCCAAGGGTCTGGAGTTATAGGCGCCAGGATCGTCCCAGGTCAACACTTTCCAGGTGTGATCCCCCACATTGGAAAGAAGGGACGAACCCAGAAAAGATGCAGAGTGTGTAGCAGGAGGGGGATACGGAAGGACACCACGTCTCAGTGCGACACTTGCCCAGATAATCCGGGCCTCTGCATAGGCTGCTTCAAGGAGTATCACACTTCCATGGAGCCCTAAATTTTCCCTTTTCAGTTTAATTTTCCATAATTTGACCGATGTACCAAGTCCAGAGCACATTCCAAATTGTTAACCTCCTAAAACCACTAAATTGCCCCCAAAAAACGAAAAAAAAAAAAAAAAAAACTGATAAGACCTCAGGGGGTGTTTTTAAAAAAAGAAAATGGGTCATAGGTCACCGAGTTACTATCATCAGGGACTTTTTTATGTTGCCTCAAATGCGCAGCGCTCTCTCTCCACCTGAGCGGGGTGCGCATTTGAGGCAACAGGTTAGGGACGGCCACACATATCACATTCCCAGAATGATGATTCAGAGCATAGGGTTTGGGGCGGGCATATTTTTTTTAGTTTTGGCTATGCTCAGGGTCATCATTCTGGGAATATATCCTTTTTTTATTATAATTTATAATTTTCTGGCCCACTGTACCCCATATTACGGGCCTCTGTACCCCACCTGTATACCCCAGTTACGGCCCGTTGTCCCCCATAGTGTTCCCCTATTTTAGGGCTCAGTGCTCCCCCCATTAACGCTCCTTGAGGGTGGGTCCCACATCCTCTGCTATGAAAAGCTCAAGGCCCCTGACTGACCTCATGCCTATACCAAGACCTGGTGTGCACCAGCGGAGCCAAAATCATCCAAAAATCAGGTATGTCCTTACTCCAAAGAAATGTATTTACAAATTGTGGGGTGTCTTTTCTGCTATTAACCCTTGAAAAAATGTAACATTTTGGGGAAAACCCACATTTTAGTGAAAAAATATATATATTTTTTTACATATGCAAAAGTCGTGAAACCCCTGTGGGGTATTAAGGCTTACTTTACCCCTTGTTACGTTCCTCAAGGGGTCTAGTTTCCAAAATGGTATGCCATGTGGTTGTTTTTTTTTTTTGCTGTCCTGGCACCATAGGGGCTTCCTAAATGCGACATGTCCCCCCCCATTTCAGCAAAATTTGCAAATGTGACTCCTTCTCTTCTGAGCATTGTAGCGCTCCCGTAGTGCATTTGACGTCCACTTATGGGGTACTTCCATACTCAGAAGAGATGGGGTTACAAATTTTGGGGGATATTTTCTGCTATTAACCCTTGCAAAAATGTGAAATTTGGAGGAAAACACACATTTTAGTGAAAATTAAATTTTTTTTTACATATGCAAAAGTCGTGAAACCCCTGTGGGGTATTAAGGCTCACTTTATTCCTTGTTACGTTCCTCAAGGGGTCTAGTTTCCAAAATGGTATGCCATGTGTTTTTTTTTTTTTTGCTGTTCTGGCACCATAGGGGCTTCCTAAATGCGACATGCCCCCCGACCAAAATTTGCTCTCAAAAAGCCAAATATGACTCCTTCTCTTCTGAGCATTATAGCGCTCCCGTAGTGCATTTGACGTCCACTTATGGGGTACTTCCATACTCAGAAGAGATGGGGTTACAAATTGTGGGATGTCTTTTCTGCTATTAAACCTTGCAAAAATGTGAAATTTGGGGGAGGGAAACACACATTTTAGTGAAAACATTTTTTTTTTTTACATATGCAAAAGTCGTGAAACCCCTGTGGGGTATTAAGGCTCACTTTATTCCTTGTTACGTTCCTCAAGGGGTCTAGTTTCCAAAATGGTATGCCATGTGGTTTTTTTTTGCTGTTCTGGCACCATAGGGGCTTCCTAAATGCGACATGCCCCCCGACCAAAATTTGCTCTCAAAAAGCCAAATATGACTCCTTCTCTTCTGAGCATTGTAGTTCGCCCGTAGTGCACTTCAGGTCAACTTATGGGGTACCTCCATACTCAGAAGAGATGGGGTTACAAATTGTGGGATGTCTTTTCTGCTATTAACCCTTGCAAAAATGTGAAATTTGGGGGAGGGAAACACACATTTTAGTGAAAACATTTTTTTTTTTTTACATATGCAAAAGTCGTGAAACCCCTGTGGGGTAATAAGGCTCACTTTATTCCTTGTTACGTTCCTCAAGGGGTCTAGTTTCCAAAATGGTATGCCATGTGTTTTTTTTTTTTTTTTTTGCTGTTCTGGCACCATAGGGGCTTCCTAAATGCGACATGCCCCCCGACCAAAATTTGCTCTCAAAAAGCCAAATATGACTCCTTCTCTTCTGAGCATTGTAGCGCTCCCGTAGTGCATTTGACGTCCACTTATGGGGTACTTCCATACTCAGAAGAGATGGGGTTACAAATTTTGGGGGATATTTTCTGCTATTAACCCTTGCAAAAATGTGAAATTTGGAGGAAAACACACATTTTAGTGAAAATTAAATTTTTTTTTACATATGCAAAAGTCGTGAAACCCCTGTGGGGTATTAAGGCTCACTTTATTCCTTGTTACGTTCCTCAAGGGGTCTAGTTTCCAAAATGGTATGCCATGTGTTTTTTTTTTTTTTGCTGTTCTAGCACCATAGGGGCTTCCTAAATGCGACATGCCCCCCGACCAAAATTTGCTCTCAAAAAGCCAAATATGACTCCTTCTCTTCTGAGCATTATAGCGCTCCCGTAGTGCATTTGACGTCCACTTATGGGGTACTTCCATACTCAGAAGAGATGGGGTTACAAATTGTGGGATGTCTTTTCTGCTATTAACCCTTGCAAAAATGTGAAATTTGGGGGAGGGAAACACACATTTTAGTGAAAACATTTTTTTTTTTTACATATGCAAAAGTCGTGAAACCCCTGTGGGGTATTAAGGCTCACTTTATTCCTTGTTACGTTCCTCAAGGGGTCTAGTTTCCAAAATGGTATGCCATGTGTTTTTTTTTTGCTGTTCTGGCACCATAGGGGCTTCCTAAATGCGACATGCCCCCCGACCAAAATTTGCTCTCAAAAAGCCAAATATGACTCCTTCTCTTCTGAGCATTGTAGTTCGCCCGTAGTGCACTTCAGGTCAACTTATGGGGTACCTCCATACTCAGAAGAGATGGGGTTACAAATTGTGGGATGTCTTTTCTGCTATTAACCCTTGCAAAAATGTGAAATTTGGGGGAGGGAAACACACATTTTAGTGAAAACATTTTTTTTTTTTTTACATATGCAAAAGTCGTGAAACCCCTGTGGGGTAATAAGGCTCACTTTATTCCTTGTTACGTTCCTCAAGGGGTCTAGTTTCCAAAATGGTATGCCATGTGTTTTTTTTTTTTTTTTTTGCTGTTCTGGCACCATAGGGGCTTCCTAAATGCGACATGCCCCCCGACCAAAATTTGCTCTCAAAAAGCCAAATATGACTCCTTCTCTTCTGAGCATTGTAGCGCTCCCGTAGTGCATTTGACGTCCACTTATGGGGTACTTCCATACTCAGAAGAGATGGGGTTACAAATTTTGGGGGGTATTTTCTGCTATTAACCCTTAGCACCATAGGGGCTTCCTAAATGCAACATGCCCCCAAAAACCATTTCAGAAAAACGTACTCTCCAAATCCTCGCTCCTTCGCTTCTGAGCCCTCTACTGCGCCCGCCGAACACTTTACATAGACATATGAGGTATGTGCTTACTCGAGAGAAATTGGGCTACAAATATAAGTATACATTTTCTCCTTTTACCCCTTGTAAAAATAAAAAAATTGGGTCTACAAGAACATGCGAGTGTAAAAAATGAAGATTGTGAATTTTCTCCTTGACTTTGCTGCTATTCCTGTGAAACACCTAAAGGGTTAAAATGATGACTGAATGTCATTTTGAATACTTTGGGGGGTGCAGTTTTTATAATGGGGTCATTTGCATGGTATTTCTAAGATGAAGACCCTTCAAATCCACTTCAAACCTGAACTGTTCCCTGAAAAATTGTGAGTTTGGAAATTTTGTGAAAAATTGGAAAATTGCTGCTGAACTTTGAAGCCCTCTGGTGTCTTACAAAAGTAAAAATTTGTCAATTTTATGATGCAAACATAAAGTAGACATATTGTATATGTGAATCAAAAAAACTTTATTTGGAATATCCGTTTTCCTTACAAGCAGAGAGCTTCAAAGTTAGAAAAATGCAAAATTTTCAATTTTTTCATCAAATTTTGGAATTTTTCACTAAGAAACGATGCAAGTATCGCATAAAGTAGAATATGTCACGAAAAAACAATCTCTGAATCAGAACGATAGGTAAAAGCATTCCAGAGTTATTAAAGTTTAAAGTGACAGTGGTCAGATGTTCAAAAAACGCTCTGGTCCTAAGGTGTAAAATGGCCTGGTCCTTAAGGGGTTAAAGGGGTACTCCGGTGAATTTTTTTTTATTAAATCAACTGGTGCCAGAAAGTTAAACAGATTTGTAAATTACTTCTATTAAAAAATCTTAATCCTACCTGTACTTATTAGCTGCTGAATACTACAGTGGAAATTATTTTCCGTTTGAAACACAGAGCTGTCTGCTGACATCATGAGCACAGTGCTCTCTGCTGACATCTCAGCGGGCAAGAACGAGGAAAACGAAGAGGAACGGGCGCCGATGTTCACTTACCCCTCCGGAGGCTGCGGGCGACGGGGATTGGCGGGCGGCGACGGGGATCGGCGGGCGGCGACGGAGATCGGCGCGGGCGGCGTGCAGCAGAACAAGACAGCTCCCTGGATCCTACGGAAGCCGGTAAGTTGCCTAGCAACATCTGGAGGGCTACAGTCTGAGACTGTAGCCCTCCAGATGTTGCAAAACTACAACTCCCAGCATGCCCAGACAGCTGTTTGCTGTTTGGGCATGCTGGAATATGTAGTTTTGCAACAGCTGGAGGGCTGCAGTTTGAGACCACTATATAGTGGTCTCTAAACTGTATCCCTCCAGATCTTGCAAAACTACAACTCCTAGCATGCTCAAACAGCTCTTTGCTGTCAGGGCGTGCTGGGATTTGTAGTTTTGCAACATCTGGAAGGTCACAGTTTGGAAATCACTGTGCAGTGGTCTACAAACTGTAGCCCTCCAGATGTTGTAAAACTGCAAATCCCAGCATGCTCAAACAGCAAACAGCTGTCTCACCATACTGGGAGTTGTAGTTGCGTAACCTCCAGCTGTTGCATAACTACATCTCCCAGCATGCCCTTCGGCGATTAGTACATGCTGGGAGTTGTAGTTTTGCAACAGCTGGAGGCACACTGGTTGGAAAATTCTGAGTTAGGTAACAGAACCTAACTGAAGGTTTTCCAACCAGTGTGCCTCCAGCTGTTGCAAAAGTACAACTCCCAGCATGCACGATATGTCAGTACATGCTGGGAGTTGCAGTTTTGCAACAGCTGAAGGCACACTGGTTGGAAAATACTGTTAGGTAACAGAACCTAACTGAAGGTTTTCCAACCAGTGTGCCTCCAGCTGTTGCAAAAGTACAACTCCCAGCATGCACTGTCAGTGCATGCTGGGAGTTGTGGTTTTGAAACAGCTGGAGGTTTGTCCCCCCATGTGAACGTACAGGGTACATTCACACGGGCAAGTTTACAGTCAGTTTCCTGCTTCAAGTTTGGTCTGCGGCAAATTTTTCGCCGCAGCTCAAACTCCTAGCGGGAAATTCACCGTAACCCGCCAGTGCGAATGTACCCTAAAAACACTACACTACACTAACACATAATAAAGATATACACCCCCTTACACTGTCCCCCCCCCCCCCCAATAAAAATGAAAAACATATTGTACGGCAGTGTTTCCAAAACGGAGCCTCCAGCTGTTGCAAATCACCAACTCTCAGCATTTCTGGACAGCCACTGACTGTCCAGGCATGCTAGGAGTTAAGCAACAGCTGGAGGCACCCTGTTTGGTAATCACTGGCGTAGAATACCCCTATGCAATTCCTAATTTAGTCCTCAAATGCGCATGGCGCTCTCTCACTTCAGAGCCCTGTCGTATTTCAAGGAAACAGTTTAGGGCCACATATGGGGTATTTCCGTACTCAGGAGAAATTACACTACAAATTTTGGGGGGCTTTTTCTCCTTTTACCCCTTATGAAAAGGAAAAGTTGGAGGTTACACCAGCCTGTTAGTGTAAAAAAAAAAATGTTTACACTAACATGCTGGTGTTGCCCCATACTTTTTATTTTCGGAAGCAGTAAAAGGAAAAAAAGCCCCCCAAAATTAGTAACGCAATTTCTCCTGAGTACAGAAATACCCCATATGTTGGCGTAAAATACTCTGCGGGCACACAACAAGGCTCAGGAGTGAGAGCGCACCATGTACATTTGAGGCCTAAATTGGTGATTTGCACAGGGGTGGCTGATTTTACAGCGGTTCTGACATAAACGCAAAAACATAAATACCCACATGTGACCCATTTTGGAAACTACACCCCTCACGGAACATAACAAGGGGTATAGTGAGCCTGAACACCCCACAGGTGTTTGACGAATTTTCATTAAATTTGGATGGGAAAATGAAAAAAAAAAAAAAGTTTTCACTAAAATGCTGGTGTTACCCTAAATTTTTCATTTTCACAAGGGAAAATAGGAAAAAAGCCCCCCAAAATTTGTAACCCCATTTCCTCTGAGTAAGAACATACCCCATATGTGGATGTATAGTGCTCGGCGGGCAAACTACAATGCTCAGAAGAGAGGGAGCACCATTGGGATTTTGAAGAGAAAATGTGTCCGGAATTAAAGGCCACATAGAAACATAGAATGTGTCGGCAGATAAGAACCATTTGGCCCATCTAGTCTGCCCAATAATCTGAATACTATGAATAGTCCCTGGCCCTATCTTATATGAAGGATAGCATTATGCTTATCCCATGCATGTTTAAACTCCTTCACTGTATTTGCAGTGACCACTTCTGCAGGAAGGCTATTCCATGCATCCACTCCTCTCTCAGTAAAGTAATACTTCCTCATATTACTGCATAAACCTTTGCCCCTCTAATTTAAAACTATGTCCTCTTGTGGTAGTTTTTCTTCTTTTAAATATGCTCTCCTCATTTACCGTGTTGATTCCCTTTATGTATTTAAAAGTCTCTATCATATCCCCTCTGTCTCTTCTTTCTTCTAAGCTATACATGTTAAGGTACTTTAACATTTCTTGGTAAGTTTTATCCTGCAATCCATGTACTAGTTTAGTAGCTCTTCTTTGAACTCTCTCTAGAGTATCTATGAGTTTACAAAGCCCCCATAGTGCCAGAACAATGGACCCCCCCCCCACATGTGACCCCATTTTGGAAACTACACCCCTCGTTTAATGTAATAAGGGGTACAGTGAGCATTTACGCCCCACATGTGTCTGACAGATTTTTGGAACAGTGGTCCGTGAAAATGAAAAATTGTATTTTTCATTGGCACAGTCCACTGTTCCAAAGATCTGTCAAACGCCAGTGGGGTGTAAATACTCACTGCACCCCTTATTCAATTCTGTGAGGTGTGTAGTTTCCAAAATGGGGTCACATATGGGGGGGTCCACTGTTCTGGCACCACAGGGGGCTTTGTAAACGCACAGGGCCCCTGACTACCATTCCAGACAAATTCTCTTTCCAAAAGCTCAATGGCGCTCCTCCTCTTCTGAGCATTGTATTTCGCCCGCAGAGCATTTTACGACCTAATATTTCCATACTCAGAAAAGATGGGGTTACAAATTTTGGGGGGCATTCTCTCCCATAAACCTTTGTAAAAATTGTAAATTTGGGGAAGAAACTGCACTTTAGTGGAAAATTTTTTTTTTTCATTTACACATCTGATTTTAACAAAAAGTCGTCAAACACCTGCGTGGTGTTAAGGCTCACTGGACCCCTTGTTACGTGCCTTGAGGGGTGTAGTTTCCAAAATGGTATGCCATGTGGGGTTTTCTGCTGTTCTGGCACCATAGGGGCTTCCTAAATGTGACATGCCCCCCAAAAACCATTTTGGCAAAATTCACTCCAAAATCCCATTATTGCTCCTTCCCTTCTGAGCCCTCTACTGCGCCCGCCGAACACTTGACATACACATATGAGGTATTTCCTTACTCGAGAGAAATTGGGTTACAAATTTTTGGAGGCTTTTTCTCCTATTACCAAAACTGGGTTTACAAGAACATGCGAGTGTAGATTTTGAATTTTCTCCTTCACTTTGCTGCTATTCCTGTGAAACACCTAAAGGGTCAACAAACTTACTGAATGTCATTTTGGATACTTAGAGGGGTGCAGTTTTTATAATGGGGTAATTTATGGGGTATTTCTAATAAGAAGGCCCTTCAAATCCACTTCCAACCTGAACTGGTCCCTGAAAAATTCAGATTTTGAAAATTTTGTGAAAAATTGGAAAATTGCTGCTGAACTTTGAAGCCCTCTGGTGTCTTCCAAAAGTAAAAACATGTCAACTTTATGATGCAAATATAAAGTAGACATATTGTATATGTGAATCAAAATATTATTTATTTAGAATGTTTATTTTCCTTACAAGCAGAGAGCTTCAAAGTTAGAAAAATGCTACATTTTCAAATTTTCCATCAAATTTTGGAATTTTTCACCAAGAAATGATGCAAGTATCGACAAAAATTTACCACTACCATAAAGTAGAATATGTCACGAAAAAACAAACTCGGAATCAAATTTATAAGTAAAAGCATGCCAGAGTTATTAATGCTTAAAGTGACAGTGGTCAGATTTGCAAAAAATGCTCCTGTCCTTAGGGTTATAATGGGCTCCGTCCCCAAGGGGTTAAAGGGGTACTCCACTGGCCAGCGTTCAGAAAATTTAGTTCCGAAAGCTGCGTGTGGGCTTCGGCGGTCGGCCACACCCCCTCAATGCAAGTCTGTGGGAGCGGGCGTGGCAGCCGTCAAGCCCCCTCCCATAGACTTGTATTAAGGGGGCGTGGCTGACCGCCGCAGCGCACACACAGCGTTCGTAACTACATTTTCTGAATGCTGGTCAGTGGAGTACCCCTTTAACCCCTTTAGGACACAGCAATTTTTTCATTTTGGCAACTCTTGGGGGGTTTTGTTTCTACGCTGTGCACTTCATGGATAAACTGACATGTTATATAGATTCTGAAGGTCAATACGATTACGACAATATTCAATTTATATAGATTTCGTTTGATTTTACTACTTAACCCCTTAAATGGGCACTGTCAAAAACGTTATTTTTTGATATGTTGTAGTACTTATGTACTACAACATATCTCTTATATTCTTTTATTTTATTTTTTTTCATTAAAAAGGTTTAATTTACATTTAAAAACCGGCCACTGAAAAAGGACTGATTTTGGAGTGGCAATCAGTCCTTTTTCAGTTAGGCTGCACCCGCTCCCTGCCTGTCAATCAGACAGTCGGGAGCGAGCGCATTGGCTCCCCGGCCACTGGCTGGGAGGCCACTCCTCCCGCACATCGCCGCCGCCTCGTTGTCGCCGCTGTCCCTGCACGCCCGCTGCCGGACTCTGCAGTAACTGCAAGTGTAATGAGGGAACGGGGTATGCGGAGCGGGGGGGGGGGGGGGAGGAGGGAACGGGCTAGTGCCGTAGCGGGGGGGGGGGGGAAACGGGCTAGCAAAAAAAAAAAATTGGATGGTGGGAGCTACCCTTTAAGGACCCATGACGTATGCATACGTCATCACACCCTGGGTCTTAAGGACCCATGACGTATGCATACGTCATGGTCTTTTCCTGGTCTCCGCCGCTCACCCGGCGGAGATCGGAAGCGGATTCCTGCTGAAATCCTTCAGCAGGGATCCGGGGCAAACGCTGAGGGGGGCCAAGTAGGCCCCCCATGTCGGCGATCGCCGCAAATCGCAAGGGAAACCGCCCTTGCAATCTGCGGCGATACCGGGCTGATCGGGTCTCTGGGACCCGACCGCCCGGTAATTTTGCATGATCCCGGCTGTCACAGATAGCCAGGACCATGCTAAAGTATAGGAGCGAGGTGGCAAGCCGGCCACCTCCTCCGATCCCCTGCGATTCTTCGGTTAACTAACCGACCAATCGCAGGGAGGGGCGGTTACTTCCTCCTGTCCTGCCCGGCCCCTGGAAGTCCGGAGAGGACGGGAGGAAGACCGGAGGACGCGGCGGGGGATGGGGGAGTGCTGGGGACCGGCCCCGGTACTTACCTCGTCCCTGAAGACTCGATGAAGACGGCGGCGGCGACAGGTGAGTGGATCTTCAGCCGCGGTCGGGCCCTTTACAGCAAAGCACGTCGCCGTAAACCGACATGCATTGCTGTATTGGGACCCTGTATACTACAACTCCCAGCATGCCCAGACAGCCCTTGGCAGTTTTGGGACCACTGTGCCCTTCCAGATGTTGCAAAACTACACATCCTCAGCATGCCCTTACTGTCCAGGCATGCTGGGAGTTGTAGTTCTGTAACATCTGGCCCTTCAGATGTTGCAGAACTACAACTCCCAGCATGCCTGGACAGTTTTGGCATACTGGGAGTTGTAGTTTTGCAACATCTGGAAGGGCACAGATTGGGAACCACTGTATTAGTGGTCTGCAAACTGTAGTCCTCCAGATGTTGCAAACTACAACTCCAAGCATGCTGGGAGTTGTAGTTCGGCAACATCTGGCTCTAAAGATGTTGCCGAACTACTACTTCCAGCATGCCTGAGAGTGTTTGGGAGTTGTGGTTTTGCAACAACAGGAGGCACACTGGTTGGGAAACATTGTCTGTTTCCTAACTCAGTGTTTCCCAACCCGTGTGCCTCCAGCTGTTGCAAAACTATAACTACCAGCATGCACTGATAGACTGTGCATGCTGGGAGTTGTAGTTTTGCAACAGCTGGAGGTCCCCCCCCCCTGTGAATGTACAGGGTACATTCACATGGGCAGGGGCTTACAGTGAGTATCAGGCTGCAAGTTTGCGATGCAGCAAATTTTGCGCGGCAGCTCAAACTCGCAGCGGGAAACTCGCTGTAACCCCCCGCCATGTGACTGTACCCTAAAAACACTACACTACACTACCACAAAATAAAATAAAAAGTAAAAAACACTACATATACACATACCCCTACACAGCCCCCCTCCCCAATAAAAATGAAAAACGTCTGGTACGCCACTGTTTTCAAAATGGAGCCTCCAGCTGTTGCAAAACAACAACTCTCAGTATTGCCGGACTGCCGTTGACTGTCCAAGCATGCTGGGAGTTTTGCAACAGCTGGAGGCACCCTGATGGAGAATCACTGGCGTAGAATACCCCTATGTCCACCCCTATGCAAATCCTTAATTCAGGCCTCAAATGCGCATGGCGCTCTCACTTTGGAGCCCTGTCGTATTTCAAGGCAACAGTTTAGGGCCACATATGGGGTATCGCCGTACTCGGGAGAAATTGCCTTACAAATTTTTGGGGGCTTTTTCTCCTTTCACCCCTTATGAAAAGGTGAAGTTGGGGTCTACACCAGCATGTTAGTGTTTTTTACACTAACATGCTGGTGTTGCCCTATACTTTTCATTTTGACAAGAAGTAAAAGGGAAAAAAGCCCCCCAAAATTTGTAATGCAATTTCTCCCGATTACGGAGATACCCCATATGTGGGCGCAAAGTGCTCTGGGGGCGCACAACAAGGCCCAGAAGGGAGAGTGCACCATGGACATTTGAGGTGATTTGCACAGGGGTGGCTGATTGTTACAGCGGTTTTGACAAACGCAAAAAAAGCAAAACCCCACATGTGACCCCATTTCGGAACCTAGACCCCTCACGGAATGTAATGAGGGGTGCAGTGAGAATTTACACCCCACTGGTGTCTGACAGATCTTTGGAACAGTGGGCTGCGCAAATTAAAAATTTTGTACAGCCCACTGTTCCAAAAATCTGACAGACACCAGTGGGGGGTAAATGCTCACTGTAGCCCTTGTTACGTTCCTCAAGGGGTCTAGTTTCCAAAATGTTATGCCATGTGGGTATTTTTTGCTGTCCTGGCACCATAGGGGCTTCCTAAATGCGACATGCCCCCGAGCAAAATTTGCTCTCAAAAAGCCGAATATGACTCCTTCTCTTCTGAGCATTGTAGTTCGCCCGTAGTGCACTTCAGGTCAACTTATGGGGTACCTCCATACTCAGAAGAGATGGGGTTACAAATTCTGGGGGGTATTTTCTACTATTAACCCTTGCAAAAATGTGAAATTTGGGGGGAAACACACATTTTATTGAAATTTTTGTAAATTTTTTTTACATATGCAAAAGTCGTGAAACACCTGTGGGGTATTAAGGCTCCCTTTATTCCTTGTTACGTTCCTCAAGGGGTCTAGTTTCCAAAATGGTATGCCATGTGTTTTTTTTTTCCTGTTCTGGCACCATAGGGGCTTCCTAAATGCAACATGCCCCCCAAAAACCATTTCAGAAAAACGTACTCTCCAAAATCCCCTTGTCGCTCCTTCCCTTCTGAGCCCTCTACTGCGCCCGCCGAACACTTTACATAGACATATGAGGTATGTGCTTACTCGAGAGAAATTGGGCTACAAATACAAGTATAAATTTTCTCCTTTTACCCCTTGTAAAAATTCAAAAATTGGGTCTACAAGAACATGGGAATGTAAAAAATGAAGATTGTGAATTTTCTCCTTCAGTTTGCTGCTATTCCGGTGAAACACCTAAAGGGTTAAAACGCTGACTGAATGTCATTTTGAATACTTTGGGGGCTGCAGTTTTTATAATGGGGTCATTTGTGGGGTATTTCTAAGATAAAGACCCTTCAAATACACTTCAAAACTGAACTGGTCCCTGAAAAATTGTGATTTTGGAAATTTTGTGAAAAATTGGAAAATTGCTGCTGAACTTTGAAGCCCTCTGGTGTCTTCCAAAAGTAAAAACACATCAATTTTATGATGCAAATATAAAGTGGACATATTGTATATGTGAATAAAATAAAAAAATATTTTGAATATCCATTTTCATTACAAGCAGAGAGCTTCAAAGTTAGAAAAATGCAAAATTTTCAAATTTTTCATCAAATTTGGGGATTTTTCACCAAGAAAGGATGCAAGTTACCACAAAATTTTACCACTAAGTTAAAGTAGAATATGTCATGAAAAACAATCTCGGAATCAGAATGATAAGTAAAAGCATTCCAGAGTTATTAATGTTTAAAGGGACAGTGGTCAGATGTGCAAAAAATGGCCGGGTCCTAAGGTGTAAAATGGCTGGGTCCTTAAGGGGTTAAATAACATTTTTGTAAAAAAAAAAAAATGAGCATGCTTAAAATTGTCCCCTGAACCCCATTTTTTCGAATATGAGGCTGTTTCATAGCTCCTTTCCTGCACCATCATCTGCCATTTGTCAGCCTGCGATCTCCTCAGCGCTCAGTCATTACAGCACTGTTTCCAAACCAGTATGCCTCCAGCTATTGCAAAACTACAACTCCCAGCATGCCCGGACAGCCTTTGGCTGTCCGGGCATGCTGGGAGTTGTAGTTTTGCAACAGCTGGAGGCACCCTGGTAGGGAAACACTGCATTACAGTTACAGTCTGTCACTCACAGGTCATCCTGTTTCGTCTCCATCCGCTCAGATCGCTTTCTCGACATCGGCCACATGTAAGTTCCAGGACTGGCCGGCAGGAGCGCTACGAGCAGTGATTTCGCCTCTTGCTTTTTGACCCGTTGAGGCACCCGTAGACAGGCGGTGGAGCGGGCCCTTCATAACGTTCTTCTTCGTTACCAAGACGACGAGTGAAAACAAAAGAGGAGATCGCGTCACGGGCGGAGGAAAACAGCGGTGAACATAAGACGGCGCGGGTGGTAAGTATATAGTTTGTACTTACCGGTGTATCTGCGCTCATGTGCTGGTGAAAAGTACTTTATAGCTTCAGTGCTGTCACTACTATTGTGTCTGGGTAGTTGTGTGCTCCCACTGCAGACACATCACTGTATGGATAGGACACTCCAGCAACCTGTGGATCTCCAGCTATTGCAAAACAGCCTTTTGTTGTCGGGGCATGATGGGAGTTGTAGTTTTGAAACAGCTGGAGATGCACAGGTTGGGAACACTGCATTAAATTGTCACAGCAGCACATTGTCAGTTCTATGTACCATCATGGCCCAGATTTATCAAACTGTGAGAGAAAATGTGGAATGAATTTCACACAACAACCAATCACAGCTCAGCTAACGAGCTGAGGTAAAGTGAAAGCTGAGCAGTGATTGGTTATTGTTGGGAAATCACTCTACTTTTTCTCTCACACAGTTTGATAAATCTGGGCCCATGAGCATAGAAACAGTTCTATATGTAATCCAGACAAAAGCTTATGGAAAGGGAGACATGTCAGCGCCACTAGATAACCAGCATGTGCATTATAATCCCAATGGAATAACATTGTGCAAATTGCATCCTGCGGGCACCTTGTGTGGTGTGATAGATGTGGGTCCCTAAAAACCTCCCCTTTTAAAACGTCAGGCTATGTCTGCAATGTATCTGCAGTGTTCCAAAATAGTGTTGAGCGGCATAGGCCATATTCAAATTCGCAATATTTTGTGAATATATGGACGAATATTCGTCATATATTCTCAAAATTTGCATATTCGCAATATTCTCGGCCTTTTTTTTTTACTATGCACCATAAAATTTGCATGCGCAATATCGCATGATAAGAGCTAAAAGAAGGGAGGGATCAATATGCGTGAATATTCGCATATGTGAATTTTCGGGTGCCCGAAAGTCTGACACAGTAACTAGTATTGGAGCCTTGTTTACACCACATGCTGGAAGCAGGAAGGGATGATCACTGTGATGTGTACTGTGAAAAAAGTTGCAAAAAAAATGAAAATAAACCATTCTCTCACCTTCCTGGGTTCCCGCGGAGCGCCCCTACAGCTGATCGGTCGTTTGGTCCATCTTCTTCATACTTTTGTGTGTAACGAAGTGTCACATGGCGCTCAGCCTATTGCCGGCCGCCGTGATATTCTGCCTCGGCCCATAATCGGCTGAGCGCCATGTGACGCTTCATTCACACGAAAGTATGAAGAGGATGGACCGGAGGACCGATCAGCTGTAATGGTGCTCCGCGGGAACCCAGGAAGGTGAGGGATGGTTTATTTATTTATTTTTATTTTTTTTGCAGCCCGGGCAGGACGGAGCAGGAGAACTAAACAAGAGTACTCCTTTAACAACATCAGGCTATTTTGCTGTAAGGCAGTGTTTTACAACCATAGTGCCTCCAGCTGTTGCAATACTACAACTCCCAGTGACTGTCCAGGCATGCTGAAAGTTGTAGTTTTGCAAACAACCCTCTTCCCCTTAACAACCTTATGCTATTACTGCATGTGAGCCTTCACTGTAAGGCAGCATTTGCCAACCAGGGTGCCTATAGCTGTTGCTAAATTACAACTCCCAGGATGCCTGACAGCCATTGATATGCTGGGAGTTATATTTTTACACTCCATTTACAACCTTAGGCTATGGCCTCTTAGTTTCGGGCTCCGTTATACGACTGGAATTCAGCGTGCATTAGGGATGTAAGAAAAAATCGATTCTCGCGATAATCGCGATTTTTTCATTTGCCGATACAGAATCGATTCAAAATATTTTTGAATCGATTCTTTTAGGGATGTGGAATTTTTATCTGCGGACGCCCGGAACAGCATGTCATGTCCCGGGCATCAGGAGATAAAAGTTCCACATTTGTGGAGCCGGGCAGGCCGGATCTGACACGGCTATGGAGCGGGCTCCGACTCGTGCCCACTCCGTACTATGCGACCCCCGGCTGATTTCAGTAGCCGGGGGCCGCCGCTAATAGCCAGCATGCGGCAATCGCCGCGGCTGGCTATTAAAGGAGTATCCGGTGCGCACTTTTCTCATTTTATCCTATCCAGGCTGCAAAATAAAACGCACTTTATCTTACCTGCCAACGAGCCCCCGGAGCTCCGGTACAGGTGTTCGGTCCCCGGGCTGTATTCTTCTTACTTCCTGTTAGTCCGGCACGTCACATGGAGCTTCAGCCTATCACTGGCCGCAGCGATGTCCCGCCTCCGCTGGTGATAGGCTGAAGCTCCATGTGACGTGCCGGACTAACAGGAAGTAAGAAGAATACAGCCCGGGGACCGAACACCTGTACCGGAGCTCCGGGGGCTCGTTGGCAGGTAAGATAAAGTGCGTTTTATTTTATTTTGCAGCCCGGACGGGATAACATGAGAAAAGTGAGCACCGGAGTACTAGATCGCCGCTGTCAAAGCTGACAGCGGCGTCTATTGGGATCTATGAATGCTCCCAGGTGGGCGATATATCGGGATATATCGCGATGTATCGTCACCTAGACGGTATTGCGATATATCGGGATATATCGAATCGCCACACTGGTATCGCGATTCGAATCGAATCGCCAAATTCTTGGCGATTCACACCCCTAGCGTGCATGCACTATTTTTATTTTCCAGTAAACTTTATTTTCCAGATCCCAGACAGACCCCATTCAAGTCAATGGGATCTATCGGGACCCGGTGGTTTCTGTTGTACTCCGATCCATTCAGGGTCAATTCAGTGCGAAAAAAAGAGCTGAAGAGACCCTGAAAGGGTCAGATCTTGTCAGCAGGGAGCATTCACACCAGTGGATTTTGTTTCAAACTCGCAGCGGATTTCACAGTGGGTTGAAGTCAATGGGGTCTTTCAGTGGATTTTCAACAGCGGAGATTCCACTGCTTAAGAGAGAGAGAGCCCGCCCCTTTCAAATTCGCAGTGAGAAACCCTAAGGCTGTGTTCACACGGGTGGAAAATCTGCACAGAATTCCGTGTAAATTTTCTGCGTGAATTTATTGCCCATTAACTTTGATGGGATTCCGCACTGTCATTCACACAGCAGAATTTTTGCATGCCGAGTTATGTGCTGAAATTCTTTTTTACGCGGTCCAAAAAATACAAGTCAATTGGGCCGACTTTCTGCCAAATTCGTACAGAATTTGCGTGGAATGCATGCAGATTCCGCACAAACTATTGCAGAATAGCGGGATTTCCAAAGTGTAAAGGGAGTGAGGAATCCCATAGAAGTGTATGGGGCTTTCATGTCAGGCGGAAAGTTCCACCCGTGTGAATAGACCCTTAATGTTTAGTTTGATAAAATCTATCTTTTTTTCCCCACAGTGTCTGTTCCATGATGGGAGCTGTAGGAGGAGAGACAGCTCCTGCCAGGGAAGCGGGCGGCATTGTGCCGTAATCACTTTATAATTTTAAAAACCCTGTCTGGAGCCCTGAATGGCCACTCGGTGCCGGCCATTCAGGGCTCCCGGCGAGGTATTTGAATTTGAAGTTATGAATGTAAAATGTATATAGCTGGGGAGCGGCGCACGTGGCATGCCGCCCGCTTCCCAGGTTAACAACTTATGATTGCAGCGGGTCTCAGAATTGACCCGATGCGATCAATCCCTCAGCTCCTGTACTACTACCCCCAACATGGAACTGACTCTGTTCCATGATGGGAGTAGTAATACCAGTGCTACAGTAGTCTCCCCAGCCGCACCCAGACTCCCGCAGCTGGGGAACAGCTTCTCCTATCATGGAAAAGAGTCTGTTCCATGATGTGAGTAGTAGTATTACTGCAGGAGTCATGGGTTGCTGCGGACTAATGAGATGTGGAATCATGCAAAATGCGTGAGAACATTTCCACACCAATTCCACAACAATTCTGCATGTGTTTAAAATCTGCAGAATTCTGCACAGAAACAATGTGGATGCAGGTAGGCGGATTTTCCGCCGTGTGAACGCGGCCTAAGGGTATGTTCTCATGTACATAATCCA
Organism: Hyla sarda; assembly: GCF_029499605.1. NCBI lineage: Eukaryota > Metazoa > Chordata > Amphibia > Anura > Hylidae > Hyla > Hyla sarda. The sequence goes on along the minus strand of NC_079189.1, from coordinate 378,245,949 downwards.
CTGTGGGTTTTCCGCAGAAGAAAAACCTCACCAGAATGCTGAAGACCCATTGAAGTCAAGGGGTAACAACATTATCCGCTTGCAGATCATTGACGTGTGAACATACCTTCAGGCTGGTTTCGTACAGGCCTAATACAAATGCATTTTTGCACCCGTAGTATAGCAGCAAGTCCAGGCATGACTGTGGGTCTAATGACTTGTAGGGACAGCTGTCAGTTCTATTCAAGCTTGGAATTGTAGCTGTAATGTGGATAAAGAAATATATCTGTGTTCACCTTGTGTGACAGCTAAGACCTAAGGGCCCATGCAAACTAGAGAGAAATTCTGCACATGAATTCTAATGCAGCAGCCTCCCATTGTTTTCCACAGAATTCACTCTACACTGCAAAATTTCCACAGAGGAAATTAAAATTTTGGACTCCACTAAATTAACAAGATTCGGTGGTATCCACTCGGAAATGGATTGCTATCAATGGAGACAAGTCATGTTTGAGCGGCCATAATGGTGCAGGCTGATTCAGGGAGCGCCGCAGTGTCCGCCCAAAAGTTCTCTGGACAGATATTCTCCAGAGTGCATGGGCCGTATGGCTGGGTTAAAACGAAGTGGATGCATGAAAGCCATTGTATGGCACCACTGGCATGCAGGTTGCTTGTTAATGACCTCATGGTAAATTTTCACTGCAGCGTAACAGGACCATTACCCAGAAAACTGCTTACATCTGAAGTAATGCAACTTCTACATGTGAACCCAGCCTAATACACTGCTCAAAAAAATAAAGGGGACACTTAAAGCTCCCACCGCACTAACCAGCGGTACTGGCTGGTAGTGCTGGGGATGCTGATCAGTTTAATAGCTACTGTGGCCAGATCCACACCGCTGTTCGGCCGTAATCTTCGATTTTTGGTAAATGCTAACTGGCACAGGCCGGGCTAACTGGCACTCTGACGTCAGTGCCGCTGGCCGCAGCGCCGCCCAGCTCATCAATAGTCCTCCCATCCCTCCGCCACTCCCTCTTCTCCCCGCTCTGTAATGAAGAGGAAGAGGCGGGGGGAGGGGAGGAATATTGATGAGCTGGGCGGAGCTGACGTCAGAGTGCCAGTTAGCCCGGCCTGTGCATAGCATATACCGAAAATCGAAGATTACGGACGAACGGCGGGGCGGATCCGGGCACGGTAGGGATCAAACTCATCAGCGTCAGGGGAACAAGCTGACAGTTTTCCTTTTAAACAACACAATGTAACTCCAAGTCAATCACACTTCTGTGAAATCACACTGTCCACTCAGGAAGCAACACTGATTGACAATCAATTTCACATGCTGTTGTGCAAATGGAACAGACAACAGGTGGGAATTACAGGCAATTAGCAAGACACCCCCAATAAAGGAGTGGTTCTGCAGGTGGTGACCACAGACCACTTCTCAGTTCCTATGCTTCCTGGCTGATGTTTTGGTCACTTTTGAATGCTGGCGGTGCTTTCACTCTAGTGGTAGCATGAGAAGGAGTCTACAACCTACACAAGTGGCTCAGGTAGTACAGCTCATCCAGGATGGCATATCAATGCGAGCTGTGGCAAGAAGGTTTGCTGTGTCTGTCAGCGTAGTGTCCAGAGCATGGAGGCGCTACCAGGCCAGTACATTAGGAGACGTGGTGGAGGCCCTAGGAGGGCAACAACCCAACAGTAGGACCACTACCTCCGCCTTTGTGCAAGGAGTAGCAGGAGGAGCACTGCCTGGTGCGGTTGGCCCTGGGTTCCTCCTAATGCAAGACAATGCTAGACCTTGTTGCTGGAGTGTGACAGCAGTTCCTGCAAAAGGAAGGCATTGATGCTATGGACTGGCCCGCCCATTCCCAAGACCTGAATCTGATTGAGAACATCTGGGACATCATGTCTCCCTCCATCCACCAACACCACATTGCACCACAGACTGTCCTCCTCAGGAGCATGTCCAGGCATTGTAGGGAGGTCATACGGGCACGTGGAGGCCACACACACTACTGAGCCTCATTTTGACTTGTTTTAAGGACATTACATCAAAGTTGGATCAGCCTGTAATGTGGTTTTCCACTTTGATTTTGAGTGTGACTCCATATCCAGACCTCCATGGGTTGATACATTTGATTTCCATTGATAATTTTTGTGTGATTTTGTTGTCATTCAACTATGTAAAGATGAAAGTATTTCATACGATTAGTTCATTCATTCAGATCTAGGATGTGTTATCTTAGTGTAGAGCTGGGTGGTATGACCAAATATGTGTATCACGGTATTTTTGTAACTTATGGCGGTTCCATGGTATATAACGGTATTTCCCCCCCCCCCCCCCCCCAAAAAAAAAAAAATTATCAGCCCATACTCACATATCACCCGAAAGCGCTGACCTCCTTGTCCTCCTGCTTGTTGCGGCCGCTGGCGCTGACACCCCATACTGTATCCCTATGCCCGGGCTGCAAAAGGTAAACAAATGAAACTTTAACGTTCCTATGTCGGCCTTATGCTCTTCCTGGGGACGGGAACATCGGAGAGCCGTCAGCCTATCACCGGCCGCAGCGATGTTCTGCCTCAGCCGATGATGGGCTGAGCCCACTGTCATGTAAGAAGTCGGCTTTAAGTCGGAGTTAAAGTGTATTTTGTTTATCTTTTGCAGCCCGGAGATAGGGATACAGCGTAGAGTATAGATTTCCTGCGGCCTGCAACAAACAGGAGGACAAGGAGGGCTTGCGGGTGATATGGGAGTATTTACCCCGATGGGGACAGCGCAGCGCTGGGCTGATAATTGGGGGGGGGGGGGGGGTTGCAGAACAGCGCTCACTGGTCACTTATGATTAGTTCCCCGATGTGGGGACAGCGGAGCGATGGGCTGATAATTCATTCATTCCTGAGGGGGAGGGGCCAAACCGGTATTGCGGTATGGGGAAAAATTCATATCGTGCAGGACAAAAATGTCAGTATTCGGTATGAACCAGTATACCGCCCAACCCTATCTTAGTGTTCTTTTTATTTTTTTTGAGCAGTGTACATTCTTCACACTGCTAATAAAGTGATATGTGGGGAAGAATGATTGTGGCCAAATAAAAGGATTGCTTCTATAGAAGATATGATGTGGGCATCGGGATTGTCTTTCTTTGAAAATGTTAGTTCTGTTGTAATGTTCATTATGAGGCAGGTACTTTGATGGATATGCTGTAGATTTCCGTGCACTTTGAATTGCAATGGCAGCAAAGGGGATTAGACGTTAAACAGATCTCATCTACAAATTGTAGAAAACAATCTACCCCAAAGTTGACTAGTGGCATGTTGATTTATATTGTAGATATGCTGCCGATTTATTGCAGATATTTCCCATCTACTTCCCATTCTGCATTGTTGTGAATTTTGTTGGGGAGACACTGTGACTGTCCTTGCTTTAGGGTGAGATCAGAACCCCATGCTTTCCTCTAAATCTATGACTCCTGGAGCCATATCTCTGCCATCTGAATGTGGAAATATGCGGCATGATAATGATCCACAGAAAAGCTGTTTAGAAATTGACCTGCACTGTGGATTTTAAATCAGCAACATGTTAATCTATGTTGAGAAAGAAACGCTATTGGTTTATTCCAAATTTTCCTCATTAACGTCAATGGGAAAGTCAAAATCTGCAGTTGTGGTTTATTTAACCCCTTAAGGACTGAGCCCTTTTTCACCTTAAGGACTGAGCCCTTTTTTGCAATTCTGACCACTGTCAAATTTTAAAAATGTAATATTTTTCTAAGGGTACGTTCACACTGGGGAATTGGAGAGGAATTTCCACGAGTAATCTGTTCGCTTTTCCTCTCCAATTCATTCAGCAGTGAAAATCCCCATAGAGCTGTGCAGAATTTCTGCCCCTCAGTTCACACTGAGGAATTTCCTCAAGCAGAATTCTGACGAGGTAGTCTGTTCCGCTTGAAGAAAGAACTTGTTCTTTCTTTCAGGCGGAATCACCGTCGTTCTCCCATAGAGATTAATGTTATTTATTTTTTTTGTGTCTGAAGCATTTCCACGCGGAATTTCCGCATGAAAAAAAAAAAATTTTATGAATAGAAATACTTGATACTCCTCCTCCGCATGAAACCTGCATTTCCGCACGGAATTCCGTGCAAAATCGCTGCTAATTCTGAGCAGAAAAAAAAACAGTGTTTTGGGGCGGAAATCTTCAGCGTGATTTCCGCCCCAATTCCTCAGTGTGAACATGCCCTAACTTTGAAGCTCTCAGCTTGTAAGGAAAATGGATGTTCCAAATAAATTTTATTTTGATTCACATATACAATGGGGGATATTTATCAAAGCTGTCTATGTCCCGCATCAATATAGACCAAACTACAGAGGGTTAGGCCGGTCTATTGTGCACCTAATTTATCAAATGGCGCACGGCTCTTGATAAATTCTGTGCACAGACTTCATGATCTATGCTTTAGTCTATATTTAAACCTGCTCCAACATGGTCTGACATTTCGGCGTACTTTCAGCCTTTGCGACTTGTCGCTGAAAAGTCGCTTTTGATAAATTCAGCACCAATGCATTTTTCAATGCATTTCAGTCTAAAATAGACTAGCATGCATCATGTTCTAAAAATCCTCTACAGCAAAAGTCGCAGAAAAGTCGCACAGATTTACACTGTGACTTTCTGTGCGACAAATTTAGACAAGAAAAACCAGTCTAAATCCTTTGAAAAATCTCCCCCAATATGTCTACTTTATGTTTGCATCAGAAAGTTGACATGTTTTTAGTTTTAGAAGACATCAGAGGGCTTCAAAATATAGCAGCAATTTTCAAAATTTTCATGAAAATTTCAAAATCTTAATTTTTCAGTTAAAGGGGTACTCCGGCGCTAAGGCATCTTATCCCCTATCCAAAGGATAGAGGATAAGATGCCTGATCGCGGGGGTCCTGCCGCTGGGGATCTTGCATGCAGCACCCCATTATAATCAGTCCCCGGAGCGTGTTCGCTCCGGGTCTTATTACTGGCGATCACGAGAGCCGGAGCATTGTGATGTCACAGCCCTGCCCCCATGTGACGTCACGCTCCGCCCCCTCAATGCAAGCCTATGGGAGGGGGCGTGGCAGCTCCAGAAAAAAAACCTGTGTGGAAACCTAGCCTAATAAAGCCCAAAACTAAGTATCATTTGTAGCAAGCTTGGTCGTTTTGGTTCTAAATTGGGGACATAGCTTTCTAGTTGGTCGATCTGATCATTGTTCTACTGTACTATAAGTAATAACTACTATTACAAGTTATTGCTATGATTATGACCACCTTTTATAAAGCATTACAACTGGTGGTTAAAACAAAACTTGTATGTAAAAAATTCTAATGGTTAGTTGTGAAGGTCTTAGTCCAGTCATTTACCCTTGATGTTGTTACAATGTATAAAGACTAGAAGAGACTATATCAGTTTGTTTTTCTTGTTATTCCAGACAATGTCATAAGTTGTAAAGAAAAGAGTTGGCTTGTCTGAAAACAGGTCTATATTACCCAGCACAATGGATGAAATTGCGGTGAAGGTGGCGGTACGGATCCGTCCTCTGTTATCCAAGGAGATTCTTCATAATCATCAAGTATGTGTGAGGCCTGTCCCGAACACTCAACAGATCATTATTGGGAAGGACAGAGTCTTCACTTTTGACGATGTCTTCGGGAAAAGCTCCACCCAAAATGACGTCTACAGTTCCTGCATTAAGCCACTTCTGGTGTCTTTAATTGAAGGGTACAATGCCACTGTTTTCGCCTATGGACAGACTGGATCTGGGAAGACGTATACAATTGGCGGAGGCCATGTTGGTATGTTTAAAATACTTGTTGTCTTTTTGAACTGTGAGGGTCGTTTATTAATTTGTTTTTGCCAATAAACTTGTGGTATAAAAAGATGCACATTATGGCGCTCTATGGGGGAGATTTATCAAACTGTGTGAGAGAAAAAGTGGAGTGATTTCCCCACAACAACCAATCACAGCTCAGCTTTCACTTTACCAGAGCTCGTTAGCTGAGCTGTGATTGGTTGCTGTGAGGAAATCACTTCACTTTTTCTCACACAGTTTGATATATCTCTCCCTATATATTGGCACAAAAATGAGTAGCAGAGTAGAAGAGAGCATGGTTTATTGGAAAGGACCCGGTCTGCAAATTTACAGCAGATTTATTAGCAGATCTACTTTTGCTCATAGCAGGTGTATAATCCATTTTCTCAAGGGAGTGTACATTTCACCAAATCTTTATTAGATTTATTATAATTCACTCCAGGTATATACATTTAGGTACACTTCTAGGCAGTGAGGCCATAGGATTATGATGGGATATGGCCACAGTTTTGTACAGTACGGCCCAGGAGCAGACCTTACAGTGTATAGTGGTAAGTCTATTTCATTCTTATTACTGGCTCATTGCTGAAAGACAAAACCTCCTAAGATAGAGCTGAATTATTAGTGCATCCACACTGCTTTGGAATATTTTACATAGTACCTTCCTGGGCTAGCATCTGCAGGCTAATGTGTGCCCTGTAGCGTCAATGAGGCCACACGTTTTACGTTTGTCAGTCTCTATTGTTTCTTTTCTGCTTTACTGGGTATAAGAAAGATGCATGATAATAGAACCATCTGTCACAGACCGTCATTATGTGACCTGCACTATTCTGTCCTGTAAAAGAGAAAAATCCAGAGATGACAACAGGATTTAGGCCTTGTTCACATCACATATTTTGTTCATGTTAAATATATATATATATATATATATATATATATATATATATATGGAAAAGTTGACAGTGGCACCTGTCACCCATAGGTTATAATGGCATCTCTGTAACACGTTCATCATGACTTTTTTAATAGCTTTTCATGCTGTAAACACTAAATCCATGACATTATATCCTATGGTGAGTAATTCCACTGTTATGGATATGTCAGGTAAATTATTGAAAAGCTCATGAAGTATATGTGTAACAGCTGCTATACAGGGGCATCTGGCACTTATAGGCTACTATAAAAAGTATACATCTTCCTCTGGCATCGGCCTATGTGAAATGCCATTTAAACAAGTGCTGATAAAGGTGTTTCATCAGCTTGTCATTCGTATTAGGCAGTTATCTGCCTGCATAAAAGAAGCTTCACCATTATTCCTCATAAAAACAGCATGTTCAACTTCTGTTGGCTGGAATGGCACCAAAAATATGATACTAGTCGGCTAATATGAACAAGCAAAGAATACGAGTCTTGGGTATTAGTGGGGTCTTTCTAATGCCTGCTATGCATCAATGTATACATATGAACCCATCAGTTAGTTGGAGACACACTCTATTCGTTGATCTATCTTATTAGCGATAAGACACAATAGTTTTTTGTGCTGTTTTGGAGAATAGGATAACTGATCTGTCCTTGTAAAATGTAGTCCTTACATAGGGCAACATATTTAGTTGACATGCATTACTATGTTCGTGCTCCCTCACCCTGAAGAATGAAAATGTATCAAATGTTAACTGTTTGTGCATATTTTATGTCACCGACCTTCATGAAGTAACAAGAGTTTTACTGTATTTATAGCTTCTGTTGCTGATGAAGAAAAGGGTATAATACCGCGGGCCATACAGGAACTTTTCCAGGCAATCTCTGAAAATCACAACATTGACTTCACTGTCAAAGTATCCTACATAGAAGTGTACAAGGAAGATCTGAGGGACCTCCTGGAACTGGAAACCAATGTAAAAGATATACACATCCGGGAAGATGAAAAGGGAAACACAGGTACAAATACAGTTATGGATTATAACACTATATAATACACTATGGATTATCATACTATATAATACACTATATTAATGATTATTTGTGTAACGCTACCATATTCCACAATCTGAATTCCAAATTGATGGAGATTTATCATTCTTTTCAAACGTATGGCTTTCATCACACGTAAACAAAACCCGGGAAACCCACTTACAAAAGCATTTTTTAACCCCTTAAGGACGCAGGACGTAAATGTACGTCCTGGTGAGGTGGTACTTAACGCACCAGGACGTACATTTACGTCCTGAGCATAACCGCGGGCATCGGAGTGATGCCCGTGTCATGCGCGGCTGATCGCAGCCAGGGACCCGCCGGCAATGGCCGACGCCCGCGATCTCGCGGGCGTCCGCCATTAACCCCTCAGGTGCCGGGATCAATACAGATCCCGGCATCTGCGGCAGTTCGCGATTAAAATGAACGATCGGATCGCCCGCAGCGCTGCTGCGGGGATCCGATCATTCATAACGCCGCACGGAGGTCCCCTCTCCTTCCTCCGTGCGGCTCCCGGCGTCTCCTGCTCTGGTCTGTGATCGAGCAGACCAGAGCAGGAGATGACCGATAATACTGATCTGTTCTATGTCCTATACATAGAACAGATCAGTATTAGCAATAATGGTATTGCTATGAATAGTCCCCTATGGGGACTATTCAAGTGTAAAAAAAATGTAAATTAAAAGTTTTTTATATACAAATGTGGTATCAAAAAAAAGTACAGATCATGGCGCAAAAAATGAGCCCCCATACCGCCGCTTATACGGAAAAATAAAAAAGTTATAGGTCATCAAAATAAAGGGATTATAAACGTACTAATTTGGTTAAAAAGTTTGTGATTTTTTTTTAAGCGCAACAATAATATAAAAGTATGTAATAATGGGTATCATTTTAATCGTATTGACCCTCAGAATAAAGAACACATGTCATTTTTACCAGAAATTGTACGGCGTGAAAACAAAACCTTCCAAAATTAGCAAAATTGCGTTTTTCGTATTAATTTCCCCACAAAAATAGTGTTTTTTGGTTGCGCCATACATTTTATGATATAATGAGTGATGTCATTACAAAGGACAACTGGTCGCGCAAAAAACAAGCCCTCATACTAGTCTGTGGATGAAAATATAAAAGAGTTATGATTTTTAGAAGGCAAGGAGGAAAAAATGAAAACGTAAAAATTAAATTGTCTGAGTCCTTAAGGCCAAAATGGGCTGAGTCCTTAAGGGGTTAAAGCAGAAAAGTTTTCCCTTATGTTAATAGCCAAAGTTCTTTTTTTATGTCCTTTTATTACCAGTAGCGTTGCTAGAGAATGACGGGGAGTGGGGGGGGGGGGGGCGTACCGCATCGGGTAACTCCCTGACTGGCCTGCCTGGCACTAAATAACTGCACTCCACCTATCCCGCAACAACCCATCCGCCCTTCTCAGAAATTAAAAAATATTAAAAACATACTATGCCACACCATGAATATCCATACTCTGGAGGCTTTTTTGTTTAATTTTGACCCCGCATTTTGTGACGTTGGTGGGCAGAGTCTTGTGTCACTGCACTGAGGCCGGAGTTTACGTCAGGAAGCAAGACAGTGCAGCACCAACAAGAAACAATAGTGAAGCCACCAAAGGAAAAAAACGGCTCGGTACGTTACCCACCCCAAAATGTGCATGAATCTGTATTACTATGGATGTTTCTTTTTTTAAATTTTTATTTTTTTTAAACCCCTTAAGGACCCAGCCAATTTTCACTGTAGGACCCGGCCATTTTTTGCACATCTGACCACTGTCACTTTAAGCATTAATAACTCTGGGATGCTTTTACCTTTCATTCTGATTCCGAGACTGTTTTTCGTGACATATTCTACTTTATGTTAGTGGTAAAATTTTGTCAAATTCCTAAATTTGATGAAAAAAATAAAATTTTAGCATTTTTTTTTTTTTACTTTGAAGCTCTCTGCTTATAAGGAAAATTAATATTCCAAATAAATGATATATTGATTCACATATACAATATGTCTACTTTATGTTTCCATCATAAAGTTGACATGTTTTTATTTTTGGAAGATGTCAGAGGGCTTCAAAGTATAGCAGCAATTTTCCAATTTTTCACAAAATTTTCAAAATCGAAATTTTTCAGGGACCAGTTCAGATTTGAAGGGCCTTCATATGAGAAATATCCCACAAATGACCCCATTTTAAAAACTGCACCCCTCAAAGTATTCAAAATGACATTCAGTAAGTGTGTTAACCCTTTAGGTGTTTCACAGGAATAGCAGCAAATTGAAGGTGAAAATTCAAAATCTTCATTTTTTACACTGGCATGTTCTTGTAGACCCAGTTAATGAATTTTTACAAGGGGTAAAAGGAGAGAAATCTTTTTAAAATGTGTAACCCAATTTAAGAAGCCCCTATAGTGCCAGAACAGCAAAAAAAAAACAAAAAAAAAACACATGGCATACTATTTTGGAAACTACACCCCTCAAGGCAGGTAACAAGGGGTCCAGTGAGCCTTAATACCCCACAGGTGTTTGACGACTTTTCGTAAAATTTGGATGTGTAAATTATTATTATTTTTTCACTAAAATGCTAGTTTTCCCTCAAATTTAAAATTTTTACAAGGGATAATAGGACACAATGCCGCCCAAAATTTGTAACCCCATCTATTCTGAGTATGGAAATACCCCATGTGTGGACGTCAAGTGCTATGCTGGCGCATTACAATGCTCATAATAGAAGGAGCGCCATTAAGCTTTTGGGAAAAAAAATTGTTTGGAATGGAAGTCAGGGGCCATGTGCGTTTACAAAGCCCCCTGCGGTGCCAGAACAGTGGACCCCCCCCCCCACATGTGACCCTATTTTGGAAACTACACCCCTCACAGAATTTAATAAGGGGTGCAGTGAGTATTTACACCCCACTGGCGTTTGACGGATGTTTGGAATAATGCGCTGTGCAAATGAAAAATAAAATTTTTCATTTTCACGGACCACTGTTCCAAAAATCTGTCAGACACCTGTGGGGCGTAAATGCTCACTGCACCCCTTATTACATTACGTGAGGGGTGTAGTTTCCAAAATGGGGTCACATGTGGGGTTTTGTTCTGGCACTATGGGGGCTTTGTAAACACACGTGGCCTTCAATTCCGGACTAATTTTGTCTTCAAAAGCCCAATGGCGCTCCTTCTCTTCTGAGCATTGTAGTTCACCCGCAGAGCACTTTACATCTACACATAGGGTATGTTCTTATATTCAAATTTTGGGGGCTTTTTTTTCCTATTTTCCCTTGTGAAAATGAAAAATTTAGGGTAACACCAGCATTTTAGTGATTTATTTTTTTTTTTTTCATTTTTCCATCCAACTTTGAAGAATTTTCATTAAACACCTGTGGGGTGTTAAGGCTCACTATACCCCTTGTTACATTCCGTGAGGGGTGTAGTTTCCAAAATGGGGTCACATATGGGTATTCATTTTTTTGCGTTTATGTCAGAACCGCTGTAAAATCAGCCACCTCTGTGCAAATCACCAATTTAGGCCTCAAATGTACATAGTGCGCTCTCACTCCTGAGCCTTGTTGTGAACACCAGCATGTTAGTGTAAATTTTTTTACACTAACAGGCTGGTGTAGCCCCCAACTTTTCCTTTTCATATGGGGTAAAAGGAGAAAAATCCCCTCAAAATTTGTAGCGCAATTTCTCCCAAGTACGGAAATACCTCATATGTGGCCCTAAACTGTTTCCTTGAAATACGACAGGGCTCCGAAGTGAGAGAGCTCCATGCACATTTGAGGACTAAATTAGGGATTGCATAGGGGTGGACATAGGGGTATTCTACGCCAGTGATGCCCATACAGGGTGCCTCCAGCTGTTGCTAAATTCCCAGAATGCCTGGACAGCCAGTGGCTGTCCGGAAATGCTGGGAGTTGTTGTTTTGCAACAGCTGTAGGCTCCGTTTTGGAAACACTGCCGTACAATACGTTTTTCAATTTTATTGGGGGACAGTGTAAGGGGGTGTATATGTAGTGTTTTACCCTTTATTATGTGGTAGTGTAGTGTGGTGTTTTTAGGGTACATTCGCACTGGCGGGTTACGGTGAGTTTGAGCTGCGGCGAAAAATTTGCCACAGCCCAAACTTGAAGCAGGAAACTTACTGTAAACCTGTCCGTGTGTATGTACCCTGTACGTTCACATGGGGGGGGGGGGGGGGGGGGCGGGGGCAAACCTCCAGCTGTTTCAAAACTACAACTCCCAGCATGTACTGACAGACCATGCATGCTGGGAGTTGTACTTTTGTAACAGCTGGAGACACACTGGTTGGAAAACCTTCAGTTAGGTTCTGTTACCTAACTCAGTATTTTCCAACCAGTGTGCATCCAGCTGTTGCAAAACTACAACTCCCAGCATGTACTGATCACCGAAGGGCACGCAACTCCAACTCTCAGCATGCCAAGACAGCTGTTTGGTCATGCTGGAATTTGCAGCATGGAGGGCTACAGTTTTAGACAACACTGCAAAGTGATCTCCAAACTGTGACCTTCCAGATGTTGCAAAACTACAAATCCCAGACAGCAAACAGCTGTTTGGGCATGCTAGGAGTTGTAGTTTTGCAAGATCTGGAGGGATACAGTTTAGAGACCACTGTATAGTGGTCTCAAACTGTAGCCCTCCAGCTGTTGCAAAACTACATATTCCAGCATGACCAAACAGCGGTCTCGGCATGCTGGGAGTTGTAGTTTTGCAACATCTGGAGGGCTACAGTTAGAGACCACTGTATAGTGGTCTCAAACTGTACCCTCCAGATGTTGCTAGGCAACTCACCGGCTTCCGTACGATCCAGCCGCACGACATCGCCGCCTGCCTATCTCCGTCGCCCGGATGGGTAAGTGGATCTTCGGTGCCGGTCCCCGTCGTTTCCCCGTTCTGCCCCGCCTATTGTGGGTGGGCAGGACGGGGAAAACGAAGGTTAACAGCCCCCCCCCCCGCCCCCGATCTGCTATTGGTCAGTGCTTCTGGCGACCAATAGCAGGGATAGGAGGGGTGGCACCCCTGCCACCTCACCCCTATCCCTTCAGGGGATCGTAGGTGTCTTAAACAACCGCGATCCCCCTTATATTCCGGGTCACTATAGACCCGTAATGACCCAGAATCGCGCAAATCGCAAGTGTTAATTCACTTGCGATTTGCCGTGATCGCCGACATGGGGGGGGTCTGATAACCCCCCTGGGCATTTGCACGGGATGCCTGCTGAATGATTTCAGCAGACATCCCGGTCCGATCCCCACCCGGCGCATGGTGGGGGCCGGAATTCTCCATGACGTACGCGTACGTCATGGGTCCTTAAGTACCAGGGTGTCATGACGTACGCATACACCAAGGGTCCTTAAGAGGTTAAAGGAAATATTTTAGTGCCACATATGGGTTATTTACGTAGTCTGTAAAAATTCTTACACAATTATTTTGTGCCTTATTCTATTTTAACACAACATTAATTTTTAAATTTAGTGGGTACGTGTCCTAAAATTAACAAGGTGTGCATTTTCAACCTTTAAAATTAAGAGTTATTAGATATATCATACATTTTTTACTATAATTAACATTAATATAGTAGCTTTGTCTCATGATACAGAACAAGAACAGTTGTTAAAGTGGGTGTTAATGTCCTTTTCTGCGGACATATGCACTTTCTGTAAGCCAGGTTGGACCTGGAATTCATATGCGACTTTTAAATGGAGATGCAACTTTTTTTTCTTCATAAATAGCGACTATCGTATTTGATAAATACATGACCACTGCAAAGTAAAAATTTAAAAAAATTACTACGTGAGCAGATTTTGGAAATGTGCTTTGGAATAAGCAAAAATCAGAAAGTCGCAGCATGTATGGAAAGGTCGCACGTGCGCAAGTACGTGCAACTTTTTTACCCCCCCAAAAAAATCTACTACAGAGCTTGATAAATCTCTTATGTCTTTTGAGTATTGGAGGAAACCCATGAAAACATGGTTAAAGCATAGCATACAACCTCCATGCAAATGTTTCATTACAATATTATTTTTTTGTAATTATTCCATAAGAATTGGTTGTAAAGCCCCCAAATTATTAACCCAAAATTAGAAAAATGATAACGATGTATGCAAATAACTGACCCAGTCCTTCCAAATAAGATTCAGAGATGAGTGCTAGTAGCTGTAAATCGTTTCTTGTCTCTAAAGGTACAGCTCGATGTGGCAGAGGCTGGCCATGCAATGAAGGGCATGGAGCACTGTACTGTTCCTCTGAGACTTGCCGGTTATTAATGCCGGACCTACTGCTTATTTGTCTCCAAAGTGATATGCTGTTTGGCTGTGCCTAACCACAGACACTTTACCATTATAATATGTGATTTGCTGACTCTTCCAGCCTATTGCAGGGGCCATAAATCAGCACGGAATGTAGCATTGTATGTTGCAAATGGTTTCGAGATATGGTTGCACAGAAAAGACCTCTGTATGTTCAAAATATTGTAACCTTAGGGACCTCTGTATACTATGAATTATATTCTTATTACATATAAAGTTATTTTGAGAATTCGAGTAAGTTATTGCCTAGTAGTGTAACCACACCTTTTTAAGGCATTCTGAAGAATATATTAGGATACTGCATTCTACTATTTTATTTTTGTTGTTGATCCAGTCAATGTCCCAAGCATTTTATTATTGGGCTTCTGGAAAATGTCATATTGTGGCGGCAGGCACATTTTAAACCTTTTTAGACACTAACCTCAAAAAACATGCAAAATTATCCAATATGGCGAAATGTCATCAGTCACCCTTAGTTTAGCAAAGCATAATACATTTAGGGAGCCCACCTGATCATGACAATTCACTGCAAAACTGGTGCATGCCTGTCCCTGGCATCTCTGCTACCATAAAACCAAGCCCAGATGCCTACTTTTAGGGCCAGCCATGCCTCTCTGTACCTAACTGCCCGCCATGTAGCTGTTTATTACCCTGACCAACCTTTATGACTCCTGAAGCCCATCCAAACTCATCTTTTATACAATCCTTGTTGCCCACTTTAATTCTCCTCCTTCCTTTCTGTTTTATTTGCAGACTCCCTGGAGTCACCAGTGCTTGTCTTGTTGACAATACATTGCAGTCTGCAGGCATCATGTTAGAGAGCAGGAGGAACTGAGCAGATTGATATATAGTTATGTGAGATTAATCGCTAGAAAAAAAAATGTATCTTCTCTTTCTTGGATGAGTAGTCAAGTGGGCGGTCTCAAACAGTGATTGCCCACATGACTACAGGATGAGCAGAGATTTACCTAAATAAATGACAAGTTATCCTGGAACTTTTCTTTCAAAACTATATATCAATCTGCTCATCTACTTCCAGTCTGTTACATGCTGCTTACAGATTGGACTGCATTTTCACTATGACAGGTTCCATTTAAACAACTTGCCTTCTCTAAACGCCACACTCCCCTTTCCTTTTCTTGGATAGCTTATGGTTTCTTGCTGATAGTACTCCCTAATGTTGAGATCTGTAAAGGGGTATTTAGGTGTAATTGTTTTATTATATTACTGGGGCTGGTTAAAAATGAATAATCTTATAATTATACCATTTCCTGTCCCACACAACCACTGCTGTAGCTCCGATTAGGCTCCATTCAGGCCCCTTCTTCTCTTTTTCACCTGCTTCTGAGACAAGAGGTCCGAGTTATTGGATAAGTGGACAGGTCCTGCTCCGACCTTTCGTTTTGTAAGCAGACAGAAGAGAGGTGTAGCAGGGAACTGTAGGGAGCCACAATGGAATTAACACCTTTAAGCAGCACCAAACGTATATTTGCAGTCACAGGTTGTCAGAAATAGTGTCTGCTGACAGATGGCTATATAGGGTATGAGATGTCACTGGATCAACACAGTAGGGACACAATAGAGATCTAGGTTGAACCTGATGGTCTCTGTGGTCTTGTTTCAAGCTTATAACTGTTATAACTATGATATCAATGTTGTTATAATGACCATTATTAGAGAAAAAGTGTTTATACTAGACCAGTAGACTCCTTTTATTAGGTAATCTACACATATTTTGATGCTCTGTACCAGATTACCTTTGTGCCTGTGGGCCCTTAAAGTGGATCTGCATGAACAAATATTCTGAAGTCTCATTTGCCCCAGTATACATGTAGCCACACAGGTAACTAGAACTAGGCTAACCTGTATGGCCTGTGTTTATGACATGACCAGGATTGAGTTTTGAAATCAATTCGAGCTCTAGATTATGCTCAGAGCTAAAGTGTCATATAGGTGGTGCTGATCTGCAGCATTCATGCTTCCTCCCACCCCTCCCTGCCTTCACTGATTGACGTACAGGGATTGGCTTCTATCACTGAGCCATTCAAGGTAGGTAGGGCGTGAGGAAGAAAGGAGGCATCTGTTTAGATAAGCTTTATGCATAAAATCCTACTACATAGGCTCCATTGTAACATCTGATTTTTGTACGGTTTCATTTATATAAATCAAATAATTTTACATTGGGCTTTTTTGTATCTTGTGTATGTTTTTTTTTTATAATAGCAAGTGATGCAATTCTTTTTTCCTGGTTTCTCCAGTTATTATTGGTGCCAAGGAATGCCAAGTTGAAAGTGCAGATGAGGTCATGAGTCTTTTAGAAGCTGGAAGTGCAGTCCGCCACACTAGCACAACTCAAATGAATGAACGCTCCAGTCGCTCCCATGCGATGTTTACCATAAGTATATGCCAACAAAGGGATGCCAATGTCATCACTACAGAAAATGGATCCAATAAGTCAGTCCAGATGATCTCCTCAAAATTTCACTTTGTAGACTTAGCAGGTTCAGAAAGAGTGACCAAAACTGGGAACACTGGAGAGAGATTTAAAGAGTCCATTCAGATTAACAGTGGTTTGCTTGCTCTGGGCAATGTAATAAGTGCACTTGCTGATCCTAAAAGAAAAAATGCACATGTTCCATACAGAGATGCTAAGATCACCCGTATTCTTAAAGATTCCTTAGGTGGAAATGCCAAAACAGTCATGATCACATGCATTAGTCCTTCTACTTCTGACTTTGATGAGTCTTTAAACTCTCTTAAGTATTCCAACCGAGCCAGGAATATCAAAAACAAGCCAATTGTAAATTATAACCCTGACTGGGATAGAATGGATGAAATGGAGCTGGAAATAAAAGCGCTCAGAGAAGCTTTGCAAAACCAGCAGAGCAGTAGGGTAAGTCGAGTCAGCCAGGTGTCTCAAGAGTGGAACCAAGAAAAGAACAAAATTCGGGCTCTAGAAGAGCAGCTTGCACAGTATCAGCTGGAATGCTTTAACCAGCGACATTGTACAGAAGAAGCTTTGGAGCTGCTATATCAACTTAAGGATATATCTGGCCTTTCAAAACCCCAAAAGAATAGACTTCAGAGTTGGTTAGCTATGGCAGAGGAATTAAAAAGCGATATGACGGCTATGACTGGAACTGATAGTGCAGTTACTGGTGGCAGAGAGGAGCCACATCACATCACCATACTACAGCTCAAAAGGGAACTGAAGAAATGCCAGGTATTGTATCACATATATATATCTTCTTCATGTAGTCATTCCTTTCATTTAAATCTATGGTAAGTCAATAAAGGGTTGCAACTTATAAAAGCTGAGCTGTGATTGGTTGATATTTGCAAATCAGACCAATTTTTGACTGTTTATAAATGTGGGCTATTGGGTTTGCTAATAGTTCTATATCTTGTTTTGTTTGCTAAAGAGCATTGGAGGAGATTTATCAAAAGCTGCGCAGAGGAAAAGTTGACCAGTTACCCATAGCAACTAATCAGATTTCTTCTTTCTTCTCATTTTTCAGAGGACTTTTTTAAAAATGAAAGAAGCGAGCTGATTGGTTGCTATGGGCAACTGGTCGACTTTTTCCTCTTCACAGGTTTTGTAAAATCTCCCCATTGTCTTAATAGTATAATCCCACTAGTATGTATCACTTCATCTCTTTTGTCAGATTGTCAATAACCCTATTCTGTCTTTATGAAACATGATAACCAGCATAGTCAACATTACAATTATTGGCTTTATGTTGGCTTTATGTCATGGTGTGCAGTATTTGTACCAGAAAAAAATAGTGGTGCGTGCTATGCTTCCAATACAGATATGAACGCATATTAGAATATTAAAAAATATTGGGGTAGATTTATCAAAACCTATGCGGAGGAAAACTTTCCAGATTGTTTCTTTCATTTTGCAGATGCCTGTTTAAAAATGAAAGCTTTTCCTCTGCACAAGTTTTAATAAACCTTGCTTATTATGTTGAGTAAAAATTGGATTTAATGATTGAAGGGGTACTCCACTGGAAAACATTTATTTTTAAATCAACTGGTGGCAGAAAGTTAAACAGATTTGTAAATTAATTATATTAAAAAATCTTAATCCTTCCAGTACTTATCAGCTGGTATATGCTTCACAGGAAGTTCTTTTCTTTTTGAATTTCCTTTCTGTCTGACCACAGTGCTCTCTGCTGACACCTCTGTCCATTTTAGTAACTGTCCAGAGTAGGAGCAAATCCCCATAGCAAATCTCTCTGTACTGAACAGTTCCTAAAATGGACGAAGGTGTCAATAGAGAGCACTGTGGTCAGACGGAAAGGAAATTCAAAAAGAAAAGAACTTCCTGTGGAGCATATAGCAGCTGATAAGTACTGGAAGGATTAAGATTTTTTAATATAATTAATTTACAAATCTGTTCAACTTTCTGCCACCAGTTGATTTAAAAATAAATGTTTTCCAGTGGAGTACCCCTTCAATCATTAAATCCAATTTTTACTCAACATAATAAGCGAGATTTATTAAAACTTGTGCAGAGGAAAAGCTTTCATTTTTAAACAGGCATCTGCAAAATGAAAGAAACAATCTGGAAAGTTTTCCTCCGCATAGGTTTTGATAAATCTACCCCAATATTTTTTAATATTCTAATTTGCGTTCATATCTGTAAATTCAAAAAGAAAAGAACTTCCTGTGGAGCATTTAGCAGCTGATAAGTACTGGAAGATGGGCATTGTCAGATACAAAAACTTTTGATATGTTGTAAAGCATGTATAACCAATAGGTTTTGCAATAGCTTTCATTAGAAGATTTTCAGTATTTCATACTGAAAAAGCCAGTCAAACAACTGCCCCCTTGTCTGCTTGGACACATACTAGTCCTGCTGTGTCCATGCATCATCACCTATGTCATGGACACACTTCGGGGCTCACAGCTAGAGAAAAAATCCTCCCACTGTCAGCTTGTGTCCCGCTACTGTCAGTGAGGACAAGCTGGGAGTTGTAGTTTTGCTAATGCTAGGGGAGATGTGAGCAGACAGCATACTGAGGGAGGGGGCGGAGACTGGCACAGTGAGGCCACGCCCCCTCCATTTGAGAGGAATTCAGACTAGTGAGCTAAATGAAAAGTGTAATAAAAAATAAATAAAGGTGCTAGACACATAAAAATGCGATGTACATGATCAGGATTAGGTACTGAGTGATATATTAAAAAAAAATATATATATATATTTTTTTTTTTTGTTTGATCTGACGGGTACACTTTAAGTTTTTTTAATAGAAATAATTTACAAATCTGTATAACTTTCTGCATCCAGTTGATTTAAAAAGAAATGTTTTCCAGTGGAGTACCCATTTAAGCTTTGTGTAACCTAATTGCATAATATTATTCTTTGTAAGGCAATAGTAATATAAGGGTCAAGCGTGGCTTATTCTTTATACACTGTCTATTTAAGGATGCTCTAGCAGCAGACGAAGAGGTATTTTCTAGAAAGGAGATTGAACTGAAGGAGTTAAAAGAGAATATTCAGTCTTTATTACAAGAAAACCAATGTTACCAGAAGTCTTTAGAAGAGACTGAACGCAGCAAGAATCTACAGGTACAACATGGATACTTTCCTGTTCATATTGGGGGAGATACCGTATTTATCGGCGTATAACACGCACTTTTTAGGCTAAAATTTTTAGCCTAAAGTCTATGTGTGTGTTATACGCCGATACCGCCCCAGGAAAGGCAGGGGGAGAGAGGCCGTCGCTGCCCGCTTCTCTCCCCCTGCCTTCCCTGGGGTCTAGAGCCCTGCTGCCGGCCCTTCTCACCCCCTGGCTATCGGCGCCGCTGCCCGTTCTGTCCCCCTGACTATTGGTACCGGCGCCGATGGCCAGGGGGAGAGAAGGGGCAGCGGCACCCATTGCCGGCGCCGCTGCCCTGTTGCCTCCCCCATCCCCGGTGGCATAATTACCTGGGTCGGGTCCGCGCTGCTGTAGGCCTCCGGCGTGCGTCCCCTTCGTCGTTGCTATGCGCTGCACGGTGCGGCGCATGACGTCAGTGCGCCGCGCCGTGCATAGCAACGACGCAGGGGACGCACGCCGGAGGCCTGGAGCAGCGCCGACCCAGGTAATTATGCCACCGGGGATGGGGGGAAGCAACGGGGCAGCGGCGCCGGCAATGGGTGCCGCTGCCCCTTCTCTCCCCCTGGCTGTCGGCACCGCTTCTCTCCCCCTGGCTATCGGCGCCGGCAATGGGGCGCCGGCACCGATAGTCAGGGGGACAGAACGGGCAGCGGCGCCGATAGCCAGGGGGAGAGAAGGGTCGGCAGCAGCGCTCTAGACCCCAGGAAAGGCAGGGGGAGAGAAGCGGGCAGCGACGGCCTCTCTCCCCCTGCCTTTCCTGGGGATGTATCGGGGTATACACGCGCACACACGCACCCTCATTTTACCATGGATATTGGGGTAAAAAACTTTTTTTACCCAAATATCCTTGGTAAAATGAGGGTGCGTGTTATAGGCCGGTGCGTGGTATACCCCGATAAATACGGTATATCAAAACATGTGTAGAAAAGTGGAGCAGTTGCCTATAGCAACTAATCAGATTACCTTTAAAAAAAATTAAGCACTCTGGTTACTATGGGCAACTGCTCCACTTTTTTTTTTGTAATGACTGATAAATCTTCCACCTTGCCTTTAATACACTGTTGCAGTTAAAATAAGACAGATGCTTTTTTTTTTCTTTTTCAGTTACATCAATAAAACTAGTTTATACAATCTTTACCTCAAGGACCTCTGGCCTCTCCTTTCTGTTTTAGTAAATAACTAGGGGTTACTGTTCCCTCTTGTTAAATGGGTGTGTCACTACACAGTGTAATACTGTCTGCACTGATTGGACAATGTCAGAGTGGTGACGCCTCTGTTTGTCAATATATTCATAAGGCATACAATTACTTACTAGATTGGATATGTCTGGAGGACTAACAGGTCTTCTCTACACTCACTCTTCCATGCAGAAGTCTTTAACCAATATCCTGTAAATTGACCTGGTTTTGTTTAGACAGAAAAACTTGTGGAACAACAAATGCTTATTGATGAGCTGAAATACAAGGTCGAAGACTTACAAAAGCAGTTGCAGCAAGGTGAAGTAAAGGAGCAGGAATTAATATCTAAGAGACCTCACAGCGTTCCATTGAGTCACCAACTGCAGATGTCGTCTTTAAGCTTGAGACAGTCCAGTGACCAGTCAGAACCAAGGAAGGTGAGAAAGAATAAATGGTCAGGCATTTGCTGGTTATATCTTTGTGGCTGTGGCTTTAAAGGGATGTAGCTAGGAGCTCAGTGTTAACTGAAAGGACTTATAGAAGAAATCTAACTCAGTGGTTGGTTGGGCAGCATTTCCGAATAGAAGGATTTGTACTATTTTTGCCTTCTAGCCTATAACTCTGTTTTTATCTTGAGTCTACAGCTTGCAGAACAAATCTGTTATTATACAATCTTAACCCATAAAAGAAAACCAGTAATGCACAACGTGGAGAATTTTGGAGCTTTGTTGTAATGCTATAAAGTTATTCAGTAAATGATGGAATTTCCTTTTATGTTTTACATTTGTAGACAATGATTTGTTTTTGTGTTGCACGCAGACAGTAATGTAATTCTGTATTAACACAATATGATAGTTAAATTGTACTACTTTCTTCCACTTTAGGTACGCACCAGTCCTCCTTCATATTCCTTGGAACGTGTGGTAGCAGGATTTCGAACACGTAGCCAGATGCTTTTAAACTTAATAGAAGAACAAGATGAAGTTTCACATGAAAAGTTTTCAGACCACAGTGATGAAGAATTAGAGAAGCAAGATAAAAAGACTAAGAATAATCCTCCTAAGTCTTCATTTAGGTTAGAAACTGACTCAGAATACTAATGACATTTATTACTTTTCAAATTGAAAGCATTACTGTAATTTCTAAAAACATTTGACGTGTCCTGCAGGCATGTCAAAAGGTTTGATTGGTTGGGGTCTCAGTGTTGAAACCCCCACCGATCCCTAGTAATAGTGAGTTGGAGCGAGCACCAAGCCGAGAAGCTTTACCAGGCGATGTCTAGGGATCAGTGGGGGTCTCTGCACCGAAATCATAACCAATTTAAACTTGACATGTCAAAAGTTTTTAGAAATTACAATAGTTCTTTAATGTAGCATTTTTAGCTCTAAAGAGAAACTGATAAGTTGTTCATTGGCACTAAACTCAATACAATGGGTTATAATGCGGGTGGAACCTAAGTAAAATAATGTTATATTTACGAAAAATAGCTCCAGATGATTTCTATATATTGCCTCATTCCTAGTATGCAAAGTCAGTCTTGTGTGCAATGGAGGCAGGAGCCGGCTTGCCAAGCTGTCCTGTTTTCCATGCTATGACCACCCATCTTCCGCATATTCATCATGCTTCGCTTTCATGTCTCTAGGATATGAAAGTGAACAACACCTCATAAACAAATGTTTTTTTTTACATGAATGAAGTAATTTGGTTATTAACTTTCTTGTAGGCGTTCTATCAATCGGACATGGACGCATAGGCAGCCACCAAAAGCTGGAGCATTGAATTATGGTACAAAGCAATTATCCACCAACATAGAGGATATATCAGGTAATTTCATATTGATGTTTAGATCACAAAAATAAGACAAAGTATTTCTATGAAAGTGCATCACTGCTTATTGCTGTTTACATTCCAGAAACTGCCATTGAATCAGTTCAACAAAGCCAAAATCTTAACCTGAAAAAACTGAAAAACACAGAACTTCGGCTCGCTGAGGCAAGACAAAAGTTGAGGGAGCTGACCATTAATATCAAAATGAAAGAAGAACTTATTAATGAACTAGCAAAGACTAGTACGTATCCTTGTACTTGTTCAAGCATGTGTATAATAGAAATAATATAAGCGTAATAGTGAGTGACAGCTTTCCCTGTATACACACTCATGCAAGAAAAGCTGTCAATGGGGGGTGGGGGAATACTGTGTTTAAATTTCTTTTTACTATAAACTACTGAATCAAAGCATAAAAATATATATCTGAGTTCAACATCTCAGATAGGGAAATTACTACCATTATAGGATTTTTGATATGGTAATGTATCATACTTCTGAGCAGAAATATTGCAAAATGCTTGGTTCATGTGCAGAAGAAAGGTGAGCTCAATGAGGTAACTTAAAGGGGTACTCCACTGGAAAATATATATATATATTTTTTTTATAAATAAACTGGTGCCAGAAAATTATACAGATTTGTAAATTACTTCTATTTAAAAAACTGGTGCCAGAAAATTATACAGATTTGTAAATTACTTCTATTTAAATATCTTAACACTTCCAGTACTTATCAGCTGCTGTATGTTCCAGAGGAAGTTCTTTTCTTTTTGAATTTCTTTTCTGTCTGTCCACAGTGGACACCTGTCTATTTTAGGAACTGTCCAGAGTAGGAGCAAATCCCCATAGCAAACCTATCCTGCTCTGGACAGTTCCTAACATGGACAGAGGTGTCAGCAGAGAGCAATGTGGTCAGGCAGAAAATAAATTCAAAAAGAAAAGCACTTCCTGGGAAGCATATAGCTGCTGATAAGTGCTGGAAGTAATTTACAAATCTGTTTAACTAAACAAGTTGTGAAGGGGAGTACCCCTTTAAAAAGTGCTATCCTGAGATCCATTAATAAGGATGTGACTGGACAGATCTAGTGTTTTCTCCCTGACTCTTACTTTTATCTACTATTGTGTAGTTTTTAGTACAAAAAATAGTATAATACTAAGTGGTAGCCTATTTAAAAACAGCTTGATTTTCTGTATATCCACAGACGAAAAGTTCCGCTTTTTAGAGGTACAGTGTTCTGACTTTAGAAAACTCTCATTAATATATGTAAGATTGCCAGGCTACTTTGGGATCAGATCAGTTTCATGCTGCCTGAACTGCATGCAGCATCAAAAAAGGGACAGGTTCCCTTATTACAACAGACAGGCTCCGATTTATGTTTTAGATCAGAATCTCTGCAGCGTTTCAAAGATATCACAGTGACCGGGAATTAAGTCATCCAAGCGTGATTAGTAGATCTCTCCCTTTACACAAATGGAGAGACCTCTATCAATCCTACCCAATGTAAAAACCCATGACAGGTTCCCTATAAACCACACCTATCTCTATTACTCCACGCTCCTCATATTTCCAAATGGAGAATATTGCCTTAATCAGAAGTCTAAGGAAACAGAAACGTCTACTCTTTGCATAAAACACTAATACATTTATTGTAGTGTGTCTTGTTCTGTACCGTCTGCTGTAAAAAAAAAAAGTTTCTTGAGAATAGTAAAGCTTTCCTTACACATAAAGAGTTTAAGCATTTCAGCGGAAGTATTTTGGACTACTGTCAAGTGATGCTTTTCTTCTTAATAACCTTTTGAGCTCTTAAATTCATAAGAATGTAATTGAAGATTCCCCTTCTAGATAATAAAGAGATGACACTTCCATCCAGATGGTCACCCGAATACTTACAGATCAAAGGCTTTCAAGAGGACTTCATTGGTTTTATGTTTCGTTCAATGATTATAGCAATGATCATGTAAACAAGAGACCTCTTCATTCTTGGGTCAAGCACTTGACTTCAGTTCAGATGTAACAGAGCACATAAAAGGACTTAGCAACTACTTTAGTTCTTCTTAGCGCTTCTGTAATGGAAAGACTACTCACTTAGAAGACTACTCACTTAAACAAACTGTACACAAGAGATAGCAGTTGACACACACTTTTCATCATGAATTTTTAGTGGGCATCACAGGATCACATATGTTACAATCCAGCATGCCGAATGCCTCTTTTACTCTGACACCTTCCACAGATAATGACCCAGATTTTTTAAATCCGTCTGAAACCCAGACTGTCTAGTTTTGCTCAAAAATTAACCAATCACAGCTCAGCTTTTGTTTTACTAGAGCTTGTTAAGATATGAAAGATGAGCTGTGATTGGTTGGTTGTTATGGGCAAAACCAGGAAGTATTACTTTACTGAGAGAGTAGTGGATGGAATAGTGCATGGAATAGCCTGCCTGCAGAAGTGGTCGCTGCAAATACAGTGAAGGAGTTTAAAGTGTACCTCTAATGAAACAAACTTTTATGTATTAAAGATAAAGCCCTACTGAACAACTTTTTAGTTGCTTTTATTTAAAAAAAAAAAATTCCTCCTTTTATGGTTTTTTTTTTTTTTACTTTAAAAACTTCTCCACTAGGGGTCTCCCTAGAAATCCTGTCAGCAAGCGTTTCGGACTCAGTGAGTGACTCTGAAATAACTCTCCACCTGTCAGACAGAAAAGCAGGAGGGAGGGAGGGAGCACTGAGCTGTACACAAGCAGGGAGGGAACAGAGAGGATACATTCCCTCTTCTCTTTTTCTCCGTTCCTCTCCCCTCTGTCCACTTTCCACATGGCTAATTATGTATGCACTGCTTATCTCTACTCTCTTCATGGAAGTATGACAACCTTCTCCTGCTCTGTGCTTACAACTGAGCTACTGAGGAGCATAGAAAAATTTCTTTTTTAGGGGGTTTTAAAGCAAAATAAATGCAGGGGTAGACTTTTCCAGAGTCAGGGATAGATGGGGAGGGGGACTAGAGAAAGTTTAAATGGTGATAGGTACTCTTTAACCCCTTAAGGACCAAGGACGTATGAGTACGTCCTTGGTCCCGCTCCCGTGATATAACGCGGGGTCCCGCGCGCTGTTAACCCTTTCAAACCCTTTCAAAGCTGAGCCACGCAGCTAAAAGTGAAAGTAAAAAGTGCCGGTTAGCTCAGTGGGCTGTTGGGGATAGCCGCGGCATCCCGAACAGCTTACAGGACAGCCGGAGGGTCCCTACCTGCCTCCTCACTGTCCGATCGCCGAATGACTGCTCAGTGCCTGAGATCCAGGCATGAGCAGTCAAGCGGCAGAATCATCGATCACTGATTTCCTATGAGAAACCAGTGATCAATGTAAAAGATCAGTGTGTGCAGTGTTATAGGTCCCTATGGAAGCTATAACACTGCAAAAAAAAAGTGAATAAAGATCATTTAACCCCTCCCCTATTAAAAGTTTGAATCACCCCCCTTTTCCCATAAAAAAAAAATAATGAAAACGGTCAATGGCGTACGCGCCAAAAAATTCCAAAGTCCAAAATAGTGCATTTTTGGTCACTTTTTATATCATGAAAAAATGAATAAATAATGCATCAATAAGTCCTATCAATGCAAAAATGGTAACGCTAAAAACTTCAGATCACGGCGCAAAAAATTAGCCCTCATACCGCCCCATACGCGGAACAATAAAAAAGTTATAGGGGTCAGAAGATGACAATTTTAACCCCTTAAGGACTCAGCCCATTTTGGCCTTAAGGACTCAGACAATTTAATTTTTACGTTTTCATTTTTTCCTCCTCGCCTTCTAAAAATCATAACTCTTTTATATTTTCATCCACAGACTAGTATGAGGGCTTGTTTTTTGCACGACCAGTTGTCCTTTGTAATTACATCACTCATTATATCATAAAATGTATGGCGTAACCAAAAAACACTATTTTTGTGGGGAAATTAAAACGAAAAACGCAATTTTGCTAATTTTGGAAGGTTTTGTTTTCACGCCGTACAATTTCTGGTAAAAATGACATGTGTTCTTTATTCTGAGGGTCAATACGATTAAAATGATACCCATTATTATATACTTTTATATTATTGTTGCGCTTAAAAAAAATCACAAACTTTTTAACCAAATTAGTACGTTTATAATCCCTTTATTTTGATGACCTATAACTTTTTTATTTTTCCGTATAAGCGGCGGTATGGGGGCTCATTTTTTGCGCCATGATCTGTACTTTTTTTTATACCACATTTGTATATAAAAAACTTTTAATACATTTTTTATAATTTTTTTTTTTTATAAAATGTATTAAAAAAGTTGGAATTTTGGACTTTTTTAATTTTTTTTCGTTCACGCCGTTCACCGTACGGGATCATTAACATTTTATTTTAATAGTTTGGACATTTACGCACGCGGCGATACCAAATATGTCTATAAAAATTTTTTTTTACGCTTTTTGAGGGTAAAATAGGAAAAAACGGACGTTTTACTTTTTTATTGGGGGAGGGGATTTTTCACTTTTTTTTTACTTTTACTTTTACATTTTTTTACATTTTTTTTTACACTTGAATAGTCCCCATAGGGGACTATTCATAGCAATACCATGATTGCTAATACTGATCTGTTCTATGTATAGGACATAGAACAGATCAGTATTATCGGTCATCTTCTGCTCTGGTCTGCTAGATCACAGACCAGAGCAGGAGACGCCGGGAGCCGCACGGAGGAAGGAGAGGGGACCTCCGTGCGGCGTTATGAATGATCGGATCCCCGCAGCAGCGCTGCGGGCGATCCGATCGTTCATTTAAATCGCGAACTGCCGCAGATGCCGGGATCTGTATTGATCCCGGCACCTGAGGGGTTAATGGCGGACGCCCGCGAGATCGCGGGCGTCGGCCATTGCCGGCGGGTCCCTGGCTGCGATCAGCAGCCGGGATCAGCCGCGCATGACACGGGCATCGCTCCGATGCCCGCGGTTATGCTTAGGACGTAAATGTACGTCCTGGTGCGTTAAGTACCACCTCACCAGGACGTACATTTACGTCCTGCGTCCTTAAGGGGTTAAACGTATTAATTTTCCTGCATGAAGTTATGATTTTTTCCAGAAGTACGACAAAATCAAACCTATATAAGTATGGTATCATTTTAATCGGATGGACCTACAGAATAAAGATAAGGTGTCATTTTTACCGAAAAATGTACTACGTAGAAACGGAAGCCCACAAAAGTTACAAAACAGCAGGTTTTTTTTTTCAATTTTGTCTCACAATGATTTTTTTTCCCGTTTCACCGTAGATTTTTGGGCAAAATGACTGACTTCATTACAAAGTAGAATTGGTGGCGCAAAAAATAAGCAATCATATGGATTTTTAGGTGCAAAATTGAAAGAGATATTATTTTTTAAAGGCAAGGAGCAAAAAATGAAAATGCAAAAACGGAAAACCCCCCGGTCCTTAAGGGGTTAAACATGCATGGGATAAGCATAAGGCTATCCTTCATATAAGATAGGGCCAGGGTGTATTGTTAGGATTCAGATGATTGGGCAGACTAGATGGGCCAAATGGTTCTGATCTGCCAACACATTCTATGTTTCTATGTTTTTTTTTTTTTTTTTTTTAAACCTATGATAAAAAAAAAAAAAGTGGGATATAGTTACTGTTGTTTGTTATCAGAAATACCAATCAACGCTAAGACTTTGCATCGTAGGCAATGACGCTCAGTCTGTGAACAAGCAGTATTTTCAAAAGATCGCAGCATTGGAACAGGAAGCAGAACAGGCAAAAACTGAACTAGCTGAAGCCCAGAAACAGTTACAAGAGCTGGAAAGCAAAGAGCTGCGGGACCAGGCACAAAAAGCCAAATTACAGAAGGATTTCCGTAGGAAAATGGAGGCTGCAAAATCCAAGATGCAGGTGTGATTGCATACATCATAGAAATGTTGTTTCTAAAAATAATATAAAATGTTTACATAGTAGAAAACATAATTTGCAGAATCTATAAAATGCATTCCCCGAAGCATCTCGTATTATATTCCATAATTACTAGTGCCCAGACAAGCGATAACTGTGTGGATAAAACATGTCCAGGGGTTAAATGCGAGTGCAGGTGCAGTGAAAAAATTTTATTCAAATTTGCCAATAATTAATATTTATTTTTCCATAATTTATTAAATAGCACTTTCCCCCCCCCCCCCCAAAAAAAAAACAGCAACCTTTTTTTGTGAATTCTACACTAGCAAAGATCTGGTGTGAATGAACTTTACATAACCTCGCCCACTTTTGCTAAACTGGCGTGACTATTAAAAACCTTGGCTCATTCTCATGGAAAACACTTTGAATATCTGATGGAAAATTTTGATGTGAAGAGTTTTTTGAATATGTCTGACAATGTTTTTAAAATGTAAGAGGCTATTCCAGACTAACATTTTGTTGTTAGAATCTCTTATGCTGTCGACAAGTCCAGGGGATTCTTAGTGTTACCTTTTAAACTCCTCTCTCCATTTCTGGGAGTTAGAAATTATAGTATAACTTGCTCGAGTCCTTGGTTTCAAAGACTCATTCATCTGTTCTGTTAGTTCTGGGTATGAGAATAACTTATTGATGCCACTGTTGATTCTGCATTCATCCCCGATGACAAATACAGCAGACAAAAAATACAGGCAATATAAATTTATCCCTGGTATATACCTAATTTAGGGTTAAGAAACCTACAAAGAATACAATATAAATGCCCTATGTATATGCAGTTGCTGAACTTCCAATGCACAATATATTTTTAAGAAAATGACAAAATGTTATTAGTTATCTCTCACAAAGAATTACATAAAACAAGAAGGAGGTATTCCACTCAAGTGGGGAAGAAAAAAAACTGGTGACAAACTGGTGTTCTGAAAAAATGCCTTGCTAAATATATTTTACATAGAGTTTTAGTGCACAGTGGTGTAACAATTGCATGGAAATTGTTTGGGTTTGGTCCCGGTACACCGGTTTGGAGTGGTGTCCCTCTGTGTCCTGGAACCTGTGTGAAAAGCCTTAGTATGCGGAGTTGTACTTTTATCCTTGTATATGTTGTTTAGATAGCATATTTTCCATGCAATTGTTACACCAGTGTGCACTGGAACTTTGTGTGTGTGTGTATATATATAATTAGGGATTGGCCGATATTCACGATTTTGTTAGTTATCTGCATCGTACCTTGCTGATGATGCGCCTGTCCCGCGACACCCGGGCCCTGAGGACGGTGCTGCTGGCTGCATTTTTGCATCTCCCACACAGCCACGGCAGCCCTGTAAGAGAACCGCAGTGGCTGCCTTGGAGAGGCGCTTTGAACTCTGGCTTGGCACTGCTGCACTTAGATGTGAGGTCACATCAACGTGGGGGTGACGTGACCTCACGTCTAAGCGCAGCAGCGCCACATCGGAGTTCACTGTGCCACCGATCAGTGCACCCGCCGCCCTGCTCTCTCTCTCGTACGGGGCCCCGCTTGTCCTCAGTGGACAGGGCCCCGCTTGTCCTCAGTGGACAGGGCCCCGCTTGTCCTCAGTGGACAGGGCCCCGCTTGTCCTCAGTGGACAGGGCCCCGCTTGTCCTCAGTGGACAGGGCCCCGCTTGTCCTCAGTGGACAGGGCCCCGCTTGTCCTCAGTGGACAGGGCCCCGCTTGTCCTCAGTGGACAGGGCCCCGCTTGTTCTCAGTGGACAGGGCCCCGCTTGTCCTCAGTGGACAGGGCCCCGCTTGTCCTCAGTGGACAGGGCCCCGCTTGTCCTCAGTGGACAGGGCCCCGCTTGTCCTCAGTGGACAGTGCCCCGCTTGTCCTCAGTGGACAGAGCCCCGCTTGTCCTCAGTGGACAGAGCCCCGCTTGTCCTCAGTGGACAGGGCCCCGCTTGTCCTCAGTGGACAGGGCCCCGCTTGTCCTCAGTGGACAGGGCCCCGCTTGTCCTCAGTGGACAGGGCCCCGCTTGTCCTCAGTGGACAGGGCCCCGCTTGTCCTCAGTGGACAGGGCCCCGCTTGTCCTCAGTGGACAGGGCCCCGCTTGTCCTCAGTGGACAGGGCCCCGCTTGTCCTCAGTGGACAGGGCCCCGCTTGTCCTCAGTGGACAGGGCCCAATATAGGTATAAGTTATCGGCTATCAGCCTGAAAGTTCACAGGTTATCGGTATCGGCTCTATAAAATCAATATCGGTCGATCCCTAAATTATATATATTTACCGAACAAAAAAGCTGTGCATGTTGCATTATCTTTTCTGGCATTTCTGACAGAATCTGCCATGCAGATGTCAACAAATCCTAAACAATTAAGTACGTACTGTGTTTCTGTGTTTTGACACAGAATTCTGGCATGTTTTGCTTAGTTAATTCTCCCCTTGTATTTGGTTTATTTGTAACCAGGTGATACAAAGAAAGCAGCAGGATACAAAAAAGTTTGCAAACTTATCTGCTCAGAATGAGAAGTGTGCATCTGATGTTGAACAAAATATAGAAAATATGCGACAACAACAGGCGCAGCTTCAGAAAAAGCTAAAAGAGGAAAGTGATAGAAAGAAGAAACTGGAATTAGCTGTGCAAAAGGACCAGAAACAAATAAAAGTAAGTGAAAACATGAACTTTCTGTATCTTTCTATCATTGACCTCATTGGTGATTATAATAAAATGTCAGTTTTGTTAAATAAACTTGAGTTCAGTATATTTTTCATGAAGTGTATTCTACAACTCACAGGTGACCTTTATGGTTAGAAGACTTAGTAAATTATCCTTCATTTTCTATATTTAAAGGGGTACTCCGGGGAACTAAACTCCTAGCCCATCCTTTCCCTCTCATTAACCTATTTAATTGCATAAATATCACCATTAGCTATATAGAGCAGTTTCATCTCTTTGGTTGTAACTTAGGCGTTTTCACACTGCCGTTATGACACGGCAGTGTGATGGCGGTCGGGGGAACCGGGGAGAATAGCGGGAGAAAAAATACTGCTTGCACCATCTTTTTCTCCCGCTATTTCTGTCAAAATAAAACGGCACCCGACGACCCCCATAATAGTAAATGGGAGCCCTCGGGACCTGCTGTTGCCCGTTGCTCCCTTTCACCAGAACGGCCACAAACACAAAAAAAAAAGAGAGAGACTTTAACGGCCGTTCTTGACGGGGAGCAACGGCAGTGTGAAAGGGGCCTTGCGTGCATAAAGTGGGGGAATGACATCATGCAGCCATCCACTTTGTCTCTGTTCAAATCCATCTCTGAAAGCAGCCCCCACCCTCATGAGAGACTCAGGCCATGTGGCTTCTACCCTGCACAGATGAGTCATGCTCTCTTTACTGTTGAGAACTGGAAGATGTGTGCATCCTCAGCCAGTCAGACACTGAATCTCTCTCTGCTGCTAAGAACAGAAGGGTGGGGGCTGGCAGAGCGGAGCTGCAATGACTGCTGGGAGCTGTAGGCAAGGGGAGAGAAGGATGGCAAAGAACATCAAGCAGCCAGAGAAGACCACAGAGGCCACAGGTGCCATGCATATCAGGCAGGATGGTTTACAGGGAACATATCAAGGAAGTGTTGTGGCTTTAGAGCTTTCATATATAAAATATATATAATATGTGTGCTTTGCATCAGGTGTACCTCAAATCTGTGCACACATGCACCAGTTTTGAAGTTCAGGTTGACCCAATTGTTATAAGTTGTAGGAAAAAAATTTATAATCTCTACTTTTAACATAGCTGCCATTTTTAGATATATTTCTGATCTGACACACCTTAAAGGGGTTATCCAGAATTTTTTAACTTTTAACCTATGTTCCACTGATGGCAATTTGATTGTATTTCCTGTGTTGGGCACTTTTTTATTTCCCCAGAGGCTTTCTTGTGCACTATGAAAGACTGTCGTCTTGAGCCTTTCTTGTCTTCCTGTGCAGCTCGAGATAACAGCTTACCCAGAGGAGCTTGGCTTCTTCTGGTCTTCCCTGACAAACCAGCCTCTTGATGACATGTGCGGCCCATTTCTGCATCCCGCATTTCCTGCCTTGGGTGTCACATGATCTCAGCAAAGTCTACTGAAATACATTCCATGCAGGCACAGCAGAAAGTAGAGATGGGCTGCATTGCACAAAAAAGCAGAACCTCCAGGCATGAACCTACAAAATAAAACACACAATTCACTCAATACAGGTAATACAACCAAATTGAAACCATATATAACTTGGCATCAGGGGCACATAGGTTAACTTAGGTACACTTTAAAGGGGTTATCAATCAGCTGAGAAACATGAGCATAAACAAGATCATGACTAGATAGGGCTAGCCATCATGATTCTGGGCATACCGTTTTTATATCTCCATAGTCCTTAAAGGGGAACTCCGCCCCTAGATATCTTATCCCGTATCAAAAGGATAGGGGATAAGGTGTCTGACGTGGGGTCCCACCGCTGGGAACTCCCGCAATCCCTCCAGCAGTACTCCATGTCATCTGCTGCACGAAGCAACCTTTGCTCCGTGCCTGATGACGGGTGATACAGGGGCTGGAGTATCGTGAATTCACAGCCCCACCCCCTTGTGAAGCCCCACCCCCTCAATGCAAGTCTATGGGAGGGGGCGTGGTGGCCGCCACGCCCCCTCCCATAGACTTGTATTGAGGGGTGGGGCGTGACGTCACAGCGACAGGATCCCCGCCATCAGGCATCTTATTACCTATCCTTTGGATAGGGGATAAGATATCTAGGGGCGGAGTAGCCCTTTTTAAAGGATAAGTCTCATGCCGTCAGTACAGAAAAACTTATCCCCTATCCGCGAGTGGGGGGTCCGAGCGCTGTGGCCCCCCGCTATCCTCTGTATGGAGCCCCGGTTCTCCCACAAAGTGGCAATTGACGCCCCCTCCATATATCTCTATAGGAGAGCCATTCGGCAATCTTCAGCTCTCCCATAGAGCTATATGAAGGGGGTGTGGCGGCCCTCGCTTTGAGCAGGGGTCATGACGTGCCACTCTGTGGGAGAGCCAGGGCTCCATACAATCGCGGGGGCCCCCAGCATTCTGACCCCCCGCAATCTAAAACTTATCCCCTATCCTACAGATAGGGGATACGTTTTTCTATACTGTCGGGAATGAGACTTCTTCTTTAAGCCTTTTTATACTATTCATATGAGGTTCATATGCCGAGGGCGCATCTCTTAGCATGGCAAGAGCCCAGATCCAAGTCCAACCAATATCCTCTTTATCATCGCCCACAGACATTAGATAGAGGACATGGACTGGACTTCCCATGCTGGGGAATGCCCCCTGGGCTTTTGAGTCTCATTTAGATAATAAACACATAGGCTTATATTTTGGCACTGAAAGTATTATACAGTTAAAAAGTATGCCTGTAATCCTGGTGAATAGCCCTATCTAGCCATGTGTTTATTTACACCACTGTTTTCCTGCTGAGAAGTCCACTTTAAACAGAAAAAGCAATAAATCATAGATAAAAGTACATTACTGTCTTTCATGTGTATATTATATAGATATGAGGTTTTTTTTTTCTGCTGTCAGGAGCTCCAACTGAAGAATGAGCAACAACAGAAGATGCTGAGGCAAAAAAGTGAAGAAATTGCCACCATTAGACGTCAGAGGAGTACTTCAAGTATTCCAGACCAGCTTCAGCTAGTGAGTGCTTCCTTAACATTTGTATATTGCTTTATATTTAGGGGACTACTGTCTTAGAGACTGGAACATCCGAGTCGAATAATGTGGGAAACAATATCCTACTGATTAATTTAACTTTAGACTCGTACACAAGGGTACAGAGCTTGTAGAGCAGAGCACAGAGGCTGTATGGCTCCTTTACACAGCTGTGTGGCCTCTGCGCACTTTCAGAAATTTTGTTAGGTTGTTCCTGCTTGGTGTGGGAAGGTGTTAAAGGGAATCTGTCAATTCTTTATTGTGTTTAAACCTGAAGTGTCATCAAGGAGGCATTGCTGAGCCGCAACGTGCACTACTCTCTCCCCCACCCCTCCCTACCTGATTAATTGATGTACTGGGCTTGGCTTCCAGTCAGTGATGTCACTATAGGGGTCACAAAGGTTGCGACTAGGCCCCTAACCACACTTAAATGCAGCACTAAGGGTATAGGCGGCACCTGTGAGAGTGGGGAAAAGAAACTCGTAATGCTCCTTCATCTCTTCTGCTGTGCAAGCACTCGCTGAGGGAGCAACAGTGTGCAGCTTCTGTCTTTTAATCTGAGATTCACTCTTTCTACTACTGACAGGCAGCACTGCTGAAGAATTGCTGCCCACCTCCCTGTCAGACTCACTGGCTTGTATATCCTTCAGGACAATGGACAGAAAAACTTTCTTCCCAAGTGTGGGGATGCTGTTTTGCAGCTCCTCTCAACACAGTGAAGAAAGTGATCCAGCTGTCACACACAGCATGGCAAAACCAACTCCTCTTGAATCCGTGCACTTTCTTCTCCATGATACTCGAGCAAAAATGAGGCTGAAGTAAGCACAGAATTTAAACTTAACCCCTTAAGGACCCAGCCAATTTTCAGTGTAGGACCCGGCCATTTTTTCCACATCGGACCACTGTCACTTTAAGGCTGGGTTCACATCACGTTTTTGCCATACTGTTTTCAATCAGTTTTTCTAAAGAAAACCGTATGACAAAAAAACGGATGGAACAGTATGGAAAAAGTAAACCGTATGCGTTTTTAAACAGTATACTGTTTTTAAAAGTGCATACAGTTCCGTCAGTTTTTATAGAAAAAAAACCCATACGTTTTTGAAAATTTTGTCCATTTTTAATGGGAGGGGTCTTGGGTGGGGACTTTAGGATTCAAGTGCGCATGTGCAAAGTAAAAACGTATAAATTTTTCCTGTATGGAACCGTATACATGTGCGTTTCCCATTGACGTCCATGTTAAAAAAACTTATGCGGTTGCAGTACGGTTTTTAAACCGGAGACAAAATCGTGGTCAACCACGGTTTTGACTCCGGTTTAAAAACCGTACTGCAACCGCATGCGTTTTTTTTAACATGGATGTCAATGGGAAAAGCACATGTATACGGTTCCATACAGGAAAAACTTATACGTTTTTACTTTGCACATGCGCATTTGATTCCTAAAGTCCCCACCCAAGACCCCTCCCATTAAAAATGGACAAAATTTTCAAAAACGTATGGTTTTTTTTTTCTATAAAAACTGACGGAACTGTATGCACTATTAAAAAAAAGTATACTGTTTAAAAACGCATACGGTTTACTTTTTTCCATACTGTTCCATCCGTTTTTTTGCCATACGGTTTTCTTTAGAAAAACGGATTGAAAACAGTATGGCAAAAGCGTGATGTGAACCCAGCCTAAGCATTCATAACTCTGGGATGCTTTTACCTTTCATTCTGATTCCGAGATCCTTTTTTTCATGACATATTCTACTTTATGTTGGTGGTAACATTTTGTCAATACTTGCATCATTTCTTGGTGAAAAATTCCAAAATTTGATGAAAAAATTGAAAATTTTGCAATGTTTTTTTAAACGTTGAAGCTCTCTGCTTATAAGGAAAATGAATATTCCAAATAAATTATATATTGATTCACATATACAATATGTCTACTTTATGTTGGCATCATAAAGTAGACATGTTTTTACTTTTGGAAGACATCAGAGGGCTTCAAAGTATAGCAGCAATTTTTCAAAATCGAAATTTTTCAGGGACAAGTTCAGTTTTGAAGTGGATTTGAAGGGCCTTCTTATTAGAAATACTCCATAAATGACCCCATTATAAAAACTGCACCCCTCAAAGTATTCAAAAGGTTTGTTAACCTTTTAGGTGTTTCACAGGAATAGCAGCAAATTGAAGGAGAAAATTCAAAATCTTCATTTTTTTTTACACTGGCATGTTCTTGTAGACCCAGTTTTTGAATTTTTACAAGGGGTAAAAGGAGAGAAATCTTCCTAAAATGTGTAACCCAATTTCTCTATCGGCTCCATTGGGGGACACAGACCGTGGGTGTATGCTGCTGTCTCTAGGAGGTGTGACACTATGGTAATAAAAAAAGTCGGCTCCTCCCATCAGGATACACCCACCTTCAGGCTCTGAGCTAATCAGTTTAAGCTTAGTGTCTGAAGAAGGTGGACATGGTCTGGAATTCTCCAGACCAGGTCTTCTGATTTTTTGTTTTCCTAGTATAGGGACGTGTTAGTTTTTTTATTCCCTTTTCTTTTCTGTTTTCTGGTGGGGACTCAAGGACTCCGGTTCCCTTTTTCCCTATTGCGAGTAAGGGGGCACAGACATTGTGTATATGCGCTGTTCACCCCCCCTTGCCAACGGTCAGCGCCTGGGTTGGTACCTCATGGGTCCGGGTCCCCCTATTTCCCTGCTCGCCTTGCTCGCGCATAGCAGCCAGGCGTGATGCAGGTAACTAAAGCTGACTGAAGACTTCACTGAAGACTCCATTAGGTAAGATCTTCTGACCGAGGTAAGTACTTTCCTCCCTTTTCTCCTTAGGTACGGACTTGCAACCTCTGGAGCCCCCCTGTTTTTGGCCCACCTTTCAGGTTATGGGGCTGGCTTATACAGGGGCTGCACTTTTATTCTGGGGAGCAGTGGCATCTCAGGGGGCATGTAATCTATGAACGTCAGGAGTGTCAGGGTTTGGGGATCTCCACAGCCGACCTACCGGCAGTTAGGGATCTGGCAGCATTGTTAGACAGTAGTACAAGAGATGCAGGCAGCGGGCCCTTCACGGACTGCAAAAACAAAAGCTACAAAATGCCTCCGGTAAGTGATGTCTCGGCAGTGGAGATTTTCCTGGACTTGGAATTACGTGACTTAGCTTTTGTGGATCCGTCCCCACCATATTCCACCCGAAAATGAACAAGGGTCGAACAAGAGGCCCTAAGACCGTTGCAGGAATGCAACATTGTACCT
Organism: Hyla sarda; assembly: GCF_029499605.1. Taxonomy (NCBI): domain Eukaryota; kingdom Metazoa; phylum Chordata; class Amphibia; order Anura; family Hylidae; genus Hyla; species Hyla sarda. The sequence goes on along the minus strand of NC_079189.1, from coordinate 378,208,343 downwards.
CATCACGGTGCACACCGCTTACTATATACTGTGACACCTCCCGAGCCGGCATCCATCTCTTCATATTCATATCCACACTTACACTGACAGTGCCGGCGCACGATCACACACTTACCCTGTGTGCATCCAGCGCTCGGCACGTCAGTGCTGTCATACTCGGTACCTATCTCCGCCCCTCTGGCTCCTATTGGTTAGCCACTACCACAAGCCTCCTCCCCTTGGCAACGCATCCTTCATGCCGGCTCCTATGTTGTTAGTATCCTTCGCTGTGCAGCGGCAGGATGTTGACATCTGGAGACCGGATGTCAACAGTAACATCGCGGCTTTATCTCTAATATATTAACTACACTTTCCACATTTTGTAGTAGTCCTTGGCTCACATATACAATGTACTCTGTATGAACATGTCTGTATATTTATGTTTATTATACTTTTATTATCTTATATATTGTTTCTATGTACCTGATGTGATGTCATTGTTTGGCCCCGCCTCCTTTTGTTTTTTGGCGCCATTTGTTAGTGTATTTAAACTCTATCTGTACTTTTATCCTGCACACTGATCTGAGGAAGGGGGTGGCTCCCCCGAAACGCGTCATCTGTGTACTTCATTGTCCTCTTATGCTCTAATAAACCACTCCAGTGTTTTTTACCAATACCTCTGGTTGGCATCTACATTACTCTGGAACTAGCAGCGCCTCTGTAAGGGTCAAATTTTCCTTCTTCGTCTCCACTCCTTATGGACGAGGACCTCAAGGAGGCTGTGGGCCCATACCCTCAGATTACTTACAGAAGAGGGAGGAATATTGGGGACATACTTACACATAGTCACTTGGCTCCTTGCAGGGAGGGCGGAGGCACCTGGCTGGACCATAGAAAACCAAAGGGTAGCTACAAATGTGGTACGTGTAAAGCATGTAAACACATGCCAACCACTAAAAGTGTCACTAATGAACACACCGGAAAAATATATATCATCCAGGACTTTATTAACTGCAATACTAGAGCAGTCATTTACCTGGCCAGGTGTAGCTGCCCCTCCATTTATGTGGGTAAGATCATCAGGGATCTCAAGAAACGGGTCCTAGAACATCTGGGAGACATCAGGCATAACAGGGACAAACCCCTCATCAGGCATATAAACACCATCCATCAGGGGAGTACTAGCGGTTTGTTCTTCTGTGGGTTAGAAAAAGTACAACTCTCTCCGAGGGGGGGTGACCTGGACAGGTCACTACTACAGAGGGAGTGCCGCTGGATTTACAATCTGGATAGCCTAGCACCGAGGGGATTAAACAAACAGCTTAACTTTGCCTGTTTCCTGGATTAGAGACAGGACAGGCTATTATCAACAGGGGAGAGGAAATGGGGGAGGTGCGCTTAGGGACAATTGGACGGGCAATGAGGTAGTTAGGGAGGATCGTGGGATCTCTTCAGGAGGTAGGAGCCCGCCTTTATACTAGGGATCTATAGGGTATGGCAGGCTAGGTTCCAGTGTGGGACCGCACTTTTTAGAGCGGCCACCCCACCTAGGATTAGGGCATAGATGAATGTTTTTTTCTAGGGGCAATTAGGGTATGCCCCCCCCCTCTCTGATATCTCCCCCCCCCCCCCCTTCCCTCCCCAACCCTGGTTTGTTGAGGCAGGTTAGGGCTAGTACTAATTTTCCGTACAAGAGCGCAGACCTCCCCCCCCCAACCTTCTTTTCTTCAATTATTCGTTTTTTCAATTTTTCATTATCTTTTTTCAGTATCTCTGCTAATACTAGGATTGGGTGTACCACCTATATGCCGCGGGTCATCATCTTGGAAATCCACGGCATACTCCTAGGATACCATATTATATATTTACTCATTGTTATCTAATATTATATCTTGATTTGCAGCGATACATATAGCCCTAATTTTTAGAATTTATCACCATTTCTCAAGTATGTGAGCCTCCTGTTATCCTAAAACTGTCAGGTTTGGAGCATAAAATCTGTTGATCACCTCTGTCAATACAGCCATGCAAATACCTTCATTCCGTAATGTACGCAGCGCTAACAGTCGGCGCATTCGCGGTATAGTGGTTTTTCCCCGGCTGCCGGTGTGAGGTGGTTTTTTTGCGCCCCCGTAGATCCATGCGTCCGCTCCTCCCCCAGCTCTCCGAACATTTCCGAAGCTAGAACTGGGGGAGGGCAGAGCAAGGGGAGGGAGGAGGTTCACGCCCCCTCCCTCATCTCCCCTCCCTGAGCTCGGCTGGACGCAGATCTCTACGGCATGCCCCCTCCCTGAGGATATAGATCGCCACGGCAGGTCCCCTCCCTCATCTCCCCTCCCTGAGGACGTAGGGAAGGGATCTGCCATGGAGATTTACGTCCTCAGGGAGGGGAGATGAGGGAGGCGACCGGCCGTGGAGATTTACGTCCTCAGGGAGGGGGCGTGCCGTAGAGATCTGCGTCCAGCCGAGCTCAGGGAGGGGAGATGAGGGAGGGGGCGTGAACCTCCTCCCTCCCCTTGCTCTGCCCTCCCCAGCTCTAGCTTCGGAAATGTTCGGAGAGCTGGGGGAGGAGCGGACGCATGGATCTACGGGGGCGCAAAAAAACACCTCACACCGGGTTACCATGGCAGCGGGGATGCTCCCTCACAACAGTGCCTGGGGAGCGGCTTCCACAGCCGTGACGCCACTGTCCTGCGCCGCTCAGATATGGCGAGCGCACGTGCGTGATGTCAGATGCCACCCGGCTACTGACTATATAGCAGCCGGAGTTAATACGCCCCCCTGTCTGCCATTGCAGCAGGGTAGAGAGGATCATTATACCTCCAACGAAACTGTGAGTAAAGGATTGATCGGAGGGCCCGGTGTTTTGTTAACCTGGGCCCCTGGTCCCCGGACGTATACTTTATTCTATCACTTCCTAGGTACAGCTACAACATTGATATATACATTTTCTATACAGGTGTGGAAGCAACAGCGGCGGGCATATTCCGCCTTTCAGAGACGTGCCAACAAGGGCACCTGTCCATATTTTTGCTTTTCCTTTACTGCACAGGTATTTTATTTTGAATATAGAGACCTAGAGAGGTAAGTTACCTAGAGAGGTAAGTTCAGTAATATCTGTACCCTTGTTCATGATATTTAGAGATTCTCTGGTGTCTGGTATTGTGCCAAGGGACTGGCGCAAGGCTAATGTGGTACCAATCTTCAAGAAGGGCTCTAGGTCTTCGCCAGGCAATTATAGACCGGTAAGTCTAACGTGCATTGTGGGTAAATTGTTTGAAGGACTTATAAGGGATTACATACAGGAATACATAGGGGATAATAGTATTATAAGTGATAGCCAGCATGGGTTTACTAAGGATAGAAGTTGTCAAACCAATCTTAATTTGCTTTTATGAAGAGGTGAGTAGAAGCCTTGACAGAGGAATGGCTGTGGATATAGTGTTTCTGGATTTTGCCAAAGCGTTTGATACTGTCCCTCACAGACATCTGACAGGTAAGTTAAGGTCCTTGGGCTTGGAAACTTTAGTTTGTAACTGGATTGAACACTGGCTCATGGATCGTACCCAGAGAGTGGTGGTAAATGATTCGTACTCTGATTGGTCCCCGGTTATTAGTGGTGTACCCCAAGGTTCAGTACTGGGCCCGCTGCTGTTTAATTTATTTATCAATGATATAGAGGATGGTATTAACAGCTCTGTTTCTATCTTTGCAGATGACACCAAGCTTTGTAGCACGGTACAGTCTATAGAGGATGTGTATAGGTTACAAGATGACTTGGATAGACTAAGTGTCTGGGCATCCACTTGGCAAATGAGGTTCAATGTGGATAAATGTAAAGTTATGCATCTGGGTACTAATAACCTGCATGCATCGTATGTCTTAGGGGGGATTAAACTGTCAGAGTCACTGGTAGAGAAGGATCTGGGTGTACTTGTAGATCACAGACTACAAAATAGCATGCAATGTCAGGCTGCTGCTTCCAAAGCCGGCAGGATATTGTCATGTATAAAAAGAGGCATGGACTCGAGGGGCAGGGACATAATACTCCCCCTTTATAAAGCATTGGTATGGCCTCACCTGGAATATGCTGTTCAGTTTTGGTCGCCTGTTCATAAAAGGGACACTGCGGAGTTGGAAAGGGTGCAGAGACGCGCGACTAAACTAATATGGGGCATGGAACATCTTAGCTATGAGGAGCGATTAAAGGAGTTACAATTGTTTAGTCTTGAGAAGAGACGTTTAAGGGGGGATATGATAAACGTATATAAGTATATAAATGGCCCATACAAAAAATATGGAGAAAAACTGTTCCAGGTTAAACCCCCCCAAAGGACGAGGGGGCACTCCCTCCGTCTGGAGAAGAAAAGGTTTAGTCTAAAGGGGCGGCACGCCTTCTTTACCGTGAGGACTGGGAATTTATGGAACGGTCTACCTCAGGAACTGGTCACAGCAGGAACAATTAACAGCTTTAAAGCAGGGTTAGATACATTCCTGGAACAAAATAACATTAATGCTTATGCAGAATTATAAAACTACATCCCTTTCCCTTATCCCCTTACATCCTTCCCTTCAATCCCCTGGTTGGACTTGATGGACGTATGTCTTTTTTCAACCATACTAACTATGAGAATATGGGTTAAAATTTGTCCTATTACAGGTGTGGCTACCAGACCCATTATACTGTGCCTATATTCTTTTTCTTTACGGGTTGGCGACCGTCCGGATATTGGCACCAGGCACCTGACAAATTAGGTGCATTAGGCTAGGTGTGACCAGGATCGGTCCCCTGTGACGCTTACACAGTTTCTCTTATTACTTTGCATGCGTTAACTGGGGGTATAACTAACGCAGATACATAGCTCTACTTACATAAAGATATTGTAAACAAGATGCCTCTTTATCAATTTTTATTACTCTTTACAGCTCACCCCCCAGCGGTTTCCCCCCTGAAAAAGTCACAAATAACAGTGTGACAGAAACGCGTTGGGTGTTGTGGGGGTACTATTGTGAGCAACAATTGTTGGTGCTATATGTGCCTGAACAATGGTCATCACAGGACCATATTGAAAGCTCAGGATCCATATTGCTTCCATAGGGTCCTTGCGGACTCTAGTAACTAGAGCACTGTAACCATCAACTTCACACCTATATTTATTTGAGGTTACTATTTGGCATTTACTATTCATTTACTATTCATCGCCGGCTTACTCTCACTTCTCCGGCAGCGCCTTTATATGCTGCTGACAGCCGCGGCGCTGGTACGGGCCGGACGCTCTCAGCGCTGGCTTACTTTCACTTTCTCCGGCAGTCTCTATTTCCCCGAGCGCATATGCGGTTGATATGTGCGCTCGGGACGAGGAGCAGGCGCCATTACAGCTTCTTCTTGGCAGTCTATAGCTCCGCCCACAGGGCGGTCTGAGCTCTTCAGAGGCGCGAGGTAGCCTCCAATCAGCGCCGTGGGCGCGAATTTCAGTTAGGAGGGGCTAATTAGTTAGTGCCTCTGCTTCAGGCACGCCCCTCTCTCCCTATTGGCTGGCACTCTAGCTGCACGGAGCCGAGTTCTCCTCACTGCAGCTGCCTGGGGACACAGATTTGGGTGAGAAAGTTCCTGTCTTTTTTCTCATTATGTCCGTACCCAGAGCTGTTCCTCCCTCTAAAAAGAAACCTGGAATGTCAGTGACTTATTTTGTCTGTAAGCACTGTAATACCAAGATGCCTGGCTCTGCTGAGCCCACTTGCCCTGCCTGCTCCACTGCTCTCCCAGACCCCCCGATACCCCCTGATGCCCTTTCGATTCCGGTGGATTCAGCCACTCCACCAGCCTGGGTTTCTTCCCTGACCCAGTATATGGCTGACTTCACCCAAGTCTCCCGTTCGGTGGCTGAGGCCTCCCGGGAAGTGGTGTCCGCCTTGTGGGGGTCTTCCTTGTGCAGGGCCTCTGAGAGGGCCCGCTCATCGTCTCCACATACTTCACACTCTCACAAGCGTACTAGGGGTGCCTCGTCTGACTCTTCCATTGAGTCTTCAGATAGACGTGGGCATTCCCCTCGTGGGTCCCGCCCCCCCTGTCATCTGGGCACAAACGTCACTCCTCTGGAGGACGTTCTCGGAGTCGCCGCTCTGCCACGCCACGGGGGGCGTACCCGGTCAGGGTCGCTCCCCTCCAGGACTGCCACTACTCGTTCACATTCTCCTGGTGAACTGGTGGACGAGGCTTCCGAGCCGGCATCTGACTCAGAGGGCCGCTCGGATTCAGTTGAAACGGTGAACTCATTGGTGACAGCCATAAGAGACACCTTTCCCTCAGAGGACCCAGGATCTTCAAATGTCACTCCAGGAGTATCCTTTCATCGTGCTAAGCCAGCACCTCAAAGGTTCAGCTCTCACGCTGACTTTGACGACATTCTGGAATCTGCATGGAAACATCCAGACAAGAGGTTCCCGGGAATCAAGACGATTCAAGAACGTTATCCATTTGACAAGGACTTTGTCACTAAGGTGGTTTCCCCTCCCTCTGTGGATCCACCAATCTCCCGGATCTCTAAGGCGACTACACTGCCACTGGCAGATGCTGCTGCCTTCAAAGATTCCACGGACAAGAAGGTAGAATCCTTAGCGAAGTTTGCTTCTGAAGCAGCTGGCTCTTCTCTTCTTCCCATCTTCGCCTTGACACGGGTGTCCAAGGCCCTGTCGGAGTGGTGCCAAAAGCTCCATCAGGATATCTTAGCGGGATCCCCCCCAGAGGATCTATCTGCCCTGGCTCTCCAATGCTCTAAATCTGGGGGCTTCCTGTGCGCAGCTTCCATGCAGTCAGCCCGTTGTACTGCCTTTGCTGTGGGTCACCTAGCTGCTCTCCGCCGCTCTATGTGGCTTAAAGCTTGGAATGCAGATGCCGCTTCCAAAAGGTCTCTCACTGTGCTTCATTTTACTGGTGGCCGTCCTTTTGGCAAGCGCCTTGATCAGATTATCTCTGAGGCGACGGGAGGTAAGAGTTCCTTGTTGCCTCAAAATAAGGCTCGCTCTACTTCCCAAAGGAAGTCCTCTTCCTTTCGGACCTTTGGCTCCAGCAAAGGGTCCGGGCAGGCGCCTTCACGGGACAAGAAGGCTCCCTCGTTCCGGGCGCGCCCGTCTTGGAAGTCGGACTCCAACCGGTCCGGCTGTTTTGCGCCCAAATCAAGCAACCGCAAACCCACTTCTGCATGAAGTGAGGCCCCCACCCGTGTTTTTTTCTCGGATGGGAGGTCGTCTCTTACTTTGTCGAGACATCTGGACTTCACACATTCAGGACTCTTGGGTCAGGGACGTGGTGTCCAACGGTTACCGAATCGAATTCGCCTCCCTTCCGGGGGATCGCTCTTTTCGATCCCGGGCCCCCCGGTCGCCTTCTCTAGCGAAGCAATTTCGAGAGGCTCTCCAGTCTCTGCTTCTCCAGGGGGTTATCGTTCCCGTTCCTCCAGGGGAACGGTTCTGGGGTTTCTATTTCAATCTTTTTGTGGTTCCCAAGAAGGACGGTTCTGTGCGACCAATCCTAGACCTCAAGCGTCTCAGCCGTCATCATCTTCGGAATCTCTCCGTTCGGTGGTGGCGTCCCTGGAACAAGGGAAGTTTCTTTCATCGGTGGACATCAAGGATGCCTACCTCCATGTGTCAATATTTCCAGGCCATCCTCGGTACCTCCGCTTTGCGGTTCCGGAGGGGCATTTTCAATTCGTAGCCCTCCCCTTCGGTCTGGCCTCGGCTCCTCGGGTCTTTACCAAGATCCTTCCGCCAGTGATGGGCCTGTTACGGTCGAGGGGAGTCTCGGTGATACCCTACCTGGACGACCTTCTCATCAAGGCTCCAACCAGAGCCCAGACTCTGGAGGATGTGGACGTCACTCTCAACACTCTGGATCGCTTCGGGTGGATGGTCAACCGGGACAAGTCAGTCCTCTGTCCTACCCAGTCTCTAACCTTCTTGGGACTTCGCTTCGACACGGCCTCTGCCCGAATTTGCCTCCCGCCGGACAAACGTCTGGCACTTCTGTCGGGGTCCTGCTCCCTTCGGACCCAGGTCTCAGTCCCCATCCGCACTTGTATGAAAGTCCTGGGTCGGATGGTGGCAACTATGGAGGCCTTACCCTTTGCCCAGTTTCATTACTGCCCCCTTCAACTGGCAATTCTCTCTCGATGGGACAGGTCTCCTCTGTCCCTCGATCGTCAGATTGTTCTCCCTCGCAGGGTCCGTCAGTCTCTGCTCTGGTGGCTCTGCTCCCCCCTTCTTCTCCAAGGGCGGTCATTTCTTCCCCTTCACTGGCAGGTAGTTACAACGGATGCCAGCCTGTCGGGCTGGGGCGGTGTGTTCAGGGATTGGACGGTTCAGGGACTCTGGTCTCCCCGAGACCCTTCTTCCAATAAACATATTGGAATTACGGGTGATTCCTCTTTGCCTTCTTCATTGGGAGTCCCGGCTTCAGTCCTGTCCAGTCCGCGTCCAGTCGGACAACGCCACGGCCGTGGCGTACATAAATCGACAAGGCGGCACTCGCAGCTCGGCAGCCATGGCCGAGGTGACCAAGATTCTCATCTGGGCGGAAAGCAAGTCCCGGGACCCTCAGGCTCTAGCCGTGAGCGCCCTAGTGATTGCTTGGGCGGGGTTTGCCCTACCCTATCTGTTCCCTCCCCTTCCGCTCCTTCCCAGGGTTCTGAGGAAGCTCAAAACATAGGGCGTCCCCGCCATTCTGGTAGCTCCAGATTTGCCCCGAAGGTCGTGGTACGCCGACGTAGTCAGGCTCCTGCACGACGCTCCACTGCGCCTTCCGCTCCGTCCGGACCTGCTCTCTCGGGGTCCTCTTTGCCACCCCAATTTACAGTCGCTGCATTTGACAGCGTGGCGGTTGAGACCGCGGTTTTAAGGGCCGCGGGTTCTCTTCCCAAGTCATTCACACCATGCTCAGGGCTCGTAAGCCCTCCTCCGCAAGAATTTACCACCGTACTTGGCGTCTTATTTTCGTTGGTGTGAAGCTCAGGATTTATCCCCTGTAACCTTCTCGATTCCCCGTCTTCTCTCCTTTTTGCAGTCGGGTTTGCAACTGGGGTTGTCTCTCACTTCCCTTAAAGGTCAGGTTTCGGCCCTTGCTATTCTTTTCCAGCGGCCCTTGGCTTCTATTCTCATGTCCGGACCTTCCTTCAAGGAGTGGCGCATGCTGTTCCTCCTTATCGGTCACCCTCTCCCCCTTGGGACTTGAATTTGGTTCTCAGTGCCCTCCAGGGTGAACCCTTTGAGCCCCTTAGAGAGGTGTCTCTCTGCCTCCTTTCTTGGAAAGTGGCGTTTCTTGTTGCTATCACCTCCATCCGGAGGGTGTCTGAATTGGCAGCTATCTCCTGCCTTTCTCCGTTTCTGGTGATCCACCAGGACAAGGTTGTTCTCCGGCCAGATTCTTCCTTTTTGCCTAAGGTGGTTTCGGCCTTTCATCTCAATGAGGACATTGTCCTCCCGTCTTTTTGTCCTGCTCCTTCTCATCTTAAGGAGCGCTTACTACACAAGCTGGATGTAGTTCGGGCTGTTCGGTCTCATCTCTCCATCACTTCTTCGTTTCGTCAATGTGATTCCTTTTTCGTCCTTACGGAAGGTCGTCGTAAGGGACAACCTGCTTCCAAGGCCACCATTTCTCGGTGGATTTGGTCCGCCATTTTGGAAGCCTATCGCTGTAAGGGGAAGATTCCTCCTTTCAGGGTTGTGGCTCATTCTTCCCGTTCTGTTGGGGCATCCTGGGCTCTCCAGAATAGAGCCTCGGCCTCGCAGATTTGCAAGGCGGCTACTTGGTCGTCTTTGCACACTTTCTCGAGGTTCTACCGAGTTCATACCTTCGCATCGGCTGATGCTAGTCAGGGTCGTAAAGTATTGCAGGCGGCAGTGGTTTGGCCATCTGCCTGACTGTTTATCTGCCCACCCAAGGGACGGCTTTGGTACGTCCCACGGTCTGTGTCCCCTAATGGAGCCGATAGAGAAAAGGAGATTTTTGTTTACTTACCGTAAAATCTCTTTCTCGGAGGATCCATTGGGGGACACAGCTCCCGCCCTTTTGGGGGTTTCCTTTGGTTCTCTGTCCGAGGGTGTGTTCAGTTATGTTTTTTTTCTTCTGGTTCTTGGACAGTTTGGGGTTTTTTCTTTGACCTGTTGGTCTCCTCCTATTGCTCTGGAACTTAAACTGATTAGCTCAGGGCCTGAAGGCGGGTATATCCTGCTGGGAGGAGCCGACTATTTTTATTACGTTAGTGTCACACCTCCTAGAGACAGCAGCATACACCCACAGTCTGTGTCCCCCAATGGATCCTCCGAGAAAGAGATTTTACGGTAAGTAAACAAAAATCTCCTTTTTCCGGTTCACCGGAGACCCGTATGACCCGGAATTGCCGCAAATCGTGAATTCATTTGCGCTGGGTGCCTGCTGATCGATATCAGCAGTCGCCCCGGTCCCAGCCCGGCGTGCGGCGGCGACCGGAATTCCCAAGGGCGTACAGGTACCTTAACTACCAGGGAGCCAGGGCGTACCCATACACCCTGGGTCATTAAGGGGTTAAAGAGATACTCCGGTACCACAGTTTTATGGTTATCTAGCGTGCTTGTAGTGTGTTTAGCACTTTTGTAATACAAATGTTATACATCTGTCCACAGCATATCTGTTTTTTACTAACCTCTTTTCTGTGATGGAAGTTCAGTAGTTTTTCTGTTTGCTTTTGATTGTTGTCCACACCTGCGGCCATGTTTGTTCACTGTTGTGGACAAGACATCAGTGCTGCAGGCGTTGCTGTTTTTTTTTTTTTCTCTTTCAATGTTTTTGCCCCTTTTCCACACCCCTGTAATGAATATTCATTGAATTGTTGCAGGAGGATGGATGTCTCCTCCCTCTGTCAGCCTGCCCTGTGCCCGGCTCACAATGTACTGAATACCCTGTATCAGCGCTGTGGCTGACATGTAACCTCTTCCCCGCCATTGGGACCGTGTGCCCGGGGGCGGGGGGAATCATGATAGCCGATTCCCCCCGCCCCCGGGCACACGGTCCCAATGGCGGACATGTAACCTCTTCCCCGCCATTGGGACCGTGTGCCCGGGGGCGGGGGGAATCGGCTATCATGATTCCCCCCGCGGGCGCCCGGTCCCCATTATTAACATGTATTAGTAACATGTCAGCTGCAGCGCTATCATGATTTCCCCCCCCCCCCCCCACGGGCGCGCTTCTCACCCCACAGTCCCCACATCAGGGAATTAATGAATTGCCAGCCGGCTCCTTACATGACAGTGCACTCAGCCTATCAACGGCCGAGGCGGACATCGCTGCAGCCGGTGATATGCTGACAGCTCTGTGACAGCATGAGGATCGCAGCAGAGGACCATGAAGCTGTTGCCGTAGCAACGGGGGAACGCAGGAAGGGAAGTCAAAGTTTATTTTGTTTATTTTTGCAGCCCGGGCACAGGAATATGTCAAATTCATTAGTACAGATGTCCTTTAACTGTGAGCCGCAGCAGTGCTGTACATTCTCCCCACGTCGGGGAATTAATGATTTGTTAGCGCGAGCGCAGGGCTTCTGATCAGAGAACAGAAGCTGATCAGAAGCCCTGCGCCTGTGGGGAGAATGTACAGCACTGCTGCAGATCACAGTTAACCCTTGCAGGGACATTGCTTGGGGGGTTCAGGAAGCAGAGCAGCGCCCAGGTTTCACATATGACTAATTCCCCGATGTGGGGACAGCGCGCTGCGGATGACAATTCATTAATTCCCTGACATGAATAGAATGGCTCACAGTCAACCTGGGGACATTGCTTTTGGGCGGGGGGGGGGGGGGGGGGGATAGAAGCAGAGCCGCGCCCGCAGGTCACATATGATCAGATCCCCCCGCTGACCATTCATTCCCTGTGGGGACTGTGGGGTGAGAAGCTGAAAGTGAGGGTGGGGGTGGGATTAGTGTACTAATGTGCACGGCGGGGAAGGGGAGTGCTAAAGGGGGGAAAGCCAGCCACAAACAGTGCTGGGCGGCAACGCAAAACAAGTTGGGCAGGGCACTGAAAGAGGAGACAGGCTACAAGGCATGTAGTTTCTAAAACAAAGGACACACTTGCGCAAAAAAAGGAAAAGAAAGACAAACAAAGAACAAGCACAAGACCAGAGATAACAAGAAAACTCACCTGCAAGGGTAAGTAGAAAATGAAAAAACTCATTGGCATCAAAGTGTACCCCTTTACATTAGTTCCTTCAGTACTGCTAGGCTGTTACATGTATAACATCCCTGCATGTGATATCTATAACATCCCGCATCACACTGCCGTGTGCAGGGGGAAACCTGTGCCCAGGACATCCAGAGAGCACAGGAAACATCCGCACAGCCAGGGAAAATTTCAGGAAAACCCAGGTATTTCCTCCAGTGTCTGGCGTGTTGTGCAGTGTATTTGGGGCATAAGCACAGCTACTGTCAGATTTCATGTAGTGTGACATAGAGTAACTGTTTAAGTTTCTCATGTTACTCATTTTTCATTTACTGACTGGTCAGACAGCGAAGATGATGTTGTCATGGAGTAGTGGAGACCATGGACGGCAGACCTCATATGAGTTCATTAACCCCTTGCTCACACTTTATTTTGTCCTTTTTCACCTTTTATCATTCCTTTATTTCTTGGTCCCCTTTCTTGTATACTTTTCTATCTCTTTTCTAATTTTTCCCCTACCTCTATTCCACTCTACTTACATACCTTCTGCAAACCGTTCCATTTCCATTTGGTCGTTGATAAAGATAAAGCAGTAGGTGTTCTCTGACGCTATATGTGGTTGTGGTGACCATTATTGCCTGTGATTCACTGCTAATTGAATAGGAGGATTATGGGGGCGTGGCCTGGCTGCCGGACTGAATGGTCACGCACTAGCTGAGCGCCGTGAGTTAATGCCCTAAAAAGCGACTGAATCAGCATTGTTCCAAAGAAAAATCATACCCACAGGCGTGGGAATCGATGGACATCATGCCTGCCCGAAAAAAGAAGGTGACCAAGCACACATCTTTGGCGAATTTCTCCCAGCGGCGGCCTCCCTCCCAAGATGGCGCCGATGATACACAGGCCCCGGACTCACTGCGCGAATGGCAGCCGCGCACCTCAGCTATCGCCTACAGACGCTTTGGATCCGGAGCTGCACGCTGCTCACCTTATATACTCTGCAGAGCTGCCGACCTCCGCTCCTCCGTCCCCGGGCGCCTAACTAAGGCACAGCACACAGGTACCGCTCGCTGCCCCTGTCTCCAGCCTCTCTCCTGCTCCATGGGTGGCGGGAATGCCGCCCTGCAGCCCTTCAGTGTCGCAGCAGACTCACAGCTCCCCACAGCATACGCTCCTGCCCCAAACTAACAGGGGAGCACCTGCATCTCCCACAGTAGAGGAGAATGAGTTACAGAGAATTGCAGTGACTGATCAAGCAGTGACAGACACACAAATGAAACATATGCTGCTTACTTTGCAAAAGTCCTTCAGGAGGGACATAGGAAATATGATTAACCCACTACAAGCTGCAGTGGATGGGCACTAGAGTTCATCATATTGAAGCAAAATTCGGAGAATTTGCAGAATCCCATAATGAAGTCACCGATTTAGAGGATCGCAGTAGGCGCAATAACATTAAGCTAAGGGGGTACCCGAATCTGTGGCAGCTGCTGACATCCCCTCCTATGTACGCTCCCTCATTCAAGCCATCTTATCCTCATGCTCCCCTCAGGAACTGGAAATTGACTGGGCCCACCGTGTACCCCGGCCCAAAAACCTTGATGACTCAGTTCCCCGGGACATTTTGGCGAGGGTACACTTTTTCTTCATAAAAGAAAAAATTATGAACTTTGCGCGCCTTAATGACGGGCTGCCAGCCCCATATCACCATGTTGCTATCTATTCTGACCTCTCTGCAGCTACCTTGCAACTAAGATGAGCTTTACAGCCAGTGACTACAGCACTACGCTCTGCTAAGATTCAATACTGTTGGGGGTATCCGGTCCGCCTTCTAATCAGACATGAAGAGATGACCCATGTTGTTCGCACTCCAGAAGAGGGAGTGGCGCTGCTCCGTAAATGGAACCTGTCTACAGACTTGGACACGGATTTATCTCTCCCATCGTTGCGCAAGGTGCATGATGACTGGGCTACTGTTCGTTGACTTGGAAACAAAAAAGGTCATTTTCATGATGGGCTGTTTGGCTCTGAACTTTGGTCCGGCTTCGGCATGGACATTACCCCCACTCAGGAAGATAGGCTTCGGCCTTCACCTGCTATATCCTTTCTTGGTTTATTAGTTTATTGGTTTGTGTGTTTATATGTTTGCTGAGGTGGCGTACTACTTGTTCTGCACGATCTGTCCACGGATTGTTGACCTGGGCGTGCTGTCTGGGAGGCGCCTTTGGTTGCCCCCCTATTTTTCATTGGCAACTGCTGTTATGCTTTTTTTACTGCTTTATGGTAATTAAATTGGTCAGTGTTAATGTGAACGGTCTAAATAGCCCCCACAAACGTGCATATTTTTGGAGAGAGGCGATCTCACCAGGAGCTGATGTAGTAAGTGCTCAGGAAACACACCTCCTTGACAAAGATGCTTTTAGATTGAAACATCCAATGTTCCCTCACATATTCCACTCACATCATAAAACTAAATCCAGAGGGGTGATATTCGCGGTTAAGAATTCGGTAGCCTTTGCTGTAACTAATCTAGTTAGTGACCCTCAGGGAAGACATATCATCCTCTCATGCATGCTTAATAACCAGCCTTACACTTTAGTAGCCATATATGCCCCCAACTTAGGCCAGCACCGTTTTCTCCGTAAGACACTAAAATTAGCCAATCGTATCAAAAAGGGCCCTTTGGTCGTGTTTGGGGATTTTAATTTAGTAGTAGACCCTGCGGTGGACTCCACCTCCACTGCGCGTATCTCTCCTGCTTCTCTAGCTCACTTACTGTGGTCTGAAAAACTATACGATACGTGGCGGATACAAAACCCGAATGCTAGAGACTACACGCATCACTCACTGACACACAACACATATTCCCGTTTGGACATGTTCCTGGTGGAGAGATCCTTGTTATCTAAATTAGCAACATCTACCATTGAACTGATCTCATGGTCAGATCACGCGGCTGTATCATTATCACTACAATAAATTGCTTCTACATCACCTACGTATCTATGGAGGGCAAGTCCTTTCTTGATGTCTCACCTGGAGCATGTCAAACAATTACAAGATGACCTGACATTGTACTTTGTCACTAATTGCTCCCCAGACACTGATGCTCTTACACTGTGGAATTGCCACAAGGCATATATCAGAGGTTCTTTTATTAAATATGGCTCTATTGGTAAAAGAAAGATATGGCTCTAAATAAAGTATTGGATAGGCTGCGGGATGCGGAGGCTTTGAATAAGACTTCCCCATCTCCTGATCTCGCTACTCAGGTATCTAATCTTCGCCTGGAATTAAGGGGTCTGTTCTTATCCCAATATGAAAACGACTTAGAAAAACTAAAGCGAATTATTATTCGCAAAATGACAAGGCAGGCAAGCTGCTGGCCTCTCGCTTAAAGAATAGAGAAGTCGCGGATTGCACTTTTAAAACATCCCCAATAAGGTGATACAGTATATACTCCAGAGGGCATAGCTAATTGTTTTCGGGCCTTTTACTCCTCCCTGTACAACTTACAAAACACGACCCCTACACCACCCTTGCTAGAAGAGTCAGTGAATTCTTTCTTAGCTGGACTACACTTGCCTAACTTAGCAGAGGCACAACTAGATAGGCTCAACAGCCCCATAACCCTGTCCGAGGTAGTTAAAATTATTAGGTCTTTCCCATTTCAAAAAGCACCTGGACCAGATAGGTTTATAAATTTATATTATAAAACTTTTTGTGACATAATATCCCCGCACCTCACAGCAGCATTCCAATTGGCTATTAAAATGGGTTCATTTCCTTGTGAGAATTTGCAGGCTTTGAGAGTAACACTCCCTAAGCATGGGAAGTCTCCGGATCTCCCTCAAAACTATAGGCTGATTTCGCTGCTCAATCGGGACCTAAAAATTTTTGCAAAATTAATTGTCTCTAGACTATCCGTAGTGCTGCCCTCTCTAATTGATGCAGATCAAGCGGGACAGGCTTCGGATAATACCAGGAGACTGCTAAATGTTTTCCATCATTTGGAGAGAACGAGCACCCTGACTTTGGTATTGGCATTAGACGCTGAGAAGGCGTTTGACCGGCTTCGCTGGTCGTACGCCTTCTCGGTGTTGCGACATATGGGGTTTAGCGGCCTGATCATGTCTGCAATTACTTCTTTATACAATGGCCCGTCTGCTAGAGTCTTTACCAATGGAGCTTTATCCACTCCTCTGAATATTCTCAATGGAACGAGACAGGGGTGCCCACTGTCCCCCCTTATTTTCGTTTTATGCCTAGAACCTTTGGCACAAGCACTTTGTACAGATTCACGAATTTCAGAGGTACACATAGGTGGTAGGCATCATCTCATTTCGCTATATGCGGATGATATCATCCTCAAGCTCACCCAGCCTATTCTTTCCACCCCTGCTGCATTAGATGTTATTCATAATTTTGGTATATTATCATACTATCACCTTAATGCCTCCAAGACTCAAGCACTACCTATCTTTCTCGATAGGCAGACAGTGACCAACCTTAAACATACTTACCCCTTTGACTGGTGGGCCTCAGACGTAACTTACTTAGGTATCAAACTAGCCTTCCCTCATAAACTGCTATTTCATACTAATTATGATCCGTTTTTAAAGACTATAGAGGAGAAGTTGGAGAGACTGACACAATTTGATATATCCTGGGTAGGTAGAATTACCACCTTTAAAATGTTTCTTTTGCAACGTTTTCTATATTTATATAGAACACTACCTATTACAATCCCTAACTCTTTTTTTGTGACAGCCCAATCTATTCTAAATAAATTTGTGTGGGCTGGAAGAAGCCTAGAGTAGCATCTTCCATACTTACCAAGGCAAGGGAGGCAGGAGGCTTGGGAGTGCCGGACCTTCATGGCTGCTATGTGGCCACGCTGATTAGCTCCTTGCGTGGATGGTGGAAGGGTCAATTTGAGGTTCCATGGGTACATATTGAACACACATACACGGCCCCCTACCACATTGCAGATGTTTTATGCCATCCCATGTGGGAGTCAGTATCACCGGTTCCATTATTGAACCCAATCATTAGGGCATCATATAGGGTCTGGGTGCAGTATCTGAAAGCAGCAGCCTCGACCGATAATGCTACGATAGCCTCAATCCCCTTAACGTCTGTTAGGGCCTCAATTCCACAACTGGATATTCAAACATGGAATCTCCGTGGCATTACACATGTTCGTCATATATATGATTCAGGACTGTTGATGACGTTCCAAGAGTTACAAAATAAATTTCATATCCATAAAAGGGATTTTTACATGTACTTGCAGATTTTTTGAACTCTTTGACCTCATCGGGTCTTAGGCCTCACACAGCGACATTGTCGTTCTTGTATAGTAATTTGAAAGGGTTAAAGATGATTTACTCCACATTCTTACACTCCACTATCTTCCAGAGGTCGCACCCTTTCCGCACATGGGAAAGGTCTTTGGGTATACCAATAAATGATCTGGACTGGAAACAGGCTTTCCAAGCAGTGCAGACAGCGTTTCAATGTGTATCTAATGTAGAGTCCATATCTAAAACTATGTTACACTGGTATTATACTCCGGATAAACTGGCACTGATTTACCCTGACTCTTCCCCCCCCCCTGTGCTGGAGAAATTGCGGACACAGGGGCACCCTTATACATATACTGTGGGAATGTCCGAGCATTTTACTTTTTTGGTCCGCTTGTAGAATCCTATTGGAAAAAGTATTACAACAGAATATCCCGTGGCTCCTCAGCTGGCCTTGCTTTTTATTGACGTACACTCTATCCCACCCAAACTCAGACACTTGACCTGCATCATCTGCATTGTGGCAAAAATCACCCTCACTAGGGAATGGAAATCCCCAACGGTCCCTACAATAACGGAGGTAGTTCTAAGTGGCTTACATCTTCATACTCTACAGTTACATAGTATTTTAGAATCTCACCTGACTTCGGGTAATATTAAGATGGAAAGGATACAATTTTTAAGAAATTTAGTGAGAACTATGTCACTCCTAGACCGTTCACAACTACAAAAAAGAATATAGCAGTGGACAGTGTCTACTCTTTTGTCTTGTTTAGATATTGAGTAAATTCTATTTTATTTGGACAATAGATGGATACTACACTGGTACGTTTCTCTTGTGATGTCACCTCACCTTATGTTACTGTTATGTAGTGCATTTTTTCTTTGTCTTTGTTTGAAACTATATCATTGTGATTGGATAATATTTTGGCGTATATCGCCTTGGATGATACCAATATTCATTTGACCAACGAAGTCAAAATGTGAATGTAACATTAAAGTTTGTTATTATAAAAACTTTTCAATAAAAATTATTGAAACAGAATAGGAGAATTAGCATTATTACCCAAGCTGCTGTAAAGCATCATTGGAGCTGTACATTTGAAGGACACGCATTGATTTCCTTGAGTATCATGCAGTGTTCTCTATAAGCTTTTTTGTGCTGTATATGTAGATTTTGTTTATATAAAATATTGTTTTATCTTACAATCAAATATTTTGCCATCTCTTTCATTTAGAAATTAGAAGAACAGAAGAAGTGGCTTGATGAGGAGGTGGAGAAGGTCTTAAAGGAGCGGCAAGCATTGAGCGAGCTGGAAGAGGATTTAAAGAAAAGAGAAGAGAGCATTGTTAAGATGGAAGCCATGCTAAAAGATAAGAGCCATCTGGAAATGAAAAAATTGCGCTCAAGTCAGGTGTGGTACTTTGCTTTCATTCATCAATGTATTTCCATCTTGTAGAATGTTTTAGTTTTCTAGTTTATGCTAGTTTAACATCAGCATTTTTGTGTTCCATTGAATGATCCAGTAAAGAGGAAGAAAAACTGTCTTGAACTGATCCCATTGATGTCTATGGGGCCTCTTTTTTGGGGTCCTCTCAGTTTACTTCAGCTCCTATTGCAGTCAGCTTTTTATTCCTGAACCAAAATGTACATTGTTTATTTTATCTAACGTATGGTAAACATTTACATTAATATCTATAGTGCCAGAAGGAATTCAGTTTGCATAAATTCATATGTTTTTTAAAGGGGTATTCCAGGAAAAACTTTTTTATATATATCAACTGGCTCCAGAAAGTTAAACAGATTTGTAAATTACAAAGGAGGTAGTGCGGCACTGCGTGAGTGTGCTGGATTAGGAATGGCAGGTGGGAGTTGGTGTAGCTGTAATGCCTCTGGTGGTGCTCAGATACTATAATAAGCAAATGATATAATAAGTTCATGATATCCGTGAAGAGAAATGAAAATATCGGCACTCACCAGTGTGGCTGCAGGGTCTTCTTTATTGAGACATACTCACATGCGGGGTACAGAAGAGAGGGGAGTGGGGGGACAAGTGGTGGCGACCGAGCTCTAGTTTCGCACACTTGGTGTGCTTCGTCCGGCCATGACCCATACTGCCTATGACTGCCTTATATACAAGTGAGCCTAGTGCTTCACCTATCATGCACCTGAACATCTGTCACCTGATCATGTGAGAGATGTTCAGGTGCATGATAGGTGAAGCACTAGGTTCACTTGTATATAAGGCAGTCATAGGCAGTATGGGTCATGGCCGGACGAAGCACACCAAGTGTGCGAAACTAGAGCTCGGTCGCCACTACTTGTCCCCCCACTCCCCTCTCTTCTGTACCCCGCATGTGAGTATGTCTCAATAAAGAAGACCCTGCAGCCACACTGGTGAGTGCCGATATTTTCATTTCTCTTCACAGATATCATGAGATTTGTAAATTACTTCTATTAAAAAATCTTAATCCTTTCAGTACTTATGAGCTTCTGAAGTTAAGGTTGTTCTTTTCTGTCTAAATCCTCTCTGATGACACCTGTCTCGGGAAACGCCCAGTTTAGAAGAGGCTTACTATGGGGATTTGCTTCCAAACTGGGCGTTTCCCGAGACAGGTGTCATCAGAGAGGATTTAGACAGAAAAGAACAACCTTAACTTCAGAAGCTCATAAGTACTGAAAGGATTAAGATTTTTTTTAATAGAAGTAATTTACAAATCTGTTTAACTTTCTGGAGCCAGTTGATATATATAAAAAAGTTTTTTCCTGGAATACCCCTTTAACTTTCCAGTTACCTCCGGTTTTCAAACTGATCATGCTCAGAAGAACGAAAACAGAGAAAAACCTGATGTAATATGATCAAAAAACTGATACAAACCTTCCTTTTTTTATTGAACATGCAAACTTTAGAGTTTTTTTTACAGGATCCGTATGAATCAGTTTGCATCAGTTTATTGTCCATTTAAAATATGGAACATTGAAATACATAATTTCAATGCCTGATCTGGCTGCTGTTTGCCCCTAGTATGGTGTGATTGCTTCCGATGTCTGGTGTACATTGCACATCATGAATGTTATGGAACACATCCCTCCTTTGTATTCAGTAGGAAATAAGCAAACAACTGTCAAAAGAGTCATAAATTATCGCTGCTCTTATCGGCTGCACTGCCCTCACCTTTTTTTTTTTTTTTCTGTGGATTTCGGGTAACCTTTCTTGATGCAGTGATTTAAAATAAGAAAGTGGAGTATACTTACATCAAGATTGTAATAAATAATACTGCATTAACATCCCAAAGTATATTCATAGCTAGTTAGATAGGTTGCCCTGGCATACCTGTGAAAACTAGCCTTCAAAGCAGTGGTCTTTAACCTGTGGCTTTCCAGCAAAACTACAGTCCAAGCATACCCTGACAACTTTTCATTGTCAGTGCATGATGGTGGTAGTAGTAGTTTTGTAACAGTTGATGAGTTTCTGGTTGAAAACCACTGCTCTAGGATTTCACAACCCAGGCTGATTTAGACATATAAATAGATAAAAAGGTAAATTGCATCTCCACACAGTCAAAGTATCAATAAATTAAAGATCAAATAAAATATATACTGTAGAATAGAATAAATCAAATATTTATGTGATAAAATATCATTTCCATTCTTATTTCATTACTTACTAAGTTTATTTACCCGTGTGTGAGTTATATTAGTTTAAAAACAAACATTTTGTTGTTTTTCTTAGACTTTAAACAGTGACATGCTGAAATTGTCATCTCGCCTAAATGCATTAGAGAATGAGCTTACAGACAAAAGTAAGAAACTGCACAGCGGTAACAGTGAGGAACAGAAGAAAGTATCTGGGGAGGTTAAAGTTCTGCAGAAGGAGCGAGACCATCTTTTACAGAGAAGAGACAGTCTAGATGAAAAGCTTAAAAATGGCACAGTGTTGTCACCAGAGGTAGGCATGTACTGGACGTTGTCTTGTAAAACTGCTGGTATTCATTGCTGTTAGTGCTCTTATGGTTTAGTAGCAGAAGTAGGATGTGCATGGCCAGCTGTATTTTCCCACAAGCTAATCTAATGTATATATGAAGTATGGCTCTAAGAATGTTATTTTTATGCATCTTTGACATGTTCTTGTGTTATATTTAATGGGATTGACTTTATCCTTTTTCTTTTTTTTTTTCTTTTCTTTTTTTTCTTTTTGTAGTGCAGCATAAGTTATTATTAGAGAATAATGTAGAGGTTCATGTGTATGCTGTGGCAGGAATGGGTTAGGCTCCACTCTGAATGTAAATTCATCACTGAAGTGGTTGTGATCTTCTGGCTTTGGGTGTGGTGTTTGATCTGTGCACCTGTTCATCTGGGTAGTGCTGACATTCACCCAAATTAACTCTAAGACTCCTAAGTTGGAGTGAGTTCACACTGTGTTCAGTTTTGATGCATTTACTTATTTAAAGTAATATAAATAAATAAGTAATAATAATAGAGAAATATTGGGGCGAAAGTTATTTGACCTATAATAACACTTGAGGTGTTCTATAAAGATTGTAAGTCTTTAGGCTGTGTTCACACGTAAAATCTTTACTACATTTTTCTCGGTCGCTCTTCAATGGGGGGACACCTATACCGATGGTATATGCCCTTGCCACTATGAGGCGCTGAAACTAGGAAAAGAAGTCGACTCCTCCCTGTCAGGATATAGCCGCCCACTGGAAGTGAGGTAATCAGTTTATAGCTAGTGTCAGTAGGAGGCAAGACACAGGTCTCGTAGCTTCCCAGACCTGGTCCTTTTTTTTTTAAATTATTTTCTAGTAAGGGCTGTTTTAGGTTTTTTCTCCCTTTTGTTTCCCTTTTTCAGGTGGGGGTTCAGGAGCATGGTGCTACCTGTTCTCCCATATGCGACAAAGGGGCACAGACATAGAGTATGTACTGTCAAACCCCCTCTCGCCAACGGCCAGTTCCTGGAGGTTGTACCCTGGGTCCGGGTCCCCCACTGCCCCTGCTCGCCCCGCTATCTTAGCCTGGTATGATGCAGCGTGGCCATAAGCTGGTTGAAGACCCTTGGGTGAGTATGAGAAGATGGAGTCTGTTGGTGAGTATGTCTAACATCCTCCCCCCTTCTCCCCCTCCCCTTCTGTACACCGCTAGGGTTTCTCCATCCTGAGGTCCCTTTTCCCCAGCGCTGGCTCCTCAGCCGCCATTACACGTGGCTGTGCTGTACATGGGGCTACAGCCCCATCTGTAGCAATCATCAAACCCTACCCCCCAATGCCCGCTCACCGCCGCTTTTACCCTGACAGGGATTAATCCTAAGGATTATTGGGGGTTGTCGTTGGGGGATATCCCTGACATATTTTATTGGGGCTCTCGGGTGTGGGGGCTCGTTGGACTGTGAGGCGGCTCATTCTCTCGCCTCACAGCGGTACTGTACATATATCGACAGCTGGCTCTGCTCCTCTGCCGGCCGCCTTTTTCGCTTCCCGCACTTTCACTTTCCTTTCATCTGTGCCATTATGCGCCTCTCATGCTCTGCCCCTAACCTTGTTCCTGGGGCGACGGGAGGCCGAGCGCTTGGACAACGGGGCTTGCCATTCGGCTCTAGCATCTCCCCACAGCGCGCGTAATATCCGCTGCTCCCTGCTCGGCAGTGACTGGGCACTGGCCTCAAGGTCCCTGTGCAGTTCACTGCTTCCTGCACTCTTTTTATTTACAAAAAATAAATAAAAATCTTTCGTTTCTCAGTCCATGTCCATGGGTTTCCAGTCTGGGGACCATATATTAAATGTTATTTTTGGGGGCCTCTTTAATATTTGATTCCGCCTACCTGTTTTATCACCTGAAAAGGCAAAGGTCTCTTCCCAGCTCAGGGATAGTGTGAGTGGCATTTCTGCCATGACATGTCTGCCACGCCCACAGCTGCATTCCCTGGAGGGTGCTGGAAAACCGCAGTGGTATAAATTTTCCCCCACAGGTCCTTATAGGTCTTCAGAATCTGTGGCTAATGTGCTGGACCCTCTACTTCTAGTGCAAGATTTTCAAGCACGTGTTCCTATGTGGACATAGACTGGACCCAATGCCACAGACAGTGGTCTGCGTGGTTTCCTCTGCCGCCTGTCACTTATCACATGGCTGCCGCATTCACGGCTGGAATTACGGCTTCCCACTGCTAACAAGTGGTGTCAGAAGGAGTAACCCAGTGTGTACAATGGATTTTGTGCAGGGTGACGGGGATACAATCCACGGCTCCTTAGCCTCCTCTGATCTCCCAGGATGGTGGGGATACTATCCATGGCCCCAGGCCTCCTCACCCCTCCATATGTGACAATAGGGCATCAGCGCCTGGGGGTGTTCTCTATTAATAAGCCAGACTGTTGACTGCTCGGTTTCTGCCGCCACCGGTCTCCCATCATGGAGCTGCCGCGTGCTTGGCTGGAGTTCCTGTACCCCTCTTCTAATGTGAGGAATCTAGAAGGGTGTCGTTATCGGTACAAGGGGACCCTGTGCCAGTAAGCTGGACAGTGGTTTTCATGGTGTCCTACACCTCTAGGTCGCCCTTCGGGAGTTATGGTCCCACTGCTATGGTGCGTTGTCCGAAGAAGTGACCCTACATGTCCTGTCGACCCTTTTCAGGGCGACAGGGATGCAATCCAAGCTCCTCAATCTCCCCTGATCTTCCAGGGTGACGGGGATTCTATCCATTGGGCTGCCACGTGCTTGGTGGTGTTTTCCTGTAGCTTTCTGCATGGGAGGACTCGGGCATCATCCCTGTGCACCTGCAGGAACCCTCATCCAGTCAGCCAGACTTAGTCTGCATGGTCTCCGGCACCACCAGGTCGCCCATTGGATCGGCCGCACTCCGGTACCCCACTTTCTGTGGGAGGGTTTGAAGGAGTGATCCTGTGTGTTCAGGAATCCTGTCAGCCATGATTTACTACTACGTCGGGTCAACTACCATACACTTCCCACTCCGTGGACGGAAGTTCAGGTATCCCACTGCCGAGGTGTAGTTCTGAGTGAGTCAACCCATGTTGCTCCATGTGCCCTATGCAATGTACCACATACTGGTTCGCAGGGTTCCCTGCTTTACCATGTCCCTCTCTGCATGTCTGCCGTTCTCACGGCTGAAGGCTGGTAACCCACTTTCAATGTGTGGTTCTGACTTCGGGACCAGGTGTGGCCATGGTCCCTATTCCATATAGCCAGACTGTGTCTGCAGGGTTTCTAATTCACCAGGTCACCTCCCCCTTTCCTGCTGCTCCCGTCACTGCATCCCGGTGACTCACTTTCCATGTGAACTTCCATGAAGTATGTTTCCATGTGGTCATTGAACCTATTATACCATTCAGACTGTCTCTGCATGTTTCCTACCTTACATATCTCCTTCATCTCTTGCATCTGCGACAGCAGTCCTGGTGTGGGGCACCATTAGGAAATGGGGGTGTGGGCATTTCCTACAGGTTCCATGGCTTTTCATGGAAACTGCAGCTCTCTGTTCCCCTTTCTAAGAGTTCTACGTTGGTCTGCTAGGGGCATGGTTGTGACACACCATTGGGTACTGAGCCTGTCTTTCATACTGCGTACTTGGATGTCTGCAATTCCTTTCGTGTCTGCAATCTTGGTTCCTCACTACTGTCGAGAGGTATCCATGTCTGTGTCCCTACATATGTTAGGTCCCTCGTCACGTGTAGAGCCCACCTTCCCTTCTGTCGGTGGGGTGTGCTTCGGACCTTCCTGTAATCTGGTTTTCACAGTTCTGCGGCGGTTGACCACCTCTGCTCTGGCATGGGGCCTGGTGGGGCGTCACAGACAGTTCAAGGCCCCTCCCTTATTCATCCAGGTATCTTCCTGGATTTCTGTGCAGGGTAGCTCAGGCGCCTGCTCGGTTGCCTTACACACGACTAGACTGGCTCCGTTGGTGCCCATCTGACCCGGGGTTTCACCCCAATGGGGTGTTCCTCTCAACGCTGTTGGTTGCTGTGTGTCTGTGCTTCTTTCTTGCATTTGTAGTCACGTCTTTGCATCTTTGCCCAGCTCCAGTGTCCAGGATTGCGTTCCCTCTGGGGACACAAATTTTGATATGTTCTCGCAGTTACTGGGGGCTTCGTCCACCCAGTACTTTGTCCGTTGCCGCAGGGCGGCTTGTCCCTGCTCCTACAGTGCCTGTTGCACTTTGATAATCCTCCTTCCACAGAGGTATGGGGATCAGGGGGCTTGGTATGGTCAGTGCCTGAGTTTAATCTCCACCACCCCTTGTTTTCCCCTCCACTAGGGGGTCTATTTCGCTGGTCACTTTCTACTATCGAGATGGAGTCCTCTCTCTCTTACCACTTTATAGGTGGGATATCTGTCTGGACCCTTGTTTTTTACTTAGAGCATTCAGTATAGCTTTTCGTTGTCTCTGCATGTGTGCTTACTGCCCATTATTGCAGCCTTGCTCTCTTCCTGTTTCTTGGTTATCTACTGCTGCCCAGGCAGCCTTGGCACTCCCCTCTGTCGGAGGGGTTTCTGCTATCGTGTGGCTCGGTGACAGCTGGTCTAGCCTCCGTCTGTTGTTTGGGTCCTGCCAGTGGTCTCCTCCCCACTCGGCACAATCTTCCTGATAGGGTGTTTTCCTCCTTCCCTTGGCGGTGTCAGTAGCGCTAACACTGACTCCTCAGTTTTCTAGAGTTACCTTTCTGTGCCCAGATTCTGGGAGTCCCAACCGGGTTCCCTTTTGTTCCCCCTCCGTTCCCATCCTGAGGAGTTGTTGCTTGGGAGTCCTCTAGTGTGCTCTGACCGCTGGGGCCCACGACTGGTTGGTCTCCTTGTCTTGACCACTATCCTTGGACGCTGTGGCGTGCCTTCTTCTCTAGGTTGGTCCTCCTGGTTCTTTGGGCCTTAGTGATGGTTGAGGTCTCACGCATGTGAAGCGGTCCTGCCCAGGTTTCTCTGCAATCTCATTTATGGGGCTGTCTTTCTGTACCGCACTTCTTCTGTCTCGGCACGGATCTTTGTCACTTGGAGCGTTTCGTGGATGTTTGGTTTCCTTACCCTTCGGGTGTAAGTCTTCCAGGAGGCTCTGGAACCTCCATTTCCCATGTCGGCTGCTCCGGTTTTCCAAATACTCCTTTTCAGGGACTTCCGCTCCTTTCTTGGCTGTTTATTCTTCCGTGTCCATCTTCCAGGTGACTCAGGAACCTCCATTTCCCATGTTTGCCGCTCTGGTGTTCCGGGATGCCCCTTTTCTGGACTTCCGCTTCTTCTTAGCCATTATTTCCTTCCATCTTCTCCTTTGGGGTCCATGTTCTCTCGAAATGGAGGGCGTTCCATTCATCTGGATTACACAAGTTGAACTATGTCACCTCCCAGGTACTCGCGGCTTGGATAGGGGTTTTGGATCTGTAGATGTTCAGATCTTCGATCTTCCTCACCAGGCTTCTCTAGAGACGGTTTCTGTCTATTTTTCTTTTGTTGTGCCATTTTCCATTTTTGTTTCCCAGCCGCGCTAGCCCTCTGTCTGGTTCTGTGTTACTTAGAGTTGATTTCCTACCTAATTCCGGGATGGTTCCGGCCCCTCTGGCTTCCTAGTCGACTTTTTCTGGTCTCTCTATGAGGACCTTAGGTTTAGAGTCCCTGTGAAGGACCGTCCCTTCCTTTGGTGGCCCAGTCCATCTCCATGGCTGGGGGATCTTCCGGGAGCTCTGTTTCTAGGGCTCGGTTTTCTCTGGCCTGGGCTCTTGTCCGCAGGCCTTATCGACAAGTGGGTCCGGTCTCGGGACTGATTACCTTTTGCTAGTGGATGTTATTTCCACCCTAGGGGACTGCTTTGGTACGTCCCATCAGTATAGGTGTCCCCTAATGAAGAGCGAGGAAAAGGAGATTTTTTTTGTACTCACCGTAAAATCTCTTTCTCGTAGCCTTCATTGGGGGACACCGCACCAATCCATTTCTTAATTTTTTGTCCGGATATTCTATTCCGTTTTTTTATCCCAAATTCTTTTCTAGGGTCCTTCGGACATGTTCTTTGTTGGCTTCTCCTACTGCTTTGTGACAAAACTGATTAGCTCACTTCCAGTGGACAGGTATATCTTGCCATGGAGGAGCCGACTTCTATTCCTAGTATAAGCGCCGCCTAGTGAAAAGAGCATATACCATCAGTATAGGTGTCCCCCACGAGAGAGAGATTTTATGGTAGTACAAAAAATCTCCTTTTTTCACATGTTTTAACTGCATTCTGGCTGTTTCTGTTGCAATTTTCCAAAATCTTTTTAATGTGATTTGCACAATTGTGGTAAATTAGCATTTTTTTCTGTGATTTTGGGAAAATTACAGCAAAAACGCAAACAAAAAATGCAGCAAGAAACCGTGTGTGAACACAGCCTCAGGAAAGGTGGATATCTACTTTGTATCTTGATCCCATAGATATAGCAGCAGCATTTTACAGATCTGGCAGTAGGGGGGTCTGTGAACTAGGGGGTGCAATTTTATAGGTGAAGATGTCATCTTGTAGTTCACAGAAAGTCAGCAGACTCAGCACGGACTTCCTTTTGACACATCAAGCACTGTAATAGAGGGTCATAATGATGATAAAATGACCAAATAGGATTAATGAAACACTTAGATGGAGCTGTTCTGGAATAAAACAAAGTGTGTCGTACGACTAGTGGTTGTGAGTGTGCATAATGGGGGCAAAAAATAAAAACAACCCGGAGTGCTCAAGGTAGGGTAAAAACAGAAAAATGTATGCACCTGCCACTCCCCTCCCTCCCAGGCCATGAAATAAGAAATACTTAAATGGGCACCGTTGGATAAAAAAACTTTTTATATGTTGTACATCTTGGCAAAAAAATGTACCTTTCTAATATACTTCATAAGAAAATGTAATTTCTTTTATATAAAAAACCTGGCTTATAAAATCATGGCTTTGTCCAAGCTGAAGCACAGGCATGGACAAAGTCCAGTAAGTGAGGGTGGGCTAGCACTTCTTTTTGCTCTCTCCTGTCTGATAGCACTCCTCTGTGCTCTTTGCTGTCTGATAATACTCCTCTGTGCTCTCTCCTGTCTGATAGGACTCCTCTGTGCTCTCTGCTGTCTGATAGGACTAATCTGTGCTCTCTGCTGTCTGATAGGACTCATCTGTGCTCTCTCCTGTCTGATTGGACTCCTCTCTCCTGTCTGATAGGACTCCTCTGTGCTCTCTCCTGTCTGATAGGACTCATCTGTGCTCTCTCCTGTCTGATAGGACTCCTCTGTGCTCTCTCCTGTCAGATAGGACTCATCTGTGCTCTCTCCTGTCTGATAGGACTCCTCTGTGCTCTCTCCTGTCTGATAATGCTCATCTGTGCTCTCTCCTGTCTGATAGAACTCCTCTGTGCTCTCTCCTGTCTGATAGGACTCCTCTGTGCTCTCTCCTGTCTGATAGGACTCCTCTGTGCTCTCTCCTGTCTGATAGGACTCCTCTGTGCTCTCTCCTGTCTGATAGGACTCCTCTGTGCTCTCTCCTGTCTGATAGGACTCCTCTGTGCTCTCTCCTGTCTGATAGGACTCCTCTGTGCTCTCTCCTGTCTGATAGGACTCCTCTGTGCTCTCTCCTGTCTGATAGAACTCCTCTGTGCTCTCTCCTGTCCTATCAGACAGAGGAGTGCTAGCCCAAACCTCACTTACTGGACTTTGTCCATGCCCGTGCTTCAGCCATGATTTTATAAGCCATGATTTCTATAAAAAGAAAAAAAAAATTTATATTAGAAAGGTTAATGTTTTGCCAAGATGTACAACATATAAAAAGTTTTTGTATCTGACAGTGCCCATTTAAGTAATGCGTTCTGTTTCACATGATGTGACTGAAACACGGCTGAAATTCTCTGATACTTACTTTCTCAGGAAGAGCACATCTTGTTCCAGCTTGAGGAGGGAATAGAAGCTTTGGAGGCCGCTATTGAGTACAAGAATGAGTGCATTCAGAGTCGACAACAGGCCTTAAAGGACTCCTCTCAGATTCTCACAAAAAGTGAAGCCAATGTCATTGAGAAGTTCAGCTCACTTTCTGCTTCTGAGACCAGATCTATTCTCATCAAGTACTTTAACAAGGTATGGACTTTATCATTGTAATTCAGGGCTATATTCATGTTATATCTGTACTAATTTTTAGATAGAGCAGATTTTTTGTACCGAATATTCACTTGAATCTCACACATACATTCCCCTAGGCAGTTGTTCATGTTTTGGATTTTGCAATTTGTTGTGAAAATAGTTAAATCTGTAGCAAAATCTGAATGTAACAACAGTTGTACCAACCAACCCTGTATACGCACTTTCCATTTTTTTATTTAAGCATTAAAATGAAGGTTTAGGGATCTTCCCAATATACATGAGATATTAGGTCTTAAGGGCCAACTACCTGTTAGACATCTATGAATAAATGTTTGTCTATTCTTTAAAGTATTTTTTAATATTCCCAAGTTTATCCATAGGTAGAATTAGACTACAATGTATTGTTTATGGAGCCAGCAAGTAAACCTGTCATGTCTGCAGTTGATGTAACAAGGATCTGACATAGATCCGTCAAAAACGTATATATGCTCAGTATTGGGATAATCCATATTAATGTTCCGGCCAAGGCTTATAGGCATCCCATTGGAGACCTCCTATTTCTGGCCAGCTATTTAAGCAGACTGTTCTTTAAATTGGCACTGATTTGTTGTAGGTTGTGAACCTACGAGAGACAGAACGGAAATTACAGATACAAGCACAAGAATTGGCCATGAAGGTGGCAGAGCAAGAGAATGTAGTAAGAGAGCTAGAATCTGCTTTAGACAATCTTGCCTTGCAGACGGACAGACGGTTAACACAGCAACAAAAGGAGCATGAACAAAGGATGCAGCTTCTGTTACAGCAGTTTAAAGGTAAGGTGGAGGATGGGGACATACTGTTCCATTTCGCACCTTCTTTGAAGGTATTGCAAAGAAAAAAACATTTTTCAAATTAACGGGTACCAAAAAGTTACAGATACAGGTAAAGATACAGATTTGTAAATTACCTCTGTATAAAAATAATAGCTATTCAGTACTATTGCTTATCTGGAGGAAGTCATGTAGATCTTTGCAATCCGACACAGTGATCCCTGCAGCCACCTCTGTCCATGTCAGGAACTGTACAGAGCAGGAAAGGGTTTGCTCCTGCTCTGTTATATAAAAGTTCCTATACGTTGTCAATAACTAACAGCGAACCTTCGTTTGGCTAGCGGTTATCTCTCCTGACCTCCCCATACACATGAATGTTCGGCACGGCCAAATGTTAAAGGGGTACTCCGCCCCTAGACTTCTTATCTCCTATCCAAAGGATAGGGGATAAGTTGTCTGATCGTAGGGGTCCCGCAGCTTTTAGCTGTTCAGCTGTTTAGAACCCTGGGTGCGGGGGTCGTGACATCATGGTCACGCCCCTTTGTGATGTCACACCACGCCCCCTCAATGCAAGTCTGTGCGAGAGGGCGTGACTGCTGTTACGCTCCCTCCCATAGACTTGCATTGAGGTGGCATGACGTCACTAGGGGGCATGGCTGTGACGTCACGAGCACCCACACCCAGCGTTCGGAACAAAATGTTCCGAACACTGGGGCAGCGGAGTACCCCTTTAATGTGTTCTCTGTGGAAAGGGGAGAGGGTAAGTCGCAGCCACACTGCTCTGACGCTGACTTATCTCTCCCAGAACAAAAAGGTCAGGACCCTTCTCTCCACTGACATCATCTGTCAATGAAGAGTAGAGCCAACATACACCTTGGAGAATGTTGTCGTTGGCTGAACCCCTTCACTGGCAAGAGGTTTGGACGACTGTATGGGAACCATTAGGGTGTCAGTACACATTGTGACTGACCCGCAGATTATTGCTAATCGTTGTGCTTCACCTCACATAAAGCTGTAGTATGCATAGAAAAAGCACAGCAATCGGTGGTAAACCATGTGCGGTCCTGAAGCTTATTCAGAGCATTTACTGACACCCTTAATTGTCTGATTAATAGTTGATGTTTTTTTGGGCTGTGTGTGCTCAGATTACATCACTAGTGTTTCTTGGGCATTGCTGCAGCATGTCAAAGGCAGGTGGTATCTTTCATCTCACTTTGATCTTTGGGTCACAACGATGGTCCTTGGCAGCTTAGTCTGTATTGTCCATATAGCAGAGCTGGAGGTAAGGCTGCTGTCCTTCATCTGTCATCAGCTGAAATTGATATTCTAATACTCCATTTAAGCTGCTGAAAGTAGGAGATAAAGCATAGAGGAGCTAAAAAAAAACAAGAAGGTGTGAGAAGATTAAGAAAGAGAGGGGTGAGATGAGCAACATGTAAATAGACTGCACAAATATTCAACACTTAGAAAATGCTTTGATGAAGTCTTACGTTGAAAATACAAATTACATGAATATCTACCTATTCCAACTGTCAATATAATAATGCGTGTGGCAGCACAACAGTCTACCATGTCTGACATGTGGGATCTGACATGCCAATTCTCTGTACACCTAGGTTATGAACTGCTACTAAAAGTACTTGACAATGGATCTTAAACAAATATTAACATTTGTCTTCTCTGCCTGTGCATGTTTCTGGGATAGTCTGGAACTTCTTCTATTGTTGTCATTACTTGTGGAATTAAACAAATTTCAAGAGACCAAATGTATCTCTTTAGATAAAAGATTTAAAACTAACACAGGTTTTTCCCTTTTTATATGTTCCAGTTTGCCTCAGTATTCTCTTGCATTTTTTTCATGTGGAATCACTTTCACAATAAAGTATTATGTTTACCTATTGATATATATATATATATATTTTTATTCCTGTCTTTTTACATTCTAGATCATGACAGAGGAGCTTCTGCAGGAAATATTAAGACCAGTGAAACAAAAATAGATGACCTTGAAAAGGAGCTTTATTTCTACAAAACAACTAGCCGAGAGTTAAGAAAGAAGCTAAGGGATCTGGTTGGGGAAGCAAATATGACATTTCCTAATAGTAAGTATAGGTTAGAAATGTTTATGATTTATAAGCATACACATGCATTAGTATAGGCTGTTGTACATGTAAAGTAATGTGGTACACTAAAGTATCATGATACTGTATAGCAACATAGTTTGTAAGACTTAAAAAAAAAAGCTATACATCTATCTTCTTTACACGTTGATCCAGAAGAAGGCAAAACAACCAATAAGGTAGAAACCAATTTTCTTCATCTTAGGGAGAAAAATTCCTTCCCGACTCAGAATCCAGTACCTAGTGCCTGTAATATTATATCACTTCAGAAAGGCTTTGAGGCCCATATTAAACTCTTTAGGGAGTTTACTACGACCACTTCCACAAAGTTCCATAGTGTCTATAGGATTCTATGATAAGGATGACACAAACATATAGTTGGTATGCGAGGCTGAATGTTTAAGACTTAATAGAAGGCTTTTATAATTTAATATTAATATTTAAGTTATATAAGATGCAGTATATATGTAATGCTATACAGTATATTTAGCAGGAAAGAGCTTACTCTGTAGGATTTATCAGTAGAATACAGGCACTGTTTACAGCAGCCATTATTTTATACCTGTTATGCTTACACAAGGTAGGAATTGTGTAGGAGTTTCTGCATATTGATCTATTAGTTCATTGAGAGCTTTCCTCATCTGTATGCAATGTATGTTTAGTATGTATGGTAGGAAAGCGCCAGACCTACACTTTAAATGTGTCCATAGAGTTCCATTATCCCAATCTAAATCAAATAGTGTCTTTTAAACCTCTGTCTGGCTGCTATACATAAGTATCTCATTCCCAACCCATGACGAACATGTACGTGATGGGTCAGGTGAGGGGAATATGGCTTGGGCCAGCATCATAACTGGCAGATGCCCAATGTTATCAGCAACTGACTTCTGCCAGTAATGACGGACATCAATAGTGATGCCGGTGATCCCTGGGGTCTAGAGGACCCATCAGCACCTCCGCAATGTAATCGCTGACAGCCGATGGGTTGCTGTGGAAGAAAGGTGCTCGTGGATCTGTGATTGTTTAAGGCTCTTAGCAATTGAGCTCCGATAACATACAGTAGATCAATGTAATTGATAAATGTTAAAATAAAAAAAAATGTTTTTAAAAATAAGTTTTAAATAAAACACTGAAAAAAATATAAACATATTTGGTATTACCGTGCGTAATTGTCCAAATTTTTCAGTTTTAACATTCCTAATCCTGCACGGTCAATGATGTACACGCAAAAAAAAATTCCAGTGCCAAAATAGCAGATTTTTGGTCACATCACATCCTAGAAAACATGTAATAAAAAGTTATATATACGCAAAAGTGTTACCGTTAAAAACTGCAGCTCAGGGAGCAAAGAATAAACCCTAACACAGCTCTATAGGTGGAAAAATAAAGCTAGAAAAGTCAGAACATGGCAATGAACAGATTTATTTCTTTTTTTTTCTTTCATGTTTTATGGTTTTTTTTTGTAACCATAAAACGAAGCTACATTATCCAAGTTTGGTATCATTGGAATCATTATGACCCATAGAATAAAGTTAGCATATTAGTTTTACCGAATTGTGAACGCAAAAAAAATTATTGCCCCACAAAATTGCTTATTTCCATATTTTTTTCAATTTTGCCTTGCCTATTGACATATTTCCTTGATTATAGCGAGAAGGAGTTAAAGAAATTGTAGTTTCCAAGTAACCAATTTATATGTGTTTTATTTTCTTTCCATTTAGGTGGCTCTGGAGATGCTCCACAGAACCAGGATGAATTCGGACCAGTTACATCTAAAGAGCAGAAATGGGCATCAAAAATAGAAAATGGCAAACCCAACAGAAAGTCAAAAGACACCCCAAACTCCAGATTCCAGCAGAACACTCATAGAATTGTTGGGGATAGTTTAGGAGCTGAAGGTCAGGTGTCTGAACCCAGCAGACAAATCAGAAGGCACTTTTCTAGTGGAGACAACACAGAAGATACTGAAGAATCTTTAAGACCTCAAAGCGAATCAGTGTCCCAGATAACAAAGTCAGAAGCTAGTAACGGACCACTTGTGGTCAATCCTGTGAAACTATCCCGCCGAGAGGTGCGGCAGATCTCTGTGCCAGGGCTTTCAACACGACGTTCTAGTGTTGGATCCATCCTTGCTGACTCCATTGAAGTAGCACGGAAATCATCAGACTACAAATTTTAAAAAAGAAAGTGTTTGGCGTATTTCTATAAAGTAGCACTTATTAGACTGTGAACATGTACAAACTCAGAACCGATTTACAACACACCAGCACTCTAGATAAGACTACCTGCACCCCTGTATATTATAAATTATACTGTGACAAATCATTATGACATTCCTTTATATTTATTATATGGTCTAAGTAAAAACTATCCAGAGTGGCATCTGCTATATTTATTACCCATAGTGATGTCTTTTTATAGGCTAGTGGGACTGAAATACAAATAAGGAAAATCAGTGGAGGTCCTCTCAACTAGTCGGGGTGTATAAATGCTGAAAAGAAGGCCTCTTTCACTGGAAGACTGATCAGGGTACAGACACACATAGCAGTCACAGTGTGGTTGACAACTGCCCTGTATAAAGTTTTACCAAAGAATAGCACTGTTTTTTTAAGAAAACCTGTCAAGAAAACCTGCTGCCTGAAACACGAGTCATGGGGGTAGTTCCCACCAACCTTCATTACTAAATCTCTACCTGTTTGGGTGTAGTGAAAGATCTGTCTATCAAGTAGGGTGAAGCTACAGGGGACCATCCTAATGACTCGTGGTTCAGGCAGCATGAAAGTAATGAATAGATCCCTTTCTGCACAGCGTTGTAGGTAAAACTGCCGTTTACTACCAGGTTTATCTCTGTATGCTGTGGCAGCTTAGGGTTTCTATACTCTTGGACAAGCCATTTTTAATCTATTCATTGGCGAAAAGGTTTTAGAAATACAACACATGAGAAAGTCACCATGCAAACTAGTATGAAATATTAGGTTTTTTTTTCTCTCTTCTGAACTTAGTACTTTCCTTCACTTGTAGAATAAAAACCATGCTGAATCAATAAGGAGGGAATAAAGAAAAAAAGTGGGGATATTTTCCCAGGATACAGGATTGGCTGAGCAGGCATTTCCTTATTTCAAGGCAGAAAGTTTTGATGACTGGGGCGCCAGGCACTGTTGAGTGCTTCTAAAAAAAAATGTTTTTAAAAGGGGTATTCCAGGGGAAAACTTTTTCTTTTTATCAACTGGCTCCAGAAAGTTAAACAAATTTGTAAATTACTTCTATTTAAAAATCGTAATCCTTTCTATAATTATCAGCTGCTGAAGTTGAGTTGTTTTCTGTCTAGCAACAGTGCTCTCTGCTGACATCTCTGCTTGTCTCAGGAACATCTCTGCTTGTCTCGAGTAGAAGAGGTTTGCTATGGGGCTTCTAAATTGGGCAGTTCCTGAGACACGTGTCATCAGAGAGCACTTAGACAGAAAAGAACAACTTCAGAAGCTCAAAAGTACTGAAAGGATGAAGATTTTTTTAATAGAAGTAATTTATAAATCTGTTTAACTTTCCGGAGCCAGTTGAGATATATATATATATATATATATATATATATATATATATATATATATATATAAGTTTTTCTCCTGGATAACCCCTTTAAGCCAAAGCTGGAAAAGGATTGAAAAAGAATGGAAAATATGGGAAAGGACTTAAATTGGGTTTTTCAGGCATTTTTTTTGTTCTGTGCAGCGCTTCCCAGTTTGGGGGTGTGACGACATAGACCCACTCAGCCAATAGTGGCTAAGGCGGGACACAGCTGTGGCCACTGATGGAAAAGCAGAGCAAGGGCGAAGATACCCAGAGGAAATTGCTCAGGTGTCTCCAGCTTTTCCAAAGACAATTCATGGTGACCCCATTATAGAGGTTTTGGGGAAACCCCACCGATCAGCCACTGTGGATAGGGAATATGTTTTTAAGTGCTGAAATACCCCTTTAAAGTTCTTATTCTTGCTCAATCAACTTATGACTTTATTAAAAAAGAAAAAAAAAAACTGCAGCAAATACTGCTTGTGTGATCCCAGCCTTTCACACACTTATTTTTGCATGTACAAAAATTTTATAGATTTCAATCACTTCTCATTGGGGGAGATTTATCAAAACCTGTCCAGAGGAAAAGTTGCCCATAGGAACCAATCAGATCGCTTCTTTCATTTTTTTTAAAAGGCCTCTGAAAAAAGAAAGAAGCAATCTGATTGGTTGCTATGGGCAACTCAGCAACTTTTCCTCTAGACAGGTTTTGATAAATCTTCCCCATTACTGCCTTTTTTCAATTCAGTTCATGTAACGTTTACAAGTTCTATAGAGATGGGAAAAATGCCATTCCCAGAGCACCGAAAAACAGATGGAGGGAAAAATTATATGTGAACAAGGCCTTAAAAAAATGAGTTCAGATGCATTTCAACTTTCAGATACTTTTGAACCCACTTCTGGCTTTGGCTCAAAAATGGCATTGCCAGATTTTCATTCCGGTTTTTGACCCAAGCCAAGAAATTG
This sequence comes from Hyla sarda, assembly GCF_029499605.1. Taxonomy (NCBI): domain Eukaryota; kingdom Metazoa; phylum Chordata; class Amphibia; order Anura; family Hylidae; genus Hyla; species Hyla sarda. The sequence continues at coordinate 378,171,349 of NC_079189.1, read as the reverse complement.
AAGGAGAAGTCAAAGTCCTTCTATAGTTCTAATACTTTGGAATCCACTTCTGGCTTTGGAACAGAAAACTGAGTGAAAAACTTTCAGAAATCGATGTTAGGCTGGGTTCCCACTACGTTTTCTCCCATACGGGAGTGCATACGGCAGGGGAGAGCTAAAACCTTGCGCTCCCGTATGCCTTCATATGCGCTCCCGTATGTAATTCATTTCAATGAGCCAACCGCAGTGAAACGTTCGGTCCGGTCGGCTCATTTTTGCGCCGTATGCGCTTTTACAGCCGGACCTAAAACTGTGGTTGACCACGGTTTTAGGTGCGGGGAAAAAGCGCATACAGCACAAAAATTAGCAGACCGGACCGAACGTTTCACTCCGGCTGGCTCATTGAAATGAATTACATACGGGAGCGCATATGAAGGCATAAGGGAGCGCGAGGTTTTAGCTCCCCCCTGCCGTATGCACTCCCGTATGGGAGAAAACGTAGTGGGATCCCAGCCTTACCCAGTTGCGTTTATATCCCTTTGCAAGGATCAGATAAAAAGGAGATACAAAGATCCATATAAAATGGCTGATCACCCCTAAACGCTGGAGTACTGCAATGTGGATAAAGCTGTTAGCCCAGTGCCTCATGAGCTGGAGATCCAATCCCGGGATGTAGATAAAAGAAGAAGACCTCTTGATCAGGGGCTGTTTGTCTCCCTCTAGCCCCAAGTGCACAGTGACATCTGGCCTGGATCTCATAGAGAACACCCTATTACCCTGTGCTGATCTTCCTCCCCCATGAATTCTCTCTTGGGAGCAGAGAGATTTCACTTCATATTACCTGTCTGATGACTGGGCAGCCGTGGCCACAGGTGATGTGAAGTGATATCTCCCTTCTCGCTAGAGAAATTTCCAAGGGTAGGAGGATCAGCATTTACTATAAATATCCAGGCCGGACGTCACAGTGCACTCTTGGCTTGGGAATGCCCTGTGTGCACTAAGCTACTTTACGAGCATAAGAAAACTGGGAATATTAGAGGAACGGAGATGTGCATTGGAAAACGGTAAACACCACTGTCCTCCGTGTCACCTGCACTAAAAGCCTAGTTTACTGTCAGAGGGTACTATTACTGTATAAAGTATAAAAGGTGCCACTATAAGGCTAGGGCTACACAGTGACTGTGACAATGACACAGGTTGCGTGGCCAAAGATCACCCTGTCTCTCCCTGAATCATGCTGCTTTTCAGATAATGTATGTGAATGGGGTTACTGCGAACAGAAATACATTCAAGATAGATTTATGACATTTGTCAGGTCACAATCTCAGCCATTTGTAGTTTGCAATGCAACCCCATGCACTCAGATTAGCTCAGATGCATTACGATTCAGGGAGCTGGATGCAGCAATTCTTAGGCTAGATAAGGCCTCGTTCACATTGCCATCAGATTCCGCTATTTGGAGTTCTGTCGGCAATCCGTCCGGAAGGACGGGAGTACGGGCGTTTAGCCGAGAAAAAAAATAGTGCAAACACTGGGGGAGATTTTCAAAGAATTTTGTGCCCCAAAAAAATCTATTTTGCGCCAAAATTTAGCAAAAAGGATCGACCACATTTTCAAAGAGCTTTGTGCCACGGTTTGCACTGTTCATGTCAGTTTTATAAAAGTGGGCGTGTCCACGTATATTGTCTGCTTTACATAGTTACATAGTTAGTATGGTTGAAAAAAGACATACGTCCATCAAGTCCAACCAGGGAAGAATGATATTTTCAAAGGAGTGAGAGTCCAGTTTACATCAAAAATTTCACACCAATAGTTGTAGTTTTATTGTTTTGGCTTTTTTTATTTTTTTATTTTTGGTAAAAGGTGTTATTTAAGTAATTATTATAAAAAGAAATAATTATTATTAAAAAATGTTATAAAAAAATATATATATATATAAATTTATATAATTATTTTTTTTCTTGGTCACTGCACCTGCACTCACATTTAAGCTCAGAACTGTTTTATTTATACAGTTATCCGCCAGAATTTTCTGGGATGTAAAATTTGGAGCAAAAATCATCGATTTTGGTGCCAAACTCTGCAATTTTGGCACAAAAATATTCAATATGGCTGCAAAAAAAAAATTGTGGTGCAAAGAAAAAAAACAAGTGGCGCGAAAATGAATTTTCACGTATTTTCATATTTTCAAAGCAGCACAAGAGACCTTTGAAAATGTGAGGAGAAAAAAAAAAGGTGTGAATAATATCGCTGGAACAGAAATTACAGCAGTTTTTGAGAATCTCCCCCACTGTTTTTTCTCAGCTAAATTCCTGTAAAATTAACCAATCACCAATGGACCCCATGCAAGTGAATGGGGTTCGTCAGGACCTGATAGTAGCCGTTTGCATCTGACCCGTTTTAGGGTCTGATCGGCTCAGTGGATCCAGTAGGAAGAAGTCGAAAAGGTAGATTTATCAAAACCTGTGCAAAGGAAAAGTTGACCAGTTGCCCATAGCAACCAATCAGATCCCTTCTTTCAATTTTCACAGGCCTATTTAGAAATGAAAGAAGGAATCTGGTTGCTATGGGCAACTGGTCAACTTTTCTTTGCACAGGTTTTGATAAATCTCCCCCATAGTCCTTTTTTATATTTTCCATTCCTTTTGAATACACTTCTGGCTTTGGCTCAAAAACTGTAGTGGTAGTTACAAAATGTTACAAAATGGCGTTTTTTTTTCGATTTTGTCGCACAATGATTTTTTTTTCCGTTTCGCCGTGCATTTTTGGGTAAAATGACTAATGTCACTGCAAAGTAGAATTGGCGACGCAAAAAATAAGCCATAATATGGATTTTTAGGTGGAAAATTGAAAGGGTTATGATTTTTTAAAGGTAAGGAGGAAAAAAACGAAAGTGCAAAAACGGAAAAACCCTGAGTCCTTAAGGGGTTAACTGCATTACTAATGGACATCACTTTTAATGTTGCCCAGAGCCACATTTTGTCTAAAACAATCCCTGCCCTTTCCTTCTTTTGGGGAAAGGGTAGAATTGATCAAAATCTGTGCAGAGGAAAAGTTGACCGGTTGCCCATAGCAACCAATGAGATTGTTTCTTTTATTTTTATGGGCAACAGATCAACTTTTCCTCTGCACTGGTTTTAACTCCTTAAGGACGCAGGGTGTACCTGTACTTCCTGCTCCCACGATATAACGCGGGGTCACGCGGTGACACCGTGTCATATCGGCTTACGGTAGCCGGGACCCAGGGCTAATACTGGACATCACCGATCTCAAAGTTGATCGCTGCATCTAAAGTCACGCCCCCTCCCATAGGCTTGCATTCAGGGGGCGGAGCGTGATGTCACACGGGGGCGGGGCCATGACGTCACAATGCTCCGGCCCCCGTGATCGCCAGTAATCAGACCCGGAGCGAACATGCTTCGGAGACTGATTCTAATGGGGTGCTGCGTGCAAGATAATGGGGGTCCCCAGCGGCGGGACCCCCGCGATCAGGCATCTTATCCCCTATCCTTTGGATAAGGGATAAGATGTCTTAGCGCTGGCGTACCCCTTTAACCCCTTAACGACCAAGGACGTATATCTACGTCCTTGGCCGGCTCCCACGATATAACGCGGGGTCACGCGGTGACCCCGCGTCATATCGGGTCGGTCCCGGCATGTATCTGAGGCCGGGACCCGAGGCTAATAGCGCGCGGCAGCGAACGCGGTGCCGTGCACTATTAACCCTTTAGACACGGCGTTCAGAGTTGAACGCCGCGTTTAAACCGAAAGTAAAACCTTCCCGGCTGCTCAGCGGGGCTGATCGGGACCACCGCAGTGAAAATGCGGTGTCCCAATCAGCTGGGACACGAGCGGAGGTCCTCTTACCTGCCTCCGGCGTGTCCCCTCGGCGATTGATTGCTCCAAGCCTGAGATTCAGGCTTGAGCAATCGACCGCCGATAACCCTGATCACTGCAAAGCTAGGGCTTTGCAGTGAACAAGGTATAAGATCAGTGTGTGCAGTGTTATAGGTCCCTATGGCACCTATAACACTGCAGAAAAAAGTGTAAAAAAAAGTTAATAAATGTGATTTAACCCTTTCCTTAATAAAAGTTCAAATCACCCCTCTTTTCCCATAAAAAAAAACACCATGTAAATAAAAATAAATATAAACATATGTGATATCGCTGCATGCGTAAATGTCTGAACTATAAAAATATATCATTATTTAAACCGCACGATCAATGGCGTACGCGCAAAAAAATTCCAAACTCCAAAATAACGTATTTTTGATCGCTTTTTATATCATGAAAAAATGACTAAAAAGCGATCAAAAAGTCCGATCAATACAAAATTGGTACCGCTAAAAACTTCAGATCACGGTGCAAAAAATGAGCCCTCATACCACCCCGTACGCGGAAAAATAAAAAAGTTATAGGGGTCAGAAGATGACAATTTTAAATGTATAAATTTTTCTGCATGTAGTTATGATTTTTTCCAGAAGTACAACAAAATCAAACCTATATAAGTAGGGTATCATTTTAACCGTATGGACAGAATAAAGATAAGGTGTCATTTTTACCGAAAAATGTACTGCGTAGAAACGGAAGCCCCCAAAAGTTACAAAATGGCGTTTTTTCCTTAATTTCATTGCACAATGATTTTTTTTCCGTTTCGCCATAGATTTTTGGGTAAAATGACTAATGTCACTGCAAAGTAGAATTGGTGGCGGAAAAAATAAGCCATAATATGGATTTTTAGGTGCAAAATTGAAAGGGTTATGATTTTTAAAAGGTGAGGAGGAAAAAATTAAAGTGCAAAAACGGAAAAAACCCGTGGTCCTTAAGGGGTTAATTAAACCGCACAGTCAATGGCCAATATAGAGTATTTTTGGTCACTTTTTATACTATATAAAAAGTGATCAAAAAGTCCAATCAAAACAAAAATGGTACCGATTAAAAACTTCAGGCGCAAAAAATTAGCCCTTATATATCTCCGTATGTGGAAAAGTAAAAAAAGTTATAGGGGTCAGAAGAGGACATTTTTCAACTTAAAAATTTTCCTGCATGTAGTTATGATTTTTTCCAAAAGTACGAAAAAATCAAACATATATAAGTAGGGTATCATTTTAATTGTATGGACCTACAGAATAAAGATAAGGTGTCATTTTTTTACCAAAAAATGTACTGCTCAGAAACGGAAACCCCCTAAAGTTACAAAATGGCGGATTTTCTTCAATTTTGTCGCGCATTATTATTTTTTTCGTTTCGCCGTAGATTTTTGGGTAAAATGACTGATGTCATTACAAAGTAGAATTGGTGGTGCAAAAAATAAGCCATCATATGGAATTTTAGGTGGAAAATTGAAAGGGTTATAATTTTTAACCCCTTCCTGCTATAGGACGTATGCATACATCCCAGCGATCTCCGGCACTGCCGCGGGCAGCGCAGAAGATCGGTGGCGGGACACAGCCAGAGTCCCGCCTCAGCTGCCGGAGACAAGATCGCGCCGGTCCCTGCAGCATTAACCCCATAGATGCTGTGATCAATCCAGATCGCGGGTCGCCGTTGGTTGCTATGGCAGCAGGAGGTCAGATCATGACCTCCTGTCTGCCTGCTACAGAAGCCTGTGAGATCCAGCCAGAGTCTGTGCTGTGTGCAGCTGATCGGGTCACACTGTACTGCAGTACAAATGTATTGCAGTATAGTATAACCTGTAAAAAGTGTAAAAAAATAAAATAAAAAGTTCTTCAAAAAAAGTATAAAGTGTAAAAAAAAAATGCCTATTTCCCAATAAAAGCCCTGTATTATCACCAAAAAAGATCAAAAACACAAATCATATAAATAATAGGTATTGACACGTCTGTAATGACGTGTACTATAAAACTATAACGCAAATGATCCCGCACAGTGAACGCCATAAAAAAAAACATCCAAAAAAAAAACAAAAGTCGCCAAGTTTGGTACAAATAGTGGAATAAAAAAGATCAAAAGGTAGCATGTAGCACAAAAATGATACCAATAAAAAGTACAGCTCATCCCGCAAAAATAAGCCCTCACTCAATGGCGTTGGACGAAAAATAAAAAGTTACGGCTGTTAGAACATGAATGGCAGAAAAAGAATTTTGCTCAGAAAAGTTAAAAGAACATAGAAAGCCATATAAAATGGGTATCGTCATAATCGTGCTGACCCACAGAATAAATATAACATCACTTTTACTGCACAGTGTACACCATAAAAATTTTTAATAAAATGCCACATGGAGTTTTTCACAAAAAAATGCTGCATGTGTCAACAAAAATGCACCACTTATATAAAGTACATTGAGGGGGTTAAAGTACATTATCAATGTTTCTTATGTATTCTTTTTTTTAGTAATTTTTTCCTTACTTTTTTTTTTTTGCTTATGTGTGACTTATTTATCAACTGGTTTCAGCCTGTTGATAATTTTCTTTCACGTAAGCAATTTTTCCTTTTTTACTTTGGTAGTAGCTTTTTCTGCTCCATGTTTGAGCTGGAGTAAATTTAGTCAATTTTTAACCCTGTTGCGACTTTTTTTTGCGCAGTTACGACTGTCGCAGTTAATAAATACCTGACTACCCGGAGTCCATTTTAAAATTATTACTACGTAGTTTATTTTTGGAAAACTTGCTTTTCTCGCTTTCCAGTCAAAATGTTGCACGAAAAAATCGCGTAGTCGCAGTTGCGACAATTTGGGACAATTATAGTAAAGAAAACCTGACTAAACCCGTTGATAAATGTCCATAAATATATCACAACAAAACAATCTGAAAATCGCTCTGCTCAGAAAAAGCGTTCTAAAGTTATTACCATTTAAAGAGATGCATGTCATATAAAAAATAAAAAAATAAAAAAATAAAAAAAGCCTGGTCATTGAGGGGTTAAAAGGTGAGAGGGAAAAAACGAAAATGCAAAACTGAAAAACGCTGAGCCCTTGAAGTGTTAATAAGTCTCTCCCCAGAGCCCTGAACAGGAACGTTGCTATTTAGTAGCCACGCCTACATTTAGCCACGCCCACATGAAGCCTTTGTCATAGACGCACGTGATATATAAACACTAGAACAGCAGTGGTATGGCGGTTCCTATAGCTGTCTTGTATATTGTACCGCGCCTCCTTATAACCCGGTTCACTACAGTCTGTGCTCCCCTATCGCTCTATTATAGTAATTCCCTGCTGCTGCTGCTGCTGCTGCTGCTGCTGCTGCGTCTTCTGGGATCGAGTGGGTGGAGCTTACAGATCGCGTTCGGCATTTTGTCCTGAGCAGGCTTCCGTAGAGCGAGTGCAGCTGCTAGAAGCAGGTGCCTTAGTTACCTAGCTGGGTGTTTCTATATCGCAAGTACCGGCGCTGACGTCAGAGCGGAGCGGGACCCCCAAGAGGACTGTGTACAGTGCGGGTGAGGACAGGCACCGGGGATGCCGCAGTGTGCGTAGCTCCGGCCGAGGAGGACACATGGTCTCCAGTATGTGTGCGGCCTGTGCTCCCCTCATGGGACACCTAATTCTGAATCCCACAGACAGCAGCGCCCTAGAGGGTGTGGGCAGGAGCTGGCAGTGGAGGTGTACGCCGGGGGGGTTAACAAATCACTGCTCTCCTATGGGAAACCCTGCTGGAGGCAGCTGATAGCTATACTGGGTATCTCCTCATAGAACTCCCCCTCTCCTTATACACAGATTGACCGCTCAGTCTACTAGAAAAGCTGGGCTATGCCAAGGTTATAACAGGGAATAAGTATCTGATCTATGCTTAAGATGGAGGATGTAAAAGGGTGAATGGAGTTGTGCTGTAGCTTGCTGTGCCTCCATTCACTCCAGAGACAAGGGACCCCCCTTCATGTGACTGGGGGAGGGTGATAAAGATAGAAAACTGCTATACGCTATGAAGCAGTGTTTCCAAACTAGAGTGCCTCCAGCTGTTGCAAAACTACAACTCCCAGCATGCCCGGACAGCCAAAGGCTGTCCGGGCATGCTGGGAGTTGTAGTTTTGCAACAGCTGGAGGCACCCTGGTTTGAAAACACTGCATGAGGCTTCATTCACAACTCTTTTTTGCAATATAGTTCCCATATCAGGTTTTTGATGAAAAACGGATTCCTCAAAACCGGACTAAATTGTATCAAAACTTGTGTACAAATTTTAACCCAAATACGGTTTGAAAAATGTCTGGTTGCATCTTCATTTTTATTTTTTTTAGAAAAAAACGTATACGTTTTTTACTTTTCACTCAATTATGAATAGTTTCACTTGTTTGATTGAAATTCCATGAAAAAATACTGTGCAAAGTCAAAGTGCAAACCGGATGGAACCGTACGCATTGACTCCCAAGTTTTTTTTTTTAAAGTATACTGTTTTTCACCCAGACCAAAAGCCGTGGTAGGCTACGGTTTTGGGTACGGGGTAAAAAACTGACAAAACCGTACCGGATGCAAAACAGACACAACCGGATGCATCTTTTGGCATATGGTTTTCAATGGAGAGTCAACGCATACGGTTTTCAGTACGGTTTTCAGTACGGTTCTGTAAGGTTTTCAAATTGAAAACATATATGGGAACTGTATTGCAACAACCGGGTATAAATGCACCCTTAGAGAATGCATGGGGGCAAGGGACCCCTGTGATTGTGGTCAGTGGAGGTCTCATTGGTCAGACCCCACTGATCAGATAAAGTATTGTCTTAATACAAGTTATAACTTTGGGATACCCCTTTTATGACTCTTGATCAGCTTATTATGTGGCTCAGGAGAGAAGGTGAAGACTGATAACGCCTGTGACAGGATCACCTTTCTGCCAGACTACACAGATTGCAGAAGACGTGAAACACAAAACAAAAAAACAAAACAAAAAAAACTTTTTATAACACCTTTTTATTTTTGCACCATAACAAGAATTTGGACACCTCATTTTACCAGAAAATGTACGGCAAACCCAAAACATTTTTAGTGAGGAAAATTACATGAAATCCACAATTTAGCAAATTTTGGATGGTTTTGTTTTCACGCTGTACACTTTACAGTAACATTGACATGTTTTCTCCTGTGGGTCGATACGATTAAAATATACGTACTTTCCGATTATTGTACTGCTTTTAAAAAATATCAAAACTTTTTTACAAAATCGGTTTAAAATCTCCCTATTTTGACCACCTAAAACTTTTTAATTTTTCCGTATGCAGTGCTGTATGAGGACTCATTTTTTAGCACCATGACCTGTAGTTTTTTTTAGTTTTTTGCTTTTTTTCTTTAAGTACCACTTTTGTGTATATGTGACTTTGGACCTCCGGCCACCCTCTTAGCTGATCTGATCCCAGTGGATGTGCAGCAGGCATTCAGATCAGCGATTTCAAGTGCTGCGCTGCCGCAGATACCCTGATCTGTATTGATCACGGCATCTGAGGGGTTAAAGGGGTTCTCCGGTGCTTACATTTTATCCCCTATCCAAAGGATAGGGGATAAGATGCCTGATTGCGGGAGTCCCGCCGCTGGAGACCCCCGGGATCATGCACACTGCACCCCGTTTGTAATCAGTCCCCGGAGCGTGTTCGCTCCAGGTCTGATTACGGGCGACCACCGGGCCGGCGGCGTGTCACGTCACGCCTCCGCCCCCGTGTGATGTCACGCTCCGCCCCTCAATGCAAGCCTACGGGAGGGGGCGGGATAGCTGTCACGCCCCCTCCCGTAGGCTTGCATTGAGGGGCGGAGCGTAACGTCACATGCCGCCGGCCGGGTGGTCGCCCCTAATCAGACCCAGAGCGAACACGCTCCGGGGACTGACTACAAGCGGGGTGCCGCATGCATGATCCCGGGCGTCCCCAGCTGCGGGACTCCTGCAATCAGGCATCTTATCCCCTATCCTTTGGATAGGGGATAAGATGTGTAAGCACCGGAGAACCCCTTTAATGGCGGTCATCAGCGCGATCGCTGATTCCTGCCTTTACCAGTGGTACCTGCTGTGTGTGACTCGAGCACCACTCCGATGCTCGTGGTCATGTACAGGATGTAAATTTACATCCTGGTGCGCAAAGTACTGCCGCACCAGGATGTACACTTACGGCCATGGTCGTTAAGGGGTTACGCATTTTTGTATTCTTGCATTGTACTTAAATAGGTTATCCAGTTATATTTATTTCCCTATTGTCCCCAGGCTACCTAATAAAATAAAAAAACTTCCCTTCCTCTGTTCCCTTGTAGCCTCCGGTATCAGGGTGCCCCATCTCCCACCGGTCTCCACTGACTGTCTGCTTCCTGGAGCTGTAGATGTGATGTCACAGCGCCGCTCTGCCAATCACTGGCCACGCCTCAGATAGTGATTGGCAAGCAGGACTGACAGTTTTGCTGGATGCAGAAGGTACACTCTTTACCCTCTTGATGCTGTGGTGGGTTAAAAAGTACCTGTCCAAAATAAGCTGTTGCAAACTAACTCAGGCTATGTTCCCTGACTACTCCTAACACCCCTCCAGCCCTTAAAAAATAAAAATTTCAGAGCTCTCCAATCTGTGTATCATACCTTTCTTACTCACATAGTACAATTTCCCCGCAGGAGAAAGTAGGCGTTTCCCAGCAGACATGACATCACTGAAGCCTGCTGGGGGACCACTTCAGCCCGCACATGGTTTCAGTTCTGTTATGAATAGAAGACCTCAGGCTTTGTGCATCTTTCAGTCTGCTATTGTTATGGATAATAGATATAAAATGAAGATAATTCTTCTAAAATGGCGGTTGCATCCGGTATCACACCCTGTGTGACCATCCCCTTTTGGCACAGAGAGAATAAGATGCAATGCTTAAGTAAAGTAGTCTGCTAACCAATTAGAATGCTTACACAATGCACCACACCCTACTGAAGGATATATCTATTGTGTACACAATACAATAAACCAGGGACCAAATGAAAGTCAGCCTGTTTTCTCCTTGCATGTATTATCTAATTTGTCTCAGGACATCAACCTAGAGCGGTCCCTTGGAACACATCCAAAACACTATCAGTGAGGCTCTCCTGCAGGTTTCAGTCTGTGCAGCTTTCTGTGAGATTCTGTAGAGCTTTCACTTTCAGTGCATGGAGAAACACTTCCTGAGTTCGGACTCCTGCCAGGCCAGGAGGAGACCGAACTCACTGTATTAATTGTGGCAGGGAACAGAACATCACCACCTAGTGGCCATTTTTGTTCTATTACATTTTAAACATATTTATGTTGATGATAATTTTAAAAGCAAGTGAATGGGAAAGTGTCTGCTAATTACACAAGAAACACTATGAAAAGTTTTATTTGGTGACAGGTACTCTTTAAAGTATTTGTAATATTATAACACACAAGTCAAAGGAAAAATGTCAGCAGACAAACCCTTTAAAGGGGTACTCCAGTTGAGTGCCAGAAAGTTAAACAGATTTGTAAATTACTTCTGTTAAAAATCTTAATGCTTCCTGTACTTATTAGCTGCTGAATACTACAGAGGAAATTCTTTTATTTTTGGAACACAGAGCTCTCTGCTGACATCACGAGCACAGTGCTCTCTGCTGACATCTCTGTCCATTTTAAGAACTGTCCAGAGTAGGAGAAAATCCCCATAGAAAACATATGATGCTCTGGACAGTTCCTAAAACGGACAGAGATGTCAGCAGAGAGCACTGTGCTCATGATGTCAGCAGAGAGCTCTGTGTTCCAAAAAGAAAAGCATTTCCTCTGTAGTATTCAGTAGGGATCCACCGATTATCAGTATGGCCGCTATTATCGGCCGATAATCACGATTTTGGGCATTATCGGTATCGGCAATTACCTTGCCGATAAGCCGATAATGCCCCGCACCGCGACCGCCACCTCCCCGAACTGCAGCACCGCACCCACCGCGTCGCACCCCCCCACCGTAGTGCTGGGCGGTATAGCGGTATGGATTTTTGCCCATACCGCTATACCGGTCGGGCCCCTCCCCCACCCTCCGAGTCAATAAAAAAATTAAACTTACCCGTAATGGGGGTGGTCTGGGCCATCCATCGTTCCTGTAGTGTCCGGGGGCATTCCGGGTGAACCGGTCCGGGCTGTCCTTCTTCTCCGGGGGTCATCTTCTCCACTCCGGGCAGGCTCCGGCCTAGTACACTGCATAGACGCCGCTACGCCGTGACGTCAGGTGCGTCGCTGTGCACGGGCGTCACTGCGCAGCGGCGTCTATGCAGCGTACTAGGCCCGAGCCTGCCTGGAGTGGAGAAGATGACCGCTGGAGAAGGACAGCCCGGACCGGTTCACCCAGAACGCCCCCGGACACTACAGGAACGATGGATGGCCCGGACCACCCTGACAGGTAGGGGAGAGAAGCGGGTGGCGGCAGCGGCCTATGGCCCCGCAAAAGCTGCTGCAGATCATTGATTTAAAGCTCCCGCTTTAAATCAATGATCTGCAGCGGTGTCCCGGGGGGTTAAATAGCCAATAACTTATACCGGAATATCGGTATAAGTTATCGGCTATCGGCCCTAACCTACACCGATTATCGGTATCGGCCCTAAAAAAACGATTTCGGTCGATCCCTAGTATTCTGCAGCTAAGAAGTACTAGAAGGATTAAGATTTTTTAACCCCTTAAGGACTCAGCCCATTTTGGCCTTAAGGACTAGTATGAGGGCTTGTTTTTTGCGCGACCAGTTGTCCTTTGTAATGACATCACTCATTATATCATAAAATGTATGGCGCAACCAAAAAACACTATTTTTGTGGGGAAATTAAAACGAAAAACGCAATTTTGCTAATTTTGGAAGGTTTTCGTTTTCACGCCGTACAATTTATGGTAAAAATGACATATGTTCTTTATTCTGAGGGTCAATACAATTAAAATGATACCCATTATTACATACTTTTATATTATTGTTGCGCTTAAAAAAAATCACAAACTTTTTAACCAAATTAGTACGTTTATAATCCCTTTATTTTGATGACCTCTAACTTTTTTATTTTTCCGTATAAGCAGCGGTATGGGGGCTCATTTTTTGCGCCATGATCTGTACTTTTTTTGATACCACATTTGCATATAAAAAACTTTTAATACATTTTTTATAATTTTTTTTAAATAAAATGTATAAAAAAAGTAGGAATTTTTGACTTTTTTTTTTTCGTTCACGCCGTTCACCGTACGGGATGATTAACATTTTATTTTAATAGTTCGGACATTTCCGCACGCGGCGATACCAAATATGTCTATCAAAAAAAAATTTACGCTTTTTGGGGGGTAAAATAGGAAAAACGGACGTTTTACTTTTTTATTGGGGGAGGGGATTTTTCACTTTTTTTTTTACTTTTACATTTTTTTACATTTTTTTTTACACTTGAATAGTCCCCATAGGGGACTATTCATAGCTATACCATGATTGCTAATACTGATCTGTTCTATGTATAGGACATAGAACAGATCAGTGTTTTCGGTGATCTTCTGCTCTGGTCTGCTCGATCACAGACCAGAGCAGGAGACGCCGGGAGCTGGACGGAGGAAGGAGAGGGGACCTCCGTGCGGCGTTATGAATGATCGGATCCCCGCAGCAGCGCTGCGGGCGATCCGATCTTTCATTCAAATCGCGCACTGCCGCAGATGCCGGGATCTGTATTGATCCAGGCACCTGAGGGGTTAATGGCGGACGCCCGCGAAATCGCGGGCGTCGGCCATTGCCGGCGGGTCCCTGGCTGCGATCAGCAGCCGGGATCAGCCGCGCATGACACGGGCATCGCTCCGATGCCCGCGGTTATGCACAGGACGTAAATGTACGTCCTGGTGCGTTAAGTACCACCTCACCAGGATGTACATTTACGTCCTGCGTCCTTAAGGGGTTAATAGAAGTAATTTACAAATCTGTTTAACTTTCTGACATCAGTTGATTTAAAAAAAAAAAAAAAAAAAGTTTTCCATCGGAGTACCCCTTTAACCTATGCATGTAAACATAGACGTGTGCAATGCAGATCTAAGACTATCAACATCACAGACTTCTCATTGATAAATTACGAGTCTGAATGATGTGCTATATGCATGAAAGTTTAAGAAGCATTCTGGGATTATTATATTTATTTTTTTGCTTATATAGTGCAGCATAGGCTCTTATTAGAGGATAATGTGAAGGTTTTTTGTGTATGCTTTTTTTCCTCCTCTTTTTGCTGATGTGGCAGGCATGGGAAAGGCTCCATTTTGGTTTACAAATGCACAATAATGTGGAATTGTAATGCAGCCTACCATTCCCATCAATCACAATTGATGTGTTTAGTTTAGTTTTTTTTTTTAGGGATTTGATGTATTTGATGCATTTTTGACACATTTTTACTGCCTTTTAACTGTACACATTTTTACCATACTTTGCAGTACACTCTCCATTCTGCCATGATTTGGGGGAAATCACAGCAAAAACCGAAACAAAAGCAGCATTAGGGCTCATTTACACGAGCCAATGGGGTCTGCAGCGGATTTTCCACAGTGGAGATTTCACTGCTGAAAATCAGCCGGCGAAGAGCCCGTCCCTTTCAAATTTGCAGCGGGAAGCCTGCTGAGAGTTTGAAACAAAACATGCTTGTGATATATTTTTTTTTTTCCCTCAGTAACCAATCAGAGCTTAGGTGTCACTTTACCAGAGCTTGATAGCTGAGCTGTGATTGGTTGCTTTGGAAAGATCACAAATTTTTTTTTTCTTTCACAAAGTTGGATAAATCTGGGCCAATGTGTGAGAACAGCCTATTCACTGACACCTATACTGATGCTCTTGCCACTAGGAGGCGCTGACACTAGGGAAAAAAAGTCGTCGTCTCCTCCTTGTTTCTCCTCTACCACCGGTTGTCATGACATGTTTGCTATGTCCGGAGGTGTTCTTGATGTGTACATAGATTTTTCCCTTCTCCACAGGCTGCCACATCCGCGGTTGCTGTCCTGGATCCCCACGTCCAGTGCAAGGTCTCCATGGAAGTGTCCCTGCATGGCCATGGATTGCACCTTCTCTCATTAGGCCGGACAGTATTCTCACCTGTCACTTCTCACAACTGCCGCGTCCGCGGCTGGATTTCGGTACCCCACTACCAGTGCTAGGTGACCGCTGGAGTGCCCTGTTGTATACATGGACCCATACCAGTAAGCCAGACAGTGGTCTGCATGGTTTTCTCTGGCGCCTGTCACTTCTCCAAGGGCTGATGTATCTACGGCTGAAGTTCTGGTACCTCACTGCTAGTGTCCGGTGGAGTGACCTGGCGTGTCCTGGGGACCCGATGCAGGGTGAAGGGGATAGCCCCCCCTGATCTCACTGGGTGACGGGGATTCTATTCATGGCTTCTAGGTGTCACTGCTCTTCCACATGCCTCAAAGGGGCAAAGTTATTGCCTATGTGTCCCTTTATCATCAGCGCCTGGAGGGGCACTCATTACGCCAGACCGTTGTCTCCACAGTTTATGCCACTGTCGGGCTACCATCTCTTGGCTGCTGCGTGCATAGCTGTGTCGGAGGGTTCCTGCTGGCACAAGGGACTGCTGCCAGTCAGCCAGTTATTGGTCTGCATGGTCTCGTACACCACCTGGTCGCCCATAAGATTGTCCACACTCCTGTGCCCCACTGTTTGTGGGAGGGTTTGAAGGAGTGTTCCTGTGTGCTCAGGATTCCTCCACCAGTCAGCCGGACGGCTGTCCCCGTAGTTTACTGCTCCGTCGGATCAACTACTATTCACTTCCACAGCGTGGCGGAAGTTCAGGTAACCCACTGCCTAGGCGTGGTTCCGAGTGGGTCTCCCCATGTTGCTCCATAGGCCCTCTGCAATGTGACACATTCTGGTTTGTGGGGTTCCCTACTTTACAAGGTCCCTCTCCACATTCCTGCCACTCTCATGGTTTAAAGCTGGAAGCCCATTTTTAGTGTGTGGGAATGCGGGACCAGGTATGGCCATGGTTCCTATGCCAGATAGCCAGACACTGTCTGCATGGCTTTCTAATCCACCAGGTAACCTCCCACATTACTGCAGCTCCCAACTGCAGTCTGATGACTCTTTCCATGTGAAGTTCCACAAAGTGTGCCTCTATGGGTTCATGGGACCTCTTCTGTGTCTGCATGTTTCCTGCCCCACGTGCATCCCTCCCTCATCTCTTGCATCTGCGACAGCAGTCCTGGTGTGTAGCACTATTAGGAAATGGGTTGTGGGTGTCTCCTGCAGGTTCCATGGCTACAGCTGCACTCTCTGTTCCCCTTTTCTAAGAGTGCCACATTGGTCTGCTAGGGGCTGAGTATGTCTTCCATTCTGCCAGACCTTAGCCCCCCCGCCTCCCAGGTATTTCCTGTGCAGGGTGGCTCAGGCGTCTGCTCTGTTGCCTTAGTCTAGGATGGCTCCGTTGGCACCCATCTGATCCAGGGTTTCACCCCGATGGGGCGTACCTCTCAACGCTGTTGGTTGCTGTGTGCGTGTGCTAGGGCTGGGCAGTATACCGGTTCATACCGAATACCGAAACTTTTTTCCTGCACAATATGAATTTTGGCCCATACCGCAATACCGGTTGGGCGTCCCCCACTCAAATTAATGAATTATCGGCCGCAGCGCGCAGTCACCTAACTAATCATGTGTCACCCGCGGGCGCTGTTCTGCTTCTCCCCTGCCGGTATTTCAGCCCAGCGCTGCACCCCACATCGGGGGACATCGGCCCACATCGGCCGATAATAGGCTGAGCCCACTGTCATGTAAGGAGACGGCCGTCTCCTTACATGACAATGCGCTCAGCCTATCATCGGCCGAGGCGGGACATCGCTGTGGCCGGTTATAGGCTGAAGGCTCTGCGAAGTTCCCATCCCTAGGAAGCAGCAAGAACAGCGGAGAACAGTGAGGCCGGTTCCTAAGCAACGGAGGACGAAGGTAAGTTAAAGTTTGTTTTTTAATATTTGCAGCATGGGCACAGGAATACAAAGTACAGTGCAGCGGCTGATAATTATTTGGCAGGGGGGGAGAGAAGCTGCGCTTGCGGGTGATATACCATTAGTCCCCCCGATGTGGGGTGCAGTGCAGTGCTGGGCTGATAAACCGGCGGGGGGGTGGGGCGTTGGGCGGCAGAGCTGCGCCCATCACATGATGATGATGGGGGGGGGGAGGGGGGTAAATACCGTTAAATATCATGTGTACAAAAATACCGGGATACACATTTTTGGTCATACCGCCCAGCCCTAGCGTGTGCTTCTCTCCTTGTTTTTCCCCTCCACTAGGGGGACTATTTTGCTGAGCGCTATGTTCTGCCAAGATGGAGCCATCTCTCTCCTCCTGTTTTTGGTTATCTCTCATGCAACCATGGCACTCTCCTCTGTTGGAGTTTACACACTCATTTATGGCTCAGCGACAGCCAGTCTAACCACCGTCTGTTGTTTGGGTCCTGCCATTGCTCTCTTCCTCCCTTGGCGCAGTCTCCCTGGAAGGGTGTGTTTATCCTTCCCTTGACAGTGTCGGTTGTGCGACACTGACACCACAGTCTTCTAGAGTGACTTTCCTGTGCCCCGTACCTGGGAGTCTCTGCTGGGTTCCCTTTTGTTTTTTCCCTCCGTTCCCATCCTGATGGGATGTTGCATCGCAGTGCTCTGGTCTTCTCTGACTGCTGGGGTCCAACTCTGGTTAGTCTCCTTGGCTTGGACACTATCCTAGACTGCTGTGGCATGCCTTCTTCTTTGGATTGGCCCTCCTGGTTCTTTTTGCCTTAGTGATGGTTGAGGTCTCGTGCATGGGTAGCTATCCTGCCCAGACTTCTCTGCAATTCCATTTTGTGGGGGGGGTCTTTCTGTACCGCACTTCTTCTTGTCTCGACACGGCAGTTTGTCTCCCGGAGCGTTGGGTTTACTTCCCCTTCAGGTGTAAGTCTTCCAGGAGATGCAGGAACCAACAATTCCCATGTCTGCTGCTCTTGTGTTCTGGGATGCTCCTTTTCAGAGTCTTACGCTCCTTCTTGGCCATTTATCCTTCCGTGTACATCTTCCAGGTGACTCATGAACCTCCACTTCCCATGTCTGTTGCTCCGGCTTTCCGTAATGCCCCTTTTTCAGGGCGTTCTGTACCTTTTTTTTTTAGCTGTTATTGCTTTCCATCTCCTCCTTCGTGGTCCATGTACTCCCGAGATGGGGGGTGTTCAGGTGATCCAGATTACACCAGCTAATTTTGCCTTCTGGGTGCTTGTGGCAGGCCCTTGCGACAGGGGGTTTTAAGTCTCCAGATGTTCAGGTTATCGCTCTTATGCACCAGACCTCTCTAGAGCCGGTTTCTGTCTTTTTTTCCCCTGTTGTTTTCTGGTCTCCACCTCCTATGCTTGCCTTCTGCTCAGGCGTACGATGATCTCCCTGGCGTCTTTCCGCCTTCTTCTCTTGAATCGGTCAACTCCTGGATGGGGTTCTCTTGTCGTGCCTTTTTTCCATCTTTGTTTCCGTGCCGGGCTAGCCCTCTGGTTCTGTGTTCCTTGGGGTTGATTTCCTACTTCCTTCCAGGATGGTTCTGGCCCAGCTGGCTTCCTAGTCTACCTTTTTTCTTGACTCTCTGTATGGGACCGTAGGTTTAGTCTCTGCAAAAGACTGTCCCTTGCCATGGTGTCCTAGTCCATCTCCATGACGGGGGATCTTCCGGGAGCTCAGTTTTTGGGCCTCGGTTGTCTCTGGCCTGGGGTCTCGTCCACACCCCTTACGGACAAGTGGGTTTGGTCTCGTTTTCCCTTTCTGTATTGGTTGTTTTTCCCACCCTAGGGCACTGCTTTGGTACGTCTCATCGGTAAGGTGTCCCCTCAATGAAGAGCTATCGAGAAAAGGAGATTTTTTATTTTTCTTTTTTCTCTCGCTGTAAAATCTTTCTCGTAGCCTTTTATTTTATTTTTATTTTATTTATTTATTTTTTGTCCAGATGATATTTTCTGGTTCTTTTCCCGGGGTTCTTCGGACTTTGTTGGCTTCTCCTACTGCTTTTGTGACAAAACGGATTACCTCACTTTCAGTGGGTGGGTATATCCTGCCAGGGAGGAGCCGACTTTTTATTTTTTCTTAGTGTCAGCGCTTCCTAGTGGCAAGAGCATATGTCCATCAGTATAGGTGTCCCCCAATGAAGACTACGAGAAAGAGAGATTTTATGGTGAGCACAAAAAAAGGGGTGGAGAGGCATCTGGGAGCTAGTAGGAGGGGATCTGGTAGGTGATGATGTCATCCTGTAGTCCACAGGAAGTCAGTCTGACATCCTGTTGTAAGCATTGTGCAATAGAAGATTTGGAGTCTCAGAATGGTGATCGCCTGACCAAGTTTGAGTAATAAAACAAACGGGGGGCTGTAGGACTAGTGATGTGTGCATTAAATTTTTTTTTTTTTTAAACTGAGTGCTTCTTTAATGTAGCCACAGTGCATTACTAGGCAGCGGGTGGGACAGCCTGAATTGGATGGTACTTACCACTTGGGTAGCGTTATGCCCATGTCTGTAATGTGTTGAATTTTAATAATGTCCATTCTACCCTTTCTCATACATTCAGAATTAGGGACTCTCGCAGCACTGACTATGGTCAGAGTAGCTGACTGATGGACCTACTCCAGATAGCACTGTGGCCTCTTCATTGTCTACCAGGCTCATTGCCTCATGTTTTGTGCTTATTATAGTAACTTGCTGCAGCTCAGCAATATTTAGGCTAGTCAGACTGGGCTACTTGCAGTATCAAGAGCAGCTTTTGTCTGGTAAGTGAAGAGGCTGCAGCAGTTGCTAAAGTGGCCACTCCAGTCAGCTGATCGATATGGAGTCGGATCCCCACCAATGTGATATTGATGGCTTATTCGAACAAAAATCTCAGAAAACACCTTGATAATGCCAATGATATGAGGTTAAATAAAATGTTATTTATGACCCTGCCATTTGTGCACTATAGTATGTGGAGATGCTGGCAGGCCTCAGCATATATGGCTCCGAACCTACTGGCTGGGTGATCCAGTCCTATATACACTGCTTTATGAAGGTCATACTTTGTAATATCATTTTGTGTGTTTTTTTTTTTTTTTTAGGTTGGAAATTTACCACCTACAGCACCTATTTAAATTATTGTTGAAGTCTTCTCTCTGGGTAAGTAAATGGTTGACTAGTGTAAGTGCAAAATATTGCTTTTCTTTCCAGATTATCTAGTAATGAAATATGAATAAAAATACTTCATACCGCCCACTACTGTGTTGTGTCTAATGTTTACAGTGTGAGCAGTTGACTGAATCGTTCTGCTGCATTGGAATGTACAGCTGTACTCTGGTTTTATTAAGGAGAATCTGTCGGATCTATATTGTGCTCAGAGCTCAAGTGTCAAAGAGGCTGTGGTGGACTGCAGTATCAATGCCTCCTCCCTAAACACCCCTCCCCTCTATGATTGGTTGATGTACAGGGCTCATCGGTAAAGGCAGCGAGGGGTGGCGGAGGGAGGATGTGTGTATTCTGCAGCTCAGCAAAGCCTTCTTGACACTTTAGCATATTCTTGAACTGGCAGATCCCCTTTAAACCCCAATCCTGCACATAGCCTGTACCAGTATGATGTATTATCTTTACGAAGTCATTATGTACAGTGTGTGTAGGGATTACAGTAATCATAGCTATAACTATCTTTTCATCTATCTAGCCATCAAGTAACGGTGTACTCCTTTCTCATAAAGTCCATGTAAAATAAAAAAAATAAAAAAGCGCCTCATAGCGTAATAAAGTATAGCAGGTTATAACGATGTCGTACACAGCCGATATGGCCGCTCACCTGAGTGGGTTTTGGGGCAGCCACAACTCCATGTAACATTAATCAATCCCACTGCGGGGAGACCATATAGTCAATATTGTCTGTTGCAGTGCCGACTATGACTATGTACCCGACACCGACCGTGTTAGGGGTCAAAGACAATGTATGCAAATAAAATGTTAGCCAAACTGTGTCTCGGGCGCTCAGTAATTCTTATATAGAGGTAAGTATAGTTAACTTGCTTTATTTCGTCCAAATCACATACGCATTTTCTGAGGAGACCTTCTTCATCAGGTACAAGGACATGAATGAGCTCATTCATGTCATTGTACCTGATGAAGGAGGACTCCTCTGAAAACACATTTCATCCGAATCACAAATCTGTTTAAACTTTCTGTCACCAATTGACTTTAAAAAAAATATATTTTTCACCGGAGTTCCCCTTTAACCCCTTAAGGACTCAGGGTTTTTCAGTTTTTGCACTTTCGTTTTTTCCTCCTTACCTTTTAAAAATCATAACCCTTTAAATTTTCCACCTAAAAATCCATATTATGGCTTATTTTTTGCGTCACCAATTCTACTTTGCAGTGACATTAGTCATTTTACCCAAAAATGCACGGCGAAACGGAAAAAAAAATCATTGTGCGACAAAATCGAAGAAAAAACACCATTTTGTAACTTTTGGGGGCTTCCGTTTCTACGCAGTGCATATTTCGGTAAAAATTACACCTTATCATTATTCTGTAGGTCCATATGGTTAAAATGGTACCCTACTTATATAGGTTGGATATTGTCGTACTTCTGGAAAAATCATAACTACATGCAGGAAAATTGTCATCTTTTGACCCCTATAACTTTTTTTTTTTTCCACGTACAGGACGGTATGAGGACTCCTTTTTTGCGCCGTGATCTGAAGTTTTTATCGGTATGATTTTTGTTTTGATCAGACTTTTTGATCACTTTTTATTCATTTTTTTAATGGTATAAAAAGTGACCAAAAATGCGCTTTTTTTTTTACTTTGGAATTTTTTTGCGCGTACGCCATTGACCGTGCCGTTTAATGATATATTTTTATAGTTCGGACATTTACGCACGCGGCGATACTACATATGTTTATTAATTTTTTTTACACTGTTTTATTTTCTTTATGGGAAAAGGGGGGTGATTCAAACTTTTATTAGGGAAGGGGTTAAATGACCTTTATTAACACTTTTTTTTTTTTTTTTTCACACACTGATCTTCTACACAGATCACAGGCGTGTATTAACACGCCTGTGATCAGTGTTATCGGCGCTTGACTGCTCCTGCCTGGATCTCAGGCACGGAGCAGTCATTCGCCGATCGGACACCGAGGAGGCAGGTAAGGGCCCTCCCGGTGTCCTGCAAGCTGTTCGGGACGCCGCAATTTCACCACGGCGGTCCCTAACAGCCCGACTGAGCAGCCGGGTCACTTTCACTTTAGAAGCAGCGGTCAGCTTTGACCGCCGCTTCTAAAGGTTTAATACCGCACATCGCCGCCATCGGCGATGTGTGGTATTAGCCGCGGGTCCCGGCCGTTGATGAGCGCCGGGACCGACGCGATATGATGCGGGATCGCGGCGCGATCCCGCTTCATATCGCGGGAGTCGGCGCAGGACGTAAATATACGTCCTGCGTCGTTAAGGGGTTAAAGAAAGCAATAGACTTCCCCTTTAATAGCATTAAAGGGGTACTCCGCTGCCCCAGCATTTGGAACTTGTTATTCATGACACGTCACTGGCAGCGGGGTCATTATATCACGCCCCCTCAATGGCAGTCTATGGGAGAGGCATGATGGCCGCCACGCCCCCTACCATAGACTTTGAGGGCGTGTGGCATGAGATCACGACCCCGCCACCCACACCCAGTGTTCTAAACGAATGTCGGGTGCTGCACAGAGATCGTGGGGGTCCCAGCGGCTCCTTCTGATAGGGGATAAGATGTCTGGGGTAGAGTACCCCTTTAAGGTTTGGTCTTCTTTCCTGACCAAATTTCTTTAGGTAAGCTATATTTGCTACTTTGAAACCAAGCCATGGCATCAGGGTAAAGTGCCATCTGTGCGTTCTGCCTTTTTTTCTCCCCGCTTGCTTGGCTAGACTGACAAGTCAATCCCTATACACAGATGGGGTGAGACTCACTTCTAATCATGTCTTTCTTCTTTTAGGAAGTTATTCTCTTTAGCTATGGCTTCTGCAGTGGTAAGCATGGTCCCCACCACGGCATCCCGCTTTGCTTTGCTAAAAGTAGACAGCAGCAGTGATTCTGAATCTGAGAAGACAAAGGGCACCCGCAGTGGAGGAAAACTGCGCGGGTCTGCTGCAGGTGGAAAAAACAATACAAATGATAAAAAGCGGGAGAAAAGGAGGAAAAAGAAAGAACAGCAACAGAGCGAGGCAAATGAGGTAATAGTGCATGGATGTCGAATCACTCTTCTTATGTAGAGTATTCCTGAACCAAAAGCATTGCCATTTACCACCTCCTGTGATCTTTGGTGTGTGTGTGTGTGTGTGTGTGTGTGTGTGTGTGTGTGTGTTTTTTTGCTCACCATTTTTTGCAGAAATCAAGGCGTTACCATGTGATCAGTGACAATTTTTTTTCATCAGGCGTGTTCTGTCCTTCAGAGGCACCGTTGTGAAAACTCCCTTATTCAGCTTCACAAGCTGGTATGGGGGTTTAGGCTGTGTGCAAAAGATCTAAGGCATTTTTTAAGATACTTCTTGGTTAAGCATGTCTCTATTAAGCAGAATATAGGAAATGGCCAACCTCTCTATAAATCTAATAGTTGTCTTGCTATGTATTGGAGATATACTTCTCTTAATAAAAGTCTTTCTTTTTATTTTTTTGTAGCTGAGGAACCTTGCCTTCAAGAAAATTCCTCAAAAGTCTTCACACGCCGGTAGTGGCCCTCAGCAGGACATTGCAATACAGAATATACCTAAAGATCCACAAGAGGAAGATTGGCAGCAGTGGCGGCAAAAAGACGAACAGGTACCTGACTATATATGCCCAGAATTACAAGGGCAGTTGTGTGTCAAATTATTTACAGTTTAAAAAAAATCCTGCTTCCAAGAGAAAATCTGTTCACACATAGCACACACCAAATATATCTATAGACATAGACCTCCGTATGTCCAGCATGTGCCAAAAGTGTGTCCTTTTTCTATACACTGGGTCACTATGCATCAGCATACCTTTTTTTTACTTTGCTGTCTCTAACACTAAGAGAGCAGAAGGTCCATCTAATAGACCTATCTTATTCCCTAAGTAACAGGACATTTTTAATAAAGACTACATTTTACATTAAGAAATCAAATCAAAGGTGTCCGTAGCTCTTAGAGGGCTTTTACAGGCAGAGTTACCTTGGAACACTAAATGGGATGCCCAAAAAAACTATACTCACTCTATCCCATCTAGTAATGCTGCTCCAGAGTCCTGGAGAACCTCTTTATTCCAGATATGTGAACGATATAAAATAGTGAAATATATCATTTTATAATGGGAGAGATTAAAAACATTCCAACAGGGACATATGTCCATAATGCAGAATGTCTGCTACCTTAATGTCTTTCACAAGCTTTCTTTGCTTTAGATTACATCTGATATGTATGAAGCGGATCTTGAAAAAGCCTTAATGCTAAGCAAGCTTGAATATGAAGAACTAAAAAAGGTGTGTATGTGGGATAATATAGAACAATAGGAAACACAATACATTAGTCACAGAGTGCAGCTTTAGCTTCCATAATATAGACCTAATGGACCAGGACTCTGTGAACCCAACATTTTGTACTTTGTTTTCAAAGATGTTTCTTCTTTGTTCACAAGCTAAATATATGAATCTTTGTGGCATGGTCACTTGCTCTAAATTCATACTATAATCCTAAAACAAAAAAAATGTTTTAAAGGGAGCCTGTCACTAGTTTTATGCTGCCTGAATCACGGGCATCATGAAACACTGACAACCATCTGACTCTAAATGGCTGATTCTTCTGAAATGGTTCATAGTTGTAACTTCATCCAGACGCTTAGTCTGACTGATTGTCGGAGATGGGCTCCATTGTAAGTCTATGAAACCTGTCTCCTGCAATTGGATCGAGCAGCCTGCCAGGGAGTGGAGCACAATTCTGCCGGGTATATATTAGAGATCGACCGATATCGTTTTTTTTTAGGGCCGATACTGATAATCTTTGACCTTTTCAGGCCGATAGCCATAACTTATACCGATATTCCGCTATAAATTATTGGCTATTTCCCCCCACCCGGCCCCGCAGAAGCCACTGCAGATCAATGATTTAAAGCGGGCGCTGTAAATCAATGAACTGCAGCGGCTTTTGCGGGGCCAGAGACCCGTGGACCCGCTTCTCTCCCCCTGCCTGTCCGGGGGTCCTCCCTAGTCCAACCGCCGCTGCACCATTGCCTCCCCCATCCCCGGTTTTATAATTACTTGTTCCCGGGGTCCACGCTACTTCTGGCTCCGGCGTCCTGAGCTGTCACTGTGCGCACTGATGGTGACGGCGTATTCAGGACATCACTCGTCATTGCGCTTCGCAGGACGTCGCAGGAGCCAGAAGTAGCGCGGACCCTGGGCCCCGGGAACAGGTAATTATAAAACCGGGGATGGGGGAGGCAATGGGTTGACGGTGGTGGTCTCTAGCATGGGGGGGGGGGCATGATCAGCATATCGGCAAGGTAATTGCCGATACCGGTAATGTCCAAAATCGTGAATATCGGTCGATCCCTAGTATATATAGCAAACAGAGCAGCATGTCTCTGAGACCCTGATAGATCTAAACTTGACACGACATGTCTGTGCGACATTTAAAGTTTTTTTTTAAAATGACTGTAAAGCTTAGAAAGTTCTCTTTCTATGGGATAGTGGATAAGTAGCTGATCAGTAGGGGGTCAGAGAATGAAGGTCCCTTCCGTGGTTGAACCCCCATGGATCAGCTAGGTATCAACCATCCTTTGATAGGAGATAACCTCCAATCAAAAAAGTACTCCCACTGTTCACCTTACAGGGATCCCTTGAACGGCTGACATCCCTAGGGCTGTCTGACCCTGTTCTGAAAGTGAATCTAAAAACTTAAAGGGGTACTCCGCTGCTCAGCATTTGGCTGTCACGCCCCCTCCCATAGACTTGCATTGAGGGGACAGGGAGTGACGTCATGAGGGGGTGGGGCTATGACGTCCCGGCTCCAGCGTTCGGAACAGTTTGTTCCAAACGCTGAGCACCGGAGTACCCCTTTTAAGGGCAGCTTATTACAGGCATAGGTCTATACTCCAACTTAAAATTTCCATATTTACACTTAAAGTGGTTTATTTACAGACTTTTATGCCTCTGTTTTTAAGGAAAATGACAGTGGGGAAAATGTATCACCTCAGTCAAAAAGAGCAAATAAAAAAGATAAACGAAAGAACCAACAAGGGAAGGATAAGCCTCTCACAGTGTCTCTAAAAGACTTTCAGTCAGAAGGTGAGCAGCATTGTGCACATCATTGTGCACATACTACAGAGTTCTTACTGGTAATGTACTGAGATTACATAAGTCATAAGTCATATTTGTTAGTGATGTATCAATAGTTTCTAACAGCAAAAGTAGCCAATTAATAAAGATGTGTTTTGATAATGATACATGACTGACAGATGATGTCATTGATACTGTTTAAAATTCTTTATTTTTTTTTTTTCTGTTTCCAGAGCAGTCTGCAAAAAAACCAGAGGCAAGTATATGACATTGTTCTAAGTGTGACCATACACAGAGTAGTGCTTTCTTGTACCATAATTGTGATCTTAACCCCTTAAGGACTAAGCGTTTTTCCGTTTTTGCATTTTCATTTTTTCCTCATCACCTTCTAAAAATCAAAACGCTTTCAATTTTGCACCTAAAAATTCATATTATAGCTTATTTTTTGCGCCACCAATTCTACTTTGCAGTGACATTAGTCATTTTACCAAAAAAAACGAAACTTGGAAAAAAATCATTGTGCGACAAAATTGAAGAAAAAATTTCATTTTGTAACTTTTGGGGGCTTCCGTTTCTACGCAGTGCATTTTTTGGTCAAAATGACACCTTATCTTTATTCTGTAGGTCCATACGGATAAAATGATACCCTACTTATATAGGTTTGATTTTGTCGTACTTCGGAAAAAAAATCATAACTACATGCAGGAAAATGTATATGTTTAAAATTGTCATTTTCTGACCCCTGTAACTTTTTTATTTTTCTGCATATGGGCCGGTATGAGGGCTCCTTTTTTGCACTGTGATCTGAAGTTTTTATCAGTACCATGTTTGTGTTGATCGGACTTTTTGATCGCTTTTTATTCATTTTTTTATGATATAAAAAGTGACCAAAAATGCGGAATTTTTTTGCGCGTACGCCATTGACCTTGCAGTTTAATTAATGATATATTTTAATAGTTCGGACATTTATGCATGCGGCGATATCACATATGTTAATTTTTATTTTTATTTACACAGTTTTTTTTTTATGGCAAAAGGGGGGTGATTCAAACTTTTATTAGGGAAGGGGTTAAATGACCTTCAACTTTTTTTTTTTTCACTTTATTTTTTTTTTTGCAGTGTTATAGCTCCCATAGCTTTGCACTGATCAGTCAAATAGGGGCTTGATTGCTCAAGCCTGTAGTTCAGGCTTGGAGCAATCAATCGATAATCGGACACCACGGAGTCGGGTAAGGAGACCTCCGCCTGTGTCCCAGCTGATCGGAACATCGTATTTTATCGCGATGTCCCGATCAGCCCGACTGAGCTGCCAGGAAGCATTTACTTTCGTTTTCAGACGCGGCGGTCAACTTTGATCGCCGCGTCTGAATGGTTAACAGCGTGCGGCTGATCAGTGCCGCACGCTGTTAGCCCAGGGTCCCAGCTATCATTAGCAGCTGGGACCGACCCAGTGTGATGCAGGGTCACGGCGTGACCTCGTTTTTCACACCGGGACTGGGCTCAGGGCGTACATGTACGCCCTAAGTCCTTAAGAGGTTAATGTTTTCATTTATTTTTACAATCGTGCCTATTTTTGCATTGCTTCCTACTCTGAGTATTACTAGCCGACCTTTTTATTTAGAGGTCCTACTAAGCTGTAGGAAATTGAGGCCCTAAACCAAACTGGACACATCTAGTGACACTTGCAGGATTAGCAGCTAAAACAAAGGAAAGCGCTCCATGGTGTGATAGCGTAGATATATGTAAAAGATGACCACAAAATTTGGGTGCTCAACCTCAGTGGTTGTACTAATCCAAGCACAACAATGGAAAAGCAGGTATAGATCAGTAGATCATGGATCCAGCAGCCGCTCCTGGGATAAACAGCAAACACACAAAAATCTCCAAGAAAGGCTGGGTTCACACTACGTTTTGTCCCATACGGGAGCGCATACGGCAGGAGGGAGCTAAAAGCTCGCGCTCCCGTATGTGACCGTATGCGCTCCCGTATGTCATTCACTTCAATGAGCCGGCCGGAGTGAAACGTTCGGTCCGGTCGGCTCATGTTTGCGCCGTATGCGCTTTTACAACCGGACCTAAAACCGTGGTCAACCACGGTTTTAGGTCCGGTTGTAAAAGCGCATACGGCGCAAAAATGAGCCGACCGGACCGAACGTTTCACACCAGTCGGCTCATTGAAGTGAATGACATACGGGAGCGCATACGGTCACATACGGGAGCGCGAGCTTTTAGCTCCCTCCTGCCGTATGCGCTCCCGTATGGGACAAAACGTAGTGTGGACCCAGCCAAACTCTGGATCACGCAGGGCGCATGGTAGGAAAGGTTTATTAGCCAAAATTCAACGAATTCAACAAGCCTGATGAAGCGGTTCTCCTCGAAACTCGTTGCATTGTGGGTAATAAACCTTTCCTACCATGCGCCCTGCTTGATCCTGAGTTTCATGGAGATTTTTGTGTTTGCTGGATTAAGCAGCCTAGAAGTTTTAAGTTACACAGAAGCCTCATGGCTGTAGACTGGTGCCACAGGAATTTTTTATCTCCATGTTATTCCATATCCATAGAACATTTGGAAAACTGTCCCACAGCTCAGCACTTAACAATTTTAACTTTTTTGGGGGGATCAGTGGAGTTCTTAGCGGTCAGACCTTTGACAATCTGCTTATCTCATATCCTAGGAGTAACCTCTTGACAGATGAATCTCCGTTTAGAGTATGTTCACACATGAAAATCCACAGGTAAACTTGTAGCATGTAATCCACAAGTTTTTGGGCATGAAAGCCCAGATTTCATGCGGAAATGACAATACCTGCAAATTTTGGTGTGTGAAATCTGCAGCAAGTAAATTATGTGTGAACCTTAGAGGAGAATTTAATCGCCGGTTTTTCAGCGTGTTCATCAACCTCGGTGAGGATGTGACTAGTCCCACCTCCTGTTCACACAGTAGGCTTTCTGGATGTCCCAGGCGGCCTCAATTCTTTTAATGACCTTATGTATATCTTAGAAACACCTAGATCTGTCTATGATTATTTTAGGCCCTCATACAGGGAGATCAGTGCTGTAATTCACACTATTATACTTTTGATTATATGGCTGTATAAGGCTTTCTATTGCTGTATTTCTAATAACTATGTAGAAATCTGTATTTTGCTTTACTATTTGAACCTATATACCATAGAATCGGAGTACCTTTTGAAAATAAAGTATTGCTGCATGTGTCACACCTCTTATTTGGGCATGTGGCATAACAGTTTAGTTATTATAAGCAAATATTTGATTTTTTTTCTAAAGCTACTATATACATGGATGTCTGCGAACGGGTGCATCTAACATTATATAGTATCCAGTCTGCATTTTTTCCCCCCCTTCTCTGTTACCTGAAATGGCATGCTGTAAAAAATACTTAACCCCTTAAGGACCCGGCCATTTTTTGAACATCTGACCACTGTCACTTCAAGCATTAATAACTCTGGGATGCTTTTACCTTTCATTCTGATTCCGAGAGTTTTTTCGGGACATATTCTACTTTTATGTTAGTTGTAAAATTTTGGCGATACTTGTTTCATTTCTTGGTGAAAAATTCCAAAATTTTATGAAAAAATTTAAAATTTTGCATTTTTTTTAAACTTTGAAGCTCTCTGCTTATAAGGAAAATGGATATTCCAAATAAATTATACATTGATCCACATACACGCCCCTTTTTCGGGTTTGGGAGAATCCACATCGGGTCCGTCGGGAAAAAATGTTGCATCGTGTCGCAGACTGGCGCACGATGTCTGCGACATGTCTGGTTTAGAATAGTAAATGAGGGCCAATGTGTGTACTTTATGTTGGCATCATAAAGTTGACATGTTTTACTTTTGTAAGACATCAGAGGACTTCAAAGTTCAGCAGCAATTTTCTAATTTTTCACAAAATTTTCAAAATCTGAATTTTTCAGGGACCAGTTCAGTTTTGAAGTAGATTTGAAGGGCCTTCATATTAGAAATACCCCACAAATGACCCAATTATAAAAACTGCACCCCTCAAAGTATCCAAAATGACATTCAGTAAGTGTTAACCCTTTAGGTGTTTCACAGGAATAGCAGCAAAGTGAAGGAGAAAATTCAAAATCTTCATTTTTTACACTCGCATGTTCTTGTAGACCCAGATTTTGAATTTTTACAAGTGGTTATAGGAGAAAAAGCCCCCCAAAATTTGTAACCCAATTTCTCTTGAGTAAGGAAATGCCTCATATGTGTGTGTCAAGTGTTCGGCTGGCGCAGTAGAGGGCTCAGAAGGGAAGGAACGACAATGGGATTTTGGAGAGTGAGTTTTGCTGAAATGGTTTTTGGGGGTCATGTCACATTTAGAAAGCACCTATGGTGCCAGAACAGCAGAAAACACCACATGGCCTTCCATTTTGGAAACTACACCCCTCAAGGCACGTAACAAGGGGTCCAGTTAGCCTTAACACCCCACAGGTGTTTGAGAACTTTTCGTTAAAATCGGATGTGTAAATGGAAAATGCCCCCCAAAATTTGTAACCCCATCTCTTCTGAGTATGGAAATACCCCATGTTAGGACATAAAAGGCTCTGCGGGCAAACTACAATGCTCAGAAGAGAAGGAGTCACATTTGGCTTTTTGAAAGCAAATTTTGCTGAAATGGTTTTTGGGGGGCATGTCGCATTTAGCAAGCCCCTGTGGTGCAAGAACAGCAAAAAAATACCCACATGGCATACCATTTTGGAAACTACACCCCTTAAGGAACGTAACAAGGGGTACAGTGAGCCTTAACTACCCACAGGTGTTTGACGACTTTTTGTTAAATTTGGATGTGTAAATTAAGAAAAAAATTTTTTTAACTAAAATGCATTTTTTTCCCTAAATTTTACATTTTTACAAGGGGTAATAGGAGAAAATTACCCCCCAAATTTGTAACCCCATTTCTTCTGAGTATGGAAATACCCCATGTTTGGACGTCAAGTGCCCTGCGGTCGAACTACAATGCTCAGAAGAGGAGGAGCGCCATTGAGCGTTTGGAAAGAGAATTCGTTTGTAATGGTAGTCAGGGGCCATGTGCGTTTACAAAGCCCCCCGTGGTGCCAGAACAGTGGACCCCCCCACATGTGACCCCATTGTGGAAACTACACCCCTAACAGAATTTAATAAGGGGTGCAGTGAGTATTTACACCCCACTGGCGTTTGACAGATCTTTGGAACAGTGGGATGTGCAAATTAAAAATGTAATTTTTCATTTTCACGGACCACTGTTCCAATAATCTGTCACACCTGTGGGGCGTAAATGCTCACTGTACCCCTTATTACATTACGTGAGGGGTGTAGTTTCCAAAATGGGGTCACATGTGGGGGGGGGGTCCATTGTTCTGGCACTATGGGGGCTTTGTAAACACAAGTGGCCTTCAATTCCGGACAAATTTTCTCTTCAAAATCCCAATGGCGCTCCTTCTATTCTGAGCATTGTAGTTCGCCCTCAGAGCACTTTACATCCACATATGGGGTATGTTCTTACTCAGAAGAAATGGAGTTACAAATTTTGGGGGGATTTTTTCCTATTTTCCCTTGTGAAAATGAAAAATTTAGGGTAACACCAGCATTTTAGTGACATTTTTTTTTTTCCATTTTCCCATCCAACTTTAATGAAAATTTGTCAAACACCTGTGGGGTGTTAAGGCTCACTATACCCCTTGTCACGTTTTGGAGGGGTGTAGTTTCCAAAATGGGGTCACATGTCGGTATAAATTTTTTTGCATTTATGTCAGAACCGCTGTAAAATCAGCCACCCCTGTTCAAATCACCAATTTAGGCCTCAAATGTACATGGTGCGCTCTCACTCCTAAGCCTTGTTGTGCACCCGCAGAGCAGTTTACGCCCACATATGGGGTATTTCCGTACTCAGGAGAAATTGCGTTACAAATTTTGGGGGTCCTTTTTTCCTTTTACTGCTTGTGAAAATATAAAGTATGGAGCAACACCAGCATGTTAGTGTAACATTTTTTTTTTTTTACACTAACAGGCTGGTTTAGCCTAAAAGGAGAAAAAGCCCCCCAAAATCTGTAGTGCAATTTCTCCCGAGTACTGGAATACCCCATATGTGGCACTAAACTGTTTCCTTGAAATACGACAGGGCTCCGAATTGAGAGAGCGCCATGCGCATTTGAGGACTAAATTAGGGATTGCATAGGGGTGGACATAGGGGTATTCTGCGCCAGTGATTGCAAAACAGGGTGCCTCCAGCTGTTGCTAAATTCCCAGCATGCCTGGACAGTCAGTGGCTGTCCAGAAATGCTGGGAGTTGTTGTTTTGCAACAGCTGGAGGCTCCATTTTGGAAACACTGCCATACAATACGTTTTTCATTTTTATTGGGGGGACAGTGTAAGGGGGTGTATATGTAGTGTTTTACCCTTTATTATGTGTTAGTGTAGTGTAGTGTATTAAGGGTACGTTCACACTGGCGGAGGTTTACAGTGAGTTTACCGCTAGGAGTTTGCGCTGCGGCGAATAATTTGCCGCAGCCCAAACTTGAAGCAGGAAATTTACTGTAAACCTGCCCGTTATAATGTAACCTGTACATTCACATGGGGGGGCGCAAACCTCCAGCTGTTTCAAAACTACAACTCCCAGCATGCACTGCACTTTTGCAACAGCTGGAGGCACAATGGTTGGAACATTTTCAGTTCGGTTCTGTTACCTAACTCAGTATTTTCCAACCAGTGTGCCTCCAGCTGTTGCAAAACTACAACTCCCAGCATGTACTGATCACCAAAGGGCATGCTGGGAGATGTAGTTATGGAACAGCTGGAGTTACGCAACTACAACTCCCAGCATGCCGAGACAGCTGTTTGCTCTCTGGACATGCTGGGATTTGCAGTTTTGCAACATCTGGAGGGCTACAGATTATAGACCACTGCACAGTGATCTCCAAACTGTGGACCTCCTAGATGTTGCAAAACTAAAAATCCCAGCATGCCCATACAGCAAACAGCTATGTGGGAATGCTAGGAGTTGTAGTTTTGCATGATCTGGAGGGATATAGTTTAGAGATCATTGTATAGTGGTCTCAAACTGTAGCACTCCAGCTGTTACAAAACTACATATTCCAGCATGCCCAAACAGCTGTCTGGGCATGCTGGGAGTTGTAGTTTTGCAATA
The DNA here is from genome assembly GCF_029499605.1 of Hyla sarda. Taxonomy (NCBI): domain Eukaryota; kingdom Metazoa; phylum Chordata; class Amphibia; order Anura; family Hylidae; genus Hyla; species Hyla sarda. The sequence goes on along the minus strand of NC_079189.1, from coordinate 378,138,060 downwards.
TCTGGAGGGCTACAGTGTAGAGACAACTTTATAGTGGTCTCAGACTGTAGCCCTCCAGATCAACTTACCGGCATCGCCACCCGCCGATCACTGCCGCCTGCAGCCTCCGGAGGGGTAAGTGGATCTTCGCTGCCCGGTCCCCTTCGTTTCCCCGTTCTGCCCCACCTATTGTGGGTGGGCAGGACGGGGAAAACGAAAGTTAACCCCCCGCCCCCGATCTGCTATTGGTGGTCTCGTCTAGACCACCAATAGCAGGGATAGGAGGGGTGGCACCTCACTCCTATCCGTTCAGGGGGATGGTAGGTGTCTTAGACAATCGCGATCCCCCTTATATTCCTGGTCACTATAGACCCGTATGACCCGGAATCGGCGCAAATCACAAGTGTGAATTCACTTGCGATTTGTGCCGATCGCCGACATGGGGGGGGGGGGGGGTTTCTGATGACCCCCCTGGGCATTTGCGCGGGTTGCCTGCTGATAGATATCAGCAGTCACCCCGGTCCCCGCCCGGCTCGCGGCAGGGACCGAAATTCCCACGGGCATATGGATAAGTCCTGGGTCCGTAACTACCAGAAAGCCAGGGCGTATACATACGCCCTAGGTCCTTAAGGGGTTAAAGGGGTACTCCGGTGAAAAACTTTTTTTTTTTTTTTTTTTTTTTTTTTTTTTTTAAATCCACTGGTGCCAGAAAGTTAAACAGATTTGTAAATGACTTCTATTAAAAAATCTTAATCCTTCCTGTACTTATTAGCTGCTGAATACTACAGTGGAAATTCTTTTCCGTTTGGAAAACAGAGCTGTCTGCTGATATCATGAGCACAGTGCTCTCTGCTGGCATCTCTGTCCATTTTAGGAACTGTCCAGAGTAAAAGGAAATCCCCATAGTAAACATATGATGTTCTGGACAGTTCCTAAAATGGACAGAGATGTCAGCAGAGAGCACTGTGCTCATGATGTCAGCAGACAGCTCTGTGTTTCAAAAAGAAAATAATTTCCGCTATAATATTCAGCAGCTAATAAGTACAGGAAGGATTAAGATTTTTTTCATAGAAGTCATTTACAAATCTGTTTCACTTTTTGGCACCAGTTGATTTAAAAAAAATAAATAAATAAAAAGTTTCTCACCGGAGTAACTCTTTAACCCCTTAAGGACGGAGCCCATTTTCACCTCTAGGACGAAGCCCTTTTTTGCAAATCTGACCACTGTCACTTTAAACATTAATAACTCTGGGATGCTTTTAGTTATCATTCAGATTCTGAGATTTTTTTTCGTGACATATTCTACTTTAACATAGTGGTACATTTTTGTGGTAACTTGCATCCTTTCTTGGTGAAAAATCCCAAAATTTGATGAAAAAATTAAAAATTTTGCATTTTTCTAACTTTGAAGCTCTGCTTGTAAGGAAAATGGATATTCCAAATAATTTTTTTTTTTTTGATTCACATATACAATATGTCTACTTTATGATTGCATCATAAAATTGACGAGTTTTTACTTTTAGAAGACACCAGAGGGCTTCAAAGTTCAGCAGCAATTTTCCAATTTTTCACAAAATTTTCAAACTCGCAATTTTTCAGGGACCAGTTCAGGTTTGAAGTGGATTTGAAGGGTCTTCATATTAGAAATACCCCATAAATGACCCCATTATAAAAACTGCACCCCCCAAACTATTCAAAATGACATTCAGTAAATGTTTTAACCCTTTAGGTGTTTCACAGGAAAAGCAGCAAAGTGAAGGAGAAAATTCAAAATCTTCATTTTTTACACTTGCATGTTCTTGTAGACCCAATTTTTTAATTTTTACAAGGGGTAAAAGGAGAAAATGTATACTTATATTTGTAGCCCAATTTCTCTCGAGTAAGCACATACCTCATATGTCTATGTAAAGTGTTCGGCGGGTGCAGTAGAGGGCTCAGAAGCGAAGGAGCGACAAGGGGATTTTAGAGAGTACGTTTTTCTGAAATGGTTTTTGGGGGCATGTCGCATTTAGGAAGCCCCTATGGTGCCAGAACAGCAAAAAAAAACACATGGCATACCATTTTGGAAACTAGACCCCTTGAGGAACGTAACAAGGGATAAAGTGAGCCTTAATACCCCACAGGTGTTTCACGACTTTTGCATATGTAAAAAAAAAAAAAATTCACTAAAATGTGGGTTTCCCCCCAAATTTCAAATTTTTGCAAGGGTTAATAGCAGAAAAGACCCCCCAAAATTTGTAACCCCATCTCTTCTGAGTATGGAGGTACCCCATAAGTGGACCTGAAGTGCACTGCGGGCGAACTACAATGCTCAGAAGGGAAGGCGTCATATTTGGCTTTTTGAGAGCAAAATTTGCTCGGGGGGCATGTCGCATTTAGGAAGCCCCTATGGTGCCAGAACAGCAAAATAACCCCCACATGGCATACCATTTTGGAAACTAGACCCCTCACAGAATGTAATGAGGGGTACAGTGAGCATTTACCCCCTACTGGTGTCTGACAGATCTTTGGAACAGTGGGCTGTGCAAAATTTTTCATTTTCACGGCCCACTGTTCCAAAGATCCGTCAGACACCTGTGGGGTGTAAATTCTCACTGCACCCCTTATTACTTTCCGTGAGGGGTGTAGTTTTCAAAATGGGGTCACATGTGGGTGTGTTTTTTTTTTTGCGTTTGTCAGAACCGCTGTAACAATCAGCCACCTCTGTGCAAATCACCTCAAATGTACATGGCACACTCTCCCTTCTGGGCCTTGTTGTGCGCCCCCAGAGCACTTTGCGCCCACATATGGGGTATCTCCGTACTCGGGAGAAATTGCGCTACAAATTTTGGGGGGCGTTTTTCCCTTTTACCTCTTGTGAAAATGAAAAGTATAGGGCAACACCAGCATGTTAGTGTAAAATGTTTTATTTTTTTACACTAACATGCTGGTGTAGACCCCAACTGTTCCTTTTCATAAGGGGTAAAAGCCCCCCAAAATTTGTTAGGCAATTTCTCCCGAGTACGGCGATACCCCATATGTGACCCTATTCTGTTGCCTTGAAATACGACAGGGCTCCAAAGTGAGAGCACCTTGCGCATTTGAGGCCTGAATTAGGGATTTGCATAGGGGTGGACATAGGGGTATTCTATGCCAGTGATTCCCAAACAGGGTGCCTCCAGCTGTTGCTAAACTCCCAGCATGTTTGGACAGTCAATTGCTGTCCAGAAATGCTGGGAGTTTTTGTTTTGCAACAGCTGGGGGCTCCATCTTAGAAACACTGCCATACAATACGTTTTTCATTTTTATTGGGGAGGGGGGGGGGTGGGGGGCAGTGTACGTGCGTATATGTAGTGTTTTACTCTTTATTTTATGTTAGTGTAGTGTAGTGTTTTTAGGTTACATTCACACTGACGGCGGATTACACTGAGTCTCCCGCTAGGAGTTTGAGCTGCGACGGAAAATTTGCCGCAGCTCAAATTTGTAGCGGGGAACTCACTGTAATCTGCCGCCAGTGTGAATGTAGCCTGTACATTCACACGGGAGGGGGGGTCAAAACTACAACTCCCAGCATGCACTGACAGACCATGCATGCTGGGAGTTGTAGTTTTGCAACAGCTGGAGGCACACTGGCTGGAAAACCTTGAGTTAGGTTCTATGACCTAACTCAGTATTTTCCAACCAGTGTGCCTCCAGCTGTTGCAAAACTGCAACTCCCAGCATGTACTGATTGCGGAAGGGCATGCTGGGAGATGTACTTGCGTGCCTCCAGCCATTGCATTACTACAACTCCCAGCATGCCAAGACAGCCTTATGCTGTTCCTGAATGCTGGGAGTTGTAGTTTTGCAAGATTTAGAGGGGTTCAAGTTGTAAATCACTGTCCAGTGGTCTCAAAACTGTGGCCCTCCAGATGTTGCAAAACTACAACTCGCAGCATGCCCACACAGCAAACTGCTGTCTGGGCATGCTGAGAGTTGTAGTTTTGCAACATCTGGAGGGCTACAGTTTGAGACCACTTAGTGATCTACAACCTGAACCCCTCTAAATATTGCAAAACCACAAGTCCCAGCATGCCCACACAGCAAACAGCTGTCTGGGCATGCTGGGAGTTGTAGTTTTGCAACATCTGGAGGGCCACGGTTTAGAGACCACTGTAAACTGTGGCCCTCGATGTTGCAAGGCAACAACTCACCTAGCAGGACCCGGAAGCCGCCGCACGTGGGGGATCCCCGCATGGAGGATCGGGATCCAGGTAGGGACCGATAGGTGGGCAAAGCGGGGGAACCGAACTTTAACCCCCCCCTCCACCGGTCTGCTATCGGTCGGTCGCTCGGCCGACCAATAGGAGGGGTGGCACCCCTGCCACCAAACTCCTATCCCTTTAGGGGGATCGAGGGTGTCTCGGACACCTACGATCCCTCTTATTTTCCAGTGACCCGTATGACCCGGAATCGCGCAGATCGCAGGTCTGAATTGACCTGCGATTTGCGCGCATCGTGGTCATGGGGGCGTCTCAGGACCCCCCTCGGCGATGTGCCGGGATGCCTGCTGTTAGATAACAGCAGTCATCCCGGCCCGATCACCGCTACCAGTGACGCGGCGCTTCCGGAACCCCGCGACGTACATGTATGTCGCCGCGTGCCAAGTGACACTTCGCGGCGCCGTACATGTACGTCGCTCGTCGTGAAGGGGTTAAGGACATCTTGTTAGAATTTCTAAAACTATTTTTGGCTTTTTTACAAATAATAGAACTTAAATAATGTATTTTACATAACTATATATACACTAATTTTAAATATACTATATTTATTTTAATTTTATAACTTTGTGTGTGTAAATAAATAAAATAAATATATATATTAATGTGTGTGTGAAGATAAAGATAAATTATATTAAAATGGGATCTTATAATTGTAGCCCTTTTAATTCTTCTCATTGTCTAGGATGCGAAGTCCCCTCTGATGTTACCTCATGAACATGGCTTTTTTAATAAGCTGGAAGATGATGTGACCAAAATACTTCTCAAAGAAAAAAGAAAAGAAAACTCTGTTCCTGAAGTAATGGAAGGCATTGTATCATCTGATAATTGTACGGTATGTTTGAGTCAACATCTGTAAACACTTTGCCCACAAAAGTGTTTCATAACCTAAAAGTAAAATCGTAAATTTCATTCAATATACAGGAACCTGTCCTAAAAGATGGAAGAGCAGAGATATTGAAGCTGGAATTAGAAAAGAAAGACACTCAGATAAAGCTTCTGAAGAGCCTCATCTCACAATGGGAGGTAGATACAATTATGTTAAAGGGGTATTCCCTTCTCAGACATTTATATGACATATCCACAGGATAGCTCATGGTTCTTTGCTGTTTCCTTTACCATTATAAACATATATAGAAATTACAGAAATGGCCTAAAACAGCGAATCCTGGCCACAGCAACAAGCCAGAGAGGTACAGGGGGCTCTAATTCAACCCCTTTCCACAAATGGACGTATATTTACATCCACTGCGGGCTCCCGCTGGAAAATGCGTGCTCACCAGCACATTGTACCCGGTGGGTCCCGGGCGCTATCAGCAACCAGGACCCACGGCTAGCTAATACTGGACATCAATGATTGGGCTGATGTCCGGCATTAACCCTTTAGATGCCGCGGTCAAAGTTGATCACTATGTCTAAGTGGGAGACCGCCGTGGTGAAATCGCAGCGTCCCGAACAGCTGAGAGGATAGCGGGAAGCTTCCTACCTTGCTTCTTGCTGTCTGAACGGTGTTCTATTGTCCCAAGCCTGCCATGCAGGCTGGAGCAGTAGAGCACAATAACACTGATCAATGCTCTCCTATGGAAAAGCATTGATCAGTTTATGCCATCTAAAAATTGAATGGTATAGTCCCCTATGGGGACTTAAAAAGTGTAAAAATATAAATAAAAGAAAGTAAATATGCATTAACCCCTTTCCCTAATAAGTTTAAATCACCCGCCTTTTCCCATTTTTCAAATAAAAAAATATTAAAAAAAATAAAACCTAAACATGTGTGGTATTGCCGCGTGCATAAATGTCCGAACTATTTAAATATAATGTTAATTAAACTGCACTGTCAAAGGCGCAAATATAAAAAAAAATTCCAAAGCCCAAAAATGCGTATTTTTTGTTATGTCATATACTAGAAAAAAATTAATCGCGATCAAAAGGTGCCATCAAAATAAAAATATAAACTTCAGATCATGGCACAAAAAATGAGCCCTCATACATCCCTATATACGGAAAAATTAAAAAAGTAATAGGGGTCAGAATGTGACAATTTTTACACATAGTAATTTTGGTGCATGTAGTTATCACTTTTTTTTTTTTTTAAAGTAGTAAAATAAAACCTATATAAATTAGGTATCCTTGTAACCGTATGGACCTACAGAATAAAGATAAGGTGTCATTTGTAGTGATGAGCGGCAGGGACCATATTCGAATTTGCAATATTTCGTGAATATATTGACTATTCGTCCTTTGAACATAGCGAATATGTGAATTTCGCAAACACTTTTTTTGCATGTGAAAAGAACAAAAAAATGAATCTTCGTCATTACGAATATATAGCACTATATTCTAAATATTTGAAGTTCCGATATTCGCAAAAAATGTGCATTACGAATATTCTTGCTCAAAACTAGTCATTTGTACTAAAAAGTGCATTGCGTAGAATTGGAAGCCCCCAAAAATTTACAATATAGCGTTTTTTTTTTGTTTTTTTTAGTTTAGCCCCACACTTTTTTTTTTCTGCATTTGCCGTAGATTTCGTGTTGAAATGATTAATGGTATTACAAAGTAATATTGGTTGCACAAAAAACAAGCCCTCATATGGGTCTGTAGGTGGAAAATTTAAAGTGTTGTGATTTTTAGAAGGCAAGGAGGAAAAAATAAAGGTGCAAAAATGAAAAATGGGCCGAGAGGGAAGGGGTTAAGGACCATTGACGTCTATTTATGTCCATCGCCCATTCCTGTTTTATATTGAGCGTGCTTCATATCCAGTGAGTCTGGTTGCTATCAGAAACCAGGACCTCCAGCTAATGCCAGGCATCTAAAACAGGAGAGAAAAGTCCCAGCTAGATCAGTGGGCTGATCAGGACTGCCACTGCGAAACTGCTGCGTCCCGGACGGAGTTCCCTTGCTGGAGCAATGGAGCACTGATACCATTGATAAGTGCTATACAAGGGCATAGCTTTGTTCAATCCAATGATTGCATGTAGTAGTCCTCTGAGGACTAAAAAAAAGTGAAAAAAAAAAAAAAAGTAAATGTAAATTTAACCCCTTCCCTTTTCCTATTTTTTTTTTTAATAAAATAATGTAATCAAAAGTAAACATATGTGGTGTCGCCACATACGTAAATGTCCGAACTATAAAAATAGAAAATTGTTTAAACCGCACGGTCACAGGCATTTACGTAAAAAGAAAAAAATACCAAAGTCCAGAATTGCGTATTTTGTCACTTCTTCTTATATCATAAAAAAATGAATAAAAAGCAATCAAAAAGTCCCATCACAACAAAAATTATACAGATAGAAACTATAGATTATTGGTGCAAAAAATGAGCCCTCGTATAGCCTTTTATACTGGAAAATAAAAAAGTTATATAGGCCAGAAGATGACAATTTTAAGCACTCATTTTCTCTATCTGCTCCATTGGGGGACACAGACTGTGGGTGTATCTTGCTGTCTCTAGGAGGTGTGACACTATGGTAATAAAAATGTCAGCTCCTCCCAGCAGGATCTACCCGCCTTCAGGCTCTGAGCTAGTCAGTTTAAGCTTAGTGTCTGAAGGAGGTGGATGGGTCTGGTTTGCTCCAGACCTGGTCTTCTGTTTTTTGTTTTCCTAGTATAGGGACGTGCTCGTTTTTTTGTTCCTTTTTCTTTCTGTTTTCAGGTGGGGACTCGGGGACTGCGGTTCACTGTTTCCCCATTGCGAGTAAGGGGGCACAGACATTGCGTATATGCGCTGTTAACCCCTTCTCGCCAACGGTCAGCGCCTGGGTGGTACCTCATGGGTCCAGGTCCCCCTATGTCTCTGCTCACCTCGCTCGCGCATAGCGACTCATATAAGGCACATGTGTTACGAAAATCCTTTATTGTGTGTGTTTTGGCCACTACTCAGCGCCTTATAGGAGTCTGTCAGCGCGGCGCTTCTTCGGCTCCAGCGCTCTCAGCGCCGGCTTCTGTCATATCTTACAGCGCCTTATACGCTGCTGCAGCCGCGGCGCTGTTATCTTTTTACTTTCACTTCGCCGGCAGCCTCTGCCGGCACTCTGGCCGCCCGCTCCGTTCCCCCGAGCGCATATACAGCTAGGCAGGTGCGCTCGGGACAAGGCTGTAGCTCCGCCCACTGGGCAGGGGAGCTCTCAGAGGCGCAAAGTAGCGCCCAATCAGCGCCGTGGATGCGGTTTTCTGTTTGTAGGGGTCAGTTACTACGTGCCTTGCTTCAGGCACGCCCCTCCCTCTCTATTGGCTGGCCTTTTCAGCCTAGCTGGCTGCACAGAACAAGTTCTCCTCTCTGCAGCTAAAAGGGGACACAGATCTGGGTGAGAAAGTGCCTGTCTTCTCTTTTTTACCCCATTATGTCTGTACCCAGGGCTGTTCATCCCTCTAAACAGTAACCTGTGTATTTAGCGACTTACTATACCTGTAAGCACTGTAATACCAAGATGCTTGCTTTGCCTGCCCCTCTGCTCCCCCAGACCCCTTCGGTGCCTTCCGTGAGATGGTGTCCGCTTTGAAGGGGTCGTCCCTGCGCAGGACCTCTGAGAGGGCCCGCTCTTCGTCTCCTCATACTTCTCTCACAAGCGTGCTAGGAGTGCCTCGTCTGATTCTTCAGATAGACGTGGGCGTTCCCCTCGCGGGTTCCGCCCCCCCCTATCATCTGGGCACAAACGTCGCTCCTCCAGGGAACGTTCTCTGAGTCGCCGCTCTGCCACGCCAGAGCCGCGTACCTGGTCTGGATCGCCCCCCTCCAGGACTGTCGCTACTCATTCACATTCTCCTGGTGAACCAGTGGATGAGGCTTCCGAACCGGCATCTGACCCAGAGGACCGCTCGGACTCAATTGCTATGGTGAACTCATTGGTGACAGCCATAAGAGACACCTTTCACTTGGAGGACCCAGGATCTTCGGATATCAATCCGGGAGTATCCTTTCATCGTACTAAGCCAGCACCTCAAAGGTTCAGCTCTCACGCTGACTTTGACGACATTCTGGAATCTGCATGGAAACATCCAGACAAGAGATTTCCGGGAGTCAAGACAATTCAAGAACGTTATCCATTTGACAAGGACTTGCCGCTAAGGCGGCTTCCCCTCCCTCTGTGGACCCACCAATCTCCCGGATCTCAAAGGCGACTACACTGCCTCTGGCAGATGCCGCTGCCTTCAAGGATCCCGCGGACAAAAAGGTAGAATCTTTAGCGAAATTCGCTACTGAAGCAGCTGGCTCTTCTCTTCTTCCCATCTTTGCCTCGACATGGGTGTCCAAGGCCCTGTCGGAGTGGTGTCAACAGTTCCATCAGGATATTTTAGCGGGATCCCCCCCAGAGGATCTATCTGCTCTGGCTCTCTGTTGCGCTAAGGCTAGGGACTTTCTGTGCGCAGCGTCCATGCAGGCAGCCCGTTGTTCTGCCTTTGCTGTGGGTCACCTAGAAGCCCTCCGCCGCTCTGTGTGGCTTAAAGCTTGGAATGCAGATGACGCTTCCAAAAGGTCTCTCACTGAGCTTCCCTTTACGGGTGTCCGTCTTTTTGGCAAACGCCTTGATGTGATTATATCCGAGACAACGGGAGGTAAGAGTTCCTTATTACCTCAAAATAAGGTTCGCCCTACTTCCCAAAGGGAGTCTTTTTCTTTTCGGTCCTTTCGGACCTCTAGCTCCAAAAAAGGGACAAGCGCCCTTAAGGGACAAGAAGGCTCCCTCGTTCCGGGCATGCCCGTCTTGGAAGTCAGAGTCCAACCGCTCTGGCCGTTTAGCGCCCAAATCGGGCAACCGCAAACCCACTTCTGCATGAAGTAGGGCCTCCACCCGCGATTTCTTTGTGGGTGGGAGGTCGTCTTTTGTTTTTCCGTGACATCTGGTCCTCACACATTCAGGACTCTTGGGTCAGGGACATGGTGTCCAACGGTTACCGAATCGAACTTGCCTCCCTCCCGAGGGATCACCACTTTTTTCGATCCCGGGCCCCCCGGTCTCCTCCCCTGGTGAAGCAATTTTGTGCGGCTCTCCAGTCCCTGCTTCTCCAGGGGGTGATTGTTCCCGTCCCCCTAGAGGAACTTTTTCGGGGTTTCTATTCAAATCTCTTTGTGGTCTCCAACAAGGACGGTTCTGTACGACCTATCCTAGACCTCAAGCATCTCAACCGTCATCTTCTCATCCGCCACTTCCGGATGGAATCTCTCCGCTCGGTGATGTCGTCCCTGGAATAGGGGGAGTTCCTCTCCTCAGTGGACATCAAAGATGCCTACCTTCATGTGCCAATATTTCCGGGCCATCATCGGTACCTCCGCTTTGCGGTTCCGGAGGGACACTTTCAATTTGTAGCGCTCCCCTTCAGTCTAGTCACGGCTTCTCTGGTCTTTACGAGGCCCTTGCGCCAGTGATGGGCCTGTTACGGTCGGGAGGCATCTTGGTGATACCCTATCTGGACGACCTTCTCATCAAGGCTCCAACCAGAGCCCAGACTTGCTGGAGAGCATCTTGGGCTCTCCAGCACAGAGCCTTGGCCTCGCAGATTTGCAAGGCAGCTACCTGGTCATCTTTGCACACTTTCTCGAGGTTTTACCAAGTTCATACTTCGCATCGGCTGATGCTGGTCAGGGCGTAAGGTGTTGCAGGTGGCAGTGGATCGGCCATCTGCCTGATTACTTATCAGCTCACCCAAGGGACGGCTTTGGTACGTCCCACGTTCTGTGTCCCCCAATGGAGCCGATAGAGAAAAGGAGATTTTTTTAACACTTACCGTAAAATCTGTTTCTCAAAGGATCCATTGGGGGACACAGCTCCTGCCCTTTGTTAGGGTTTTTCCCATTGGTTCTCTGTCTGAGGGTGTGTTCAGTTATGTTTTTCCTTCTGGTTCTCGGACAGTTTTTGGGTTTTCCTTGGCCTATTGGTCTCCTCCTAGTGCTCTGGAACTTAAACTGACTAGCTCAGAGCCTGAAGGCGGGTATATCCTGCTGGGAGGAGCTGACTTTTTTTATTACCATAGTGTCACACCTCCTAGAGACAGCAAGATACACCCACGGTCTGTGTCCCCCAATGGATCCTTCGAGAAAGATTTTACGGTAAGTGTTAAAAAAAAATCTCCTCCTTTTTATACAAAAGTAAATTTTTTTAAAGTATTAAAATAAAACAAAACCTATACATCTATACAAATTGGGTATCATATAAATCCTACAGAATAAATAATATAATAATTATTGAAAAATGCATTGCTTAGAAACCAAAGCCCACAAAAGTTGCAAAATGTTGGGGTTTTTTTCCCCTTCACCCCTTCAAATATTATTTTTTTAACTGTAGATTTTGTGGTAAAATTAATGATGTTATTTCAATGTACAGTTGGTGCAATCTTATTCCTGGAATTTTTTCACCTTTTGACATTAAACTTTTTATTTTTTTATAATAAAGGTTAAATACAAAGAAGTTAAAGCCAGGAATGCACAAGTTCTTAAAATGTTACAAGAAGGTGAAAGTAAGTGTGCGTTTTGTTTTTTCTTGCTGTTTGTTCTTCTAGGTCTCTGTTCACACATTGCTGCTGATTAGCTGTGTGTTACCGCAATTATGCCAGTTATAAAAATTGTTGTTACCAAAATTTTGACTATTCGTTGGAAAAACGCATTTGCGATTTCTCTATTTAGCCGCAACATGGGCATACAGGCTTTGAAATAAGACTTAACCCCTTACTGACAATTTTTATTTTAGTGTGCATTTTGTTCCTTCTTGGCTAATGTTATAACTATATAATGCAAACCAAAAAAGAATTGTGGTGTATAATTGAATTACATTTTTTTTTATAATTCTGTAATCTGTTTTTCTATGCTTTTCACTTTCTAGTAAACTTTTTTTTTTCTCTGCCGGTCAGTACGATAGGAGATGCCCAATTTGCAGTTTTACCGAGATTTGTCATTTAAATATTTCTTCTGAGGAATTTTTTTCTTTTTAAAAAATTTTTAAGCTATGCAATCGCTATATTGTTTGTACAGTTCACTGCCCTACCTATGTGTTGAAGGGAACTGTCATTCTCACAATCTCCTGTAACATCTCACCTGTGGCATTCTGCAATATCCGTTCTATCACGCCTAATTGGATCGTGGATGTGAACACGATGTGGCTTCTAACAGTCAAAATGCCACAGTTGCCTTTAGCAGCATCTAGTGGGTAAATGGCTCAAAGCTAGCTGGCAGCTACACACAGAATGCATTAAGGGGCTAAACCCTGCCCTCATACAACACATTAGTTTAGCTTGTTAGGCTAGGTTCAGACTACGGAATCTCCGGGCAGAAAATTTCTGCCCGGAGATTCAGAGTGCGGCCAGCGCTGACTGAATCAGTTGGCGCTAGGACCGCGCGGATACTGCAGTCTCCAATAGACTGCAATGTATTCCGCGAGTATTTCCCCCTGAAGAAAGAGCAATGCCATTCTTCAGGTGGAAATTTCCAAGCGGATTTTCCGTTCACTAATTCCGCTTCACAAATTCCAAAGTGTGAATTTGTGACCGGAAACTCATTCACTACACTATGCATTTTAGCAAGCGGAATTTCCACCTGCAATTTCAAAGCGGAATTGCAGACGGAAATTCCGTAGTCTGAACCTAGCCTTAGTGTATCAGCGGTGTCTTTTGTAGTGCTGCTGTGAGCTGGTAGTGTCAAGCTTTGTAGCTGCTCTAGTGCTACCACAAGGAGGCTCCCACACAAAATGAAAAAATAAAAAGAATTGAGCAGAGGATATACCTGGCCCTGAGCTAATCTGTTTTATCTTAGTGTCAGTCGTAGGCCCACACAGGTCTGGTTTCTCCAAAAGAGTTCTTCCTTTGTTTGGTTAGTAATTTTTTTTTTTCTGGTATTCTGGACTCTCAGGCATAGTGGGTAACCTAGACCCACTCTGATACCACCCTATGCCACCAGGGCACATGCCATTATATAGAAGGGCTGTTAACCCTTGGTCGCCACCGGCCAGACCTAAGATGTTAAGACAATAGTCTGTCTGGCTGTCCGCCTCTAAGTTCTCGCCTTCCCACACCACATCAGATGTCGCTTATAGCTGCTTAAATAGATTGCATGGACCACTGTTTATCTCAGGACCTACACTGGGGCACCAGTCTCCTACATCTTCCCCTTCACCACTGATTTGTGGGTGCCATAGAGGATTAGGACATAAAGAATACACGCTTCTGTTCTCTCCAGTTTTGGCTTTCCCGGTTCACAGATGGGTCATTGACCAGTAAATGGCTATTGAGGTCAGTACTGCTAACACCACTAACACATGGGTATTATTTCAAACACTAGAGTTGTGCAGTTTTTGGAGCCCTATAAAGATTAGACTGATCTATCTTTCTCTCTTTTTCTCTTTCTTTTTCTCCCCCTCTTCCCCCCCCCCCCCCCCCCCCGACCTTATCTTGTCAAATAAATCTTTATTATTTTTACTGGTCCGTGTTTACGGTTAAAATTATTTGACCATCCTGGAGAGCGCCTGAAGACATCTACATCCACCTGTGCCTCACAGCGTCTTTGCTTCGACATATAAAGTTCCATGGCAGTAAATGATAAATATAACAATCTTTCAGAGTTATATCTATCTTATTTTTTGCCTTGATAAAGATTCATATAAATTGAACTCCATGTTATATGTAAAGCTAAATATAAAAAATTACATGGTGAAATGCAGTGAGGCAAAAACTTTAAAAGTATGCTTTGTCCTAAAGAACATAAAAAATAGGCAGAGTATTCCTTCAGTTATGTGGTCAGTCTGTTTCTGTAGATATTTAAGGTTATTCACCCAGTGTTTTGTTTACATAATCTTGCACAAAGAACATTTGTCGTAAGCTGGAAATTCCTATGTAAACTTCTGTAGTATGTCTCTCTGTAAGGCCATGTTCACACATTCTTGATTTTCAGAATTTAGGTGTAGGTTCCAGTAAAACCTCTGAGAAACCCACCTGATTTGTGATTCAGTTTCCTTATATCCTGTGCATGTGGCCTCCTTTTTTATTTTTATTTTATTTTTCACAATTCATGATATTTACCTTTTTTTTTAATTTTTTATACAACAAGCATCCTATATAGATAATTGCTCTTGTTAATGATAAACGTGAAAATATTGAAGAGGTGGCTAGTATGTTAAATAGATTAGATGTTGAGACTTCTTTCACCCTGTATTCCAACACTTTTTTTTTTTTTTTTTTAAAGTGGCCCAAATGTTCCTTAGGATAAGTCTCCACTTGTTTTTTTTCTGGCAGTTTTTGGAAAACTGCCACTGCAGTTTTTGAGCCAAAGTCAGAAGTGGATCCATAAGGGAGGAGAAGTGTAAGTCCCTCCTTTATATGTCCTATTCCTTTTGAATACACTTCTGTCTTTGGCTCAAAAACTGCAGTGGCAGATATCCAAAAACTGCCAGACAAAAAACAAGTGGAAACGTAGCCTTAGTGACTGTTGGGGTGGCATCCAGTCACTGGCTTTAATGGAGATGTCGGCTATAGACTTGCAGTCACATGTTCATTGATGAATTATTGTTCTTCAAAGATGACCTATGCTGTGCATTCCCCCTCCCCCCCCCCCCCCCCCCCCAAAAATGATATTCAAATGTGTTTTTACTCACACAATTTTGATATGGATTCTTAAGCCCATCTAGGACATGTCATCAATCACATGTTATACTAGGAAGGGGGGGGGGGGGTGCTGCTAACGTTCTAGTATGCACCTCTGTAGTAACGATGCATGTTCAGTGACTCATACATGCGCATATATATATAAGTCTCGTGTCTGACATAGGGAGAGGTGTCCCAATGAGTAGAGCACAGGAGGTGTCATGGGAACACACAGGGTACACGGATCCTGGTAAGATTACTAATTTAGAAAACTGATAATTTTACTTATTTCATAATTTAACATTCTATTTAACCCCCAAAGTATTAAATAATGCTGCAATTGTGATTGGTGGTTATGGGCATATTACTCCAGTTTTTATCTCAGACACTTTTAGTAAACCTTGGCTATTACTATGTCTAAATGTTAAGTTTCCTTTACATTACATCACCTTGTTCTTGATTTTCTACTTTCCAATTTAGTGAAAGACAAAGCTGAAATTCTTCTGCAGGTTGAAGAGCTCATGACTATAAAGAATGAATTAACATTACAGGTAAGAAAACTTAAGTGTTCCATGGGTTTCTTGTCAGTGTCTGGGTTTGCTTAGAGCAAGAGAAAACCTCTCCTACCTAGACAGTTCCTGACACAGACAAAGGTGGCAGCAGGGAGCACTGTGTAAGAACTGGGAATAACCACACAACTTCAAATGAAGCATATAGCATCCGATATATAATGGATGGCTTGGTTTATTTATTTTATTCATTTTTTCATAAAAGTAGTTGACACAAATCTGTATAACTGTCGCGCTTATTACAAATGTCTTCAGATTACCTCTTTAAGAGATTGAGCTCAGATTTATAGGGAATCTACTTCCGATAGGTGCCACTAGAGAGCTACTTTGCATGATAAGCACAATAAAAGATGCAGAACTGCTGTGTCACTGAGCAATGCACAGGGTAAATGCTGGGTGAAAGTGAATAGAATGCACATGCTCAGAGGTTGTGCACAGCTATTCAAAAATAAAAACACTGAAAATGGTGTTTTCAGCTGTTAAATAAAGCTAACGGATTTCCTTTCAACTGCACTGCTGCTGGTTGGATTCAATATAACCAATTTTAACAGAAGTTTCCACCCTGTAAATTCCCCCTAATGTAAAACATTTAAAGCTTCCCTTTCCATATAAAGTCTTTACACAAACGATTTGGTGTAGAAAAGTTGCAAAATGTGTCCTAAAAGGGGACGTGGCCTTGGTCACCCTGAATTTTGTACCACATATGCTAAAGAGCTGCTGACTGTTGTAGCTGAACGCTATGCTGTCTTGGAGTTTGTGTTGGTTTCAACTGGGGCCGCTGCTGAAGAGGCATGAATCTCCTAGGGAATTTACCGAATCCTATGGTCTCTGGATTTTACTAAAGACCGGTGTGTATGACTCTGTTCTTAGTTAATCCCCCATTATATTTAACGAAAGTATGTGCAGTGTGTTCTACACCATCTGACAGGCATTCACCCCTTTGAACTAGAAGATTCCAATTTGTTACAAAAAAAAGATGCAGCTTTTCTCTTTATATTGAACAGTAATGATAAACTGTCTCTAATAGAAGTCATACAACTAGACTGCTGAATATGGAAGCTAAGGAGACCACATGCTTGGTCCCTAAAGATTTGTAAAGAGGATTGGCTTCACTTTTGTAAGAATCAGCTGCACTACCAGCTTCTGCTCAATAACTGGAGTGGCGCTATTTCTTTCAAATCCTGGACATTCCCTTTCAGAAATAAAATCAGAGAGCAGCAGTGATGTTGAAAGATCCACCTGCAGGAAGTGATTTGTGTGCATTTACAAGCCTGACTTTTTATGTTTTTTTTTTTAAATTGAGATTACATTTTAAAAACAATTGCCGTGGCATAGCTATATGGGGTTCAGAGTTTACAGATACACCAGGACCATTGTTACATGATTGGATGCCCTTGCACCAACTTTATTTTCAAGCATAGGTTGATGTCTGGTTAAGTTACAAAAAATGTTAAATAAAATATTGCCTTTATTTATCCTTTTATAATTTTTTTTTTTTTTTTTTTGCCCTAAAAAAAAAAACAGGTCACAGGTCTGCATGCCGCTTTAGAACAAGAGCGATCCAAAGTAAAAGCTCTACAAGCAGAACTAGTGAAATACCAGGTATGTGCCTAGAAATTCTGACAGCCATAAAAATAACCTTGATCATTCAGTATTTAAGGAAGAAATACAGTAAAATTCCAGAATAAGGATACTTTCACACATGCAGATTTGCTGTAGCAGATTTTGCTACTCATTGAAGTCAATGGGCAGCAAAATCTGCAGCTAAAAAATATGCACATGTGAATGTACCCTTAAGTGTAAAACCTAGTTAAAGGGGTAGTCCAGTGGTGAAAAACTTAGGGGATAAGTTTGAGATCACGGGGGGTGGGACCGCTGGGGCCCCCCGCGATCTCTCTGTATGGGGGCCAGGCTCTCCGGCCAGATAGTGGGTGTCGACCACCGCAGGAAGCGGCGGCAGACACGCCCCCTCAATACATCGCTATGGCAGAGCCCGAGATTGCCGAAGGCAGCGCTCCGGCTCTGCCATAGAGTTGTATTGAGGGGGCGTGTCGGCCGCTCAATACAACTCTTAGGATAGGGGATAAGTTGTTCACCACTTGTTCACCACTTGTTCACCACTTGTTCACCACTGGACTACTCCTTTAAGGGCTCATGCTAGTTTTTTTCCTATTTTCACTTCTTTACTACTTCTGTAGCTAAATATATAGCACAAAGCTAGATCATATCCTTTCAGACATCTCAAAAGCATATCTCATAGGATTAAATTGATTCCATATGTTGCAGCAGTGCATGGAGCCGAAAGGGACCAGAGGTGACCAAAAGTACAGTAACCTTGGCTGAAACTGGATTGAACAGATTAACCAATGATTTTAGTCTGGTCAAATAAGTTCTGCTTTCAAAGTACTCCAGTTACCTAGAAAAATGGATAGAGTTCTAGGAGACTTCAGACTGTCGTCCGATCTTTAATTTTTTTTTATTAATAGTACAAAGTCACGCTGAAATGTGTTAAACTGTCTCCTTTCCATTATCCTCATTACTTTTAGCGGAGAGTCTGTCTGCAGTGGGTGGTGCTGAAATAATAGGTGGTGGGACCGTTTATTTGTGTGCTGTCTCCATAGATGCCAATGCAGTCCGTCCCAGAATTCCACCAAAATGAACATGCTCATTCTTTTGGCTGGTTCTGAATTTTGAATTTCCGTTTCTGAATTTTCCGCCATAAAAATTCTGCAATGTGAATGGTCTAGCAGAATCCCATTAAGAATTTCTGCCTAGGAATTTTGTTTGCAGCAGTGTGGATGGGCCCGTAACTGGGGCCGACATAATAGTTACAAGGCCCTTTGTTATTATCTGCAGAGATGATCTAGGTCTTCTAAGACCCAGCAGCTCTTTCAGATACCCGGCACCAGCAGTCACATGATCGATTGGGTGGAGAGCTGTATACACATCACTCATTAAGCACTGTGTATACAGTGATTGGGAAGGCAGGGACAGTAATATGCTGTCCCTGCCTTCTCTGGAGAGACTTTAGAAGTGTCACGCTGAGATAGTAAGTTATTTGCTGACTGGCTGGGTGGTCAGTAAGTTAAGTTTAATTGTAGAATAATGTTCTAGAAGACATGCTTCATTTGTTCTGCTTTCCCTTCTACAGGGTGGTAAGAAAGGAAAAAGGAACTCTGAATCTGACCATGGCCGATGATCAGTTGTTTTCCATACCTGAAGAGGAGATGGAGCCTTTTATAAAAAGCACTAACTTTTTCCTGCAGAGTTTAAATACTGCTGTTCAATGCCATACATTGTTAGTTTTTCAGGACTAAATAAAACGTATTCTTCCATTTGCATACTTGGTCTTTACACATCAAACCACTTAAAACCATGTAAAAACTGAACTTTGTATTAATGAATTAGCACCTAAACTAAATGCTAAAACTGGCATTGCCAACAACTACTAAGTTATAGTGTTTTGTTTTTTGTTAATCCATTTTAGGCCATAAAACAGCCTAAAATGGAATTTTTTCCCCATTTTATTGGGAAGAGGGCTCCTTATTCCCACTTATGTTATGAGCAAAATTGCTATGCTGCAAAATTGTGTCAGGAAAAGTTTATGGGCTATTTGTGGACACATTTTGTTACATAAACCTCAAGACAGATTTTTTGAACTTAAGCAAAAACTCTAATGCAATAAACAGCTAATACTGAGGCATAATGTTGGACTGGTGATTTAAGTGTTCGTCATAGCACTTTTTATCTCAGGGCTCTATCACACTTCACCCTTTTAGCCCTGAGATTTATATTTGTGGACATCTAAGGTTAACAGAGCTCTCATTGGCCTTAGTAGAGGTATAATATGTATGTCTTACTTGTTATATACATTACAGTACCTTCCCCACAGAACTGATACCCATATACTGCAAACGGGGTTAATGTAGGCAATATTGCCAAATTATTGTATCAAATTAAATAAATGACAACCATAAAGTAGCTAAATGCTGACAGACCATAATTCTGATACCCAGTGACAATTGTGTACTTACTCGGGTACCGAAAGCACACAGGGGGTAATTCATCAAGCTGTGCTTACGTACACGACTTGCGTACACTGTTTTCCATGGTGGAAGTGTTTTTCACGTGACACATTTATCATACTACCACAGGGGGGGGTTGATAAATTTGGCTCACATAAGCAAAAACACTTTTTTAGCATACATAAGCAAAAACCAAGAAATGACTTTAGAACACCACTTTGTAACACCACCTCTTCTCCTCTGTGACTTTTCTGCTCACGCTACCTGCACCCCTGGAGCGGTGGGTACCGGGGTAATAATTGGGGGTTAGCTGTTTTTGTGGCTAACACTAAGCCCGGCTTAGTGATGGATTTCATCTATTAGACAGCTTCCACTAATAAGCCTGTTAAGAATACTAAAAAAAAACATGTTAAAAAAAATTTATTCCAAAAAACACTCCCCCACAAGCCTCTGTTAACAATTTTATTAATATTGAACAAAAAATAAATAAAAAATGCTGGTCCTCCGCATACACTAATCTGAAATGAGAAGAAAAGAACACAAAAAATATGTTAATACATTTATGGTGCATTCAGCAGTTGCTAAACTACAACCCCCATCCCATGTCGGGAGTTGTAATTTAGCAACAGCGAGCCTCCAGTTTAGCAACCGCTAGAGGCACCCTGTTACTAAACTACAACTCCCATCATGGGAGTTGTAGTTTAGCAACAGGCAGGGAAGCCCGCTTATCTCCTACCCACCTGCGCCACATGACTACAGTTCACAGCATGTCCACACTGTAAAGGCATGCTGGGAGTTGTAGTTGTGAGGCGTAGGCTGGTGGGAAATGTGCGGGCGGGTGACAGGGAAGCTTGTCACCCACTCACAGATCTCCCACCCGCCTGAGCCGCATGACTACAACTCCCAGCATGCCCTAACAGCAAGGACATGCTGGGAATTGTAGTTGTGTGGTGTGTGGGGTGGTAATTGGGTGGGGGGGAGGGACGTGGTGCTGGCATACTGCGGGCGGTGGGTGTATGCAGAGGGCAGTGGGTGATAGATGCAGGCGGTGGGGAGTGGAGTAGAATACTATGGCCAATCACAGCTTCAGTACTTGTCACCTGCGCACACAACTACAACTCCCAGCATGTCCTTACTGTAAGGGCATGCTGGGAGTTGTAGTCATGCGGCACAGGTGACAAGCGCTCTGCTCCCTGGCCGGCTACCATGAATATGAACGGCACTGTAGTTTCATTTTTCCCTCCTGAAGCTGTGATTGGCCGAGACCCATTCAATAGCAATTGGTTACTTTCACATATCCAGTGTGTAATTTAAAGATAGGATAAGTCCATCACAGGTGAATT
Organism: Hyla sarda; assembly: GCF_029499605.1. Taxonomy (NCBI): domain Eukaryota; kingdom Metazoa; phylum Chordata; class Amphibia; order Anura; family Hylidae; genus Hyla; species Hyla sarda. The sequence continues at coordinate 378,117,340 of NC_079189.1, read as the reverse complement.
GTGTTATCGTACACCATAGGTACTAGCTGAATAAATTAGACCTGGACTGCATGCGGCGAGCACGTAACAATAGAGAAGTATGTAGAATTATTCACGACCACAATATTCAGGTCATCTTGCAGATATCTTGCTTTATTTGCATGATTTTCTTTTTCATTCATTCACAATGATTGTACATATTGGCCCTCATTTACTATTCTAAACCCGACCTCTTTTGTCGTTTTTTTTTGGCGCATCTTTGTCTGCGACATGTCGCAGACATCGTGCGCCAGTCTGCGACACGATGCAACATTTTTTCCCGACGTAATAATAAATACCAGGGGAAAAAAGCAGTCGGGTAAGAAAGCAAGATAGACTTACAACCCGATTTTCTTAGTAAATGAGGGCCAATATCTGTAGATGGGGTACGATGGTATACATCCCAGACAGGTAAGATGACCAATACCTAAGCTCCAGCCTGCCACACTATGTTGAGGGAACAATCCCTTAATCGTGCCCACCGGTGTGTAGTTAGTGCGTGGTTAAATATGCTGGTCAGTATAATATACGTAACTTTCTGCGCTGTTCCTTTCAATGCACTGCGTATATAACACAACATTTCTTATAACCACAGCTACTAGAGATGAGCGAACTTACAGTAAATTCGATTCGTCACGAACTTCTCAGCTCGGCAGTTGATGACTTTTCCTGCATAAATTAGTTCAGCTTTCAGGTGCTCCGGTGGGCTGGAAAAGGTGGATACAGTCCTAGGAGACTCTTTCCTAGGACTGTATCCACCTTTTCTAGCCAACCAGAGCACCTGAAAGCTGAACTAATTTATGCAGGAAAAGGCATCAACTGCCGAGCTGAGAAGTTCGTGACGAATCGAATTTACTGTAAGTTCGCTCATCTCTATCAGCTACCATAAAAATGCCTTATAATTGCACACCTAAGTCCTTTTGGTTTGATTGTTCCTAATTCCGTTATCCAGTATGCCTCACGCCACAGTAATGCTTTTTTATTTTCTTCCTTATTTTTTCTTTTTTCTACTTCATCGACTACTTGCCATTAGAAATGAGCAAAGTTACATTGATTCGATTTGTCACGAACCTCGCGACTCGGCAGTTGCTGACTTTAGCCTGCATGAATGAGTTCAGCTTTCAGGTGCTCCGGTGGGCTGGAAAAGGTGGATACAGTCCTAGGAGAGAGTCTCCAGTCCACCGGAGCACCTGAAAGCTGAACTCATTTATGCAGGCTAAAGTCAGCTACCTCCGAGCCGAGAAGTTTGTGACGAATCGAATCATTGTAACTTCGATCATCTCTAATGGACAGGATCTTTTGTATCAATCAAATAGACTCTGGGACTATTCTGCAACACTATGTTGACCACCTGAGCAAAGCATTCTCACCAAACTGTCTAGAGAGTGGTCAGAAACCATTAACAGTATTATTGGCTTTGTCATTAAAAAGGTACTCTGCTGGAAAACTTTTTTGTTTTGTTTTTTTTATTTTTATTTTTGATCAACTGGTGCAAGAAAGTTAAACAGATTTGTAAATTACTTCTCTTAAAAAAAATCTTAATTCTTCCAGTACTTATCAGCTGCTGTATAGCACAGAGGAAGTTCTTTTCTTTTTTTTAATTTACTTTCTGCCTGACACCTCTGTCCATTTTGGGAACTATCCAGAGTAGGAGCAAATCCCCATAGCAATCCTATCCTGCTCTGGACAGTTCCCAAAGTGAACAGGGAGAAAGGAAATTCAAAAAGAAAAGCACTTCCTGTGTAGTATACAGCAGCTAAGTACTGGAAGGATTAAGATTTTTTAATAGAAGTATTTACAAATCTGTTTAACTTTCTGGCACCAGTTGATTTAAAAGAAAATGTTTTCCAGTGTTGTACCCTTTTTAAGGTGCATGCCTATTCAAAATTAGATAAATGAGGTGTATTGTCCTGGCCATTTTTACTGCTCCATGTGTCAGTGATGATGTGCATCTGGACACAGTCAAATATCTATTCTAGTGACCTTTGGTGCCTGTTTTGCAATGTAGTTGGAAATGGCAGTATCATCAATGTACGGGCTACTTTATTAGATACACTGTGCTAGTGCCGGGTTGGACCCCTTTTTGTCTATTGAACTGCCTTCATACTTTCTACAAAGTGTTGGAAATGCTGCTGGAAGGTGTTGGAAATGTTGTGGGCTACACATTCATGATGCAAAGCTCTCATTCCACCACATCCTAAAGGTTATCTATTGGATTGGGATCTGGTGACTGTGGAGGCCATTGTAGTACAGTGAACTCATTATCAAGAAACCAGGTAGAGATGATGTGAGCTTTGTGACATGGTGCTGTGGAAGTCCTGTGGACATAACAGAAAAGGAGATCCTATTGGCGCTCACCTGAACAAGGGATATAAATTACCGGTAAGGACCAGATTAAATAATAAACAAAAACTGATTTATTAGAATGTCAGCTCTATGGACTATGTGTTTCAGATCCAATAGTAAGTCAGATGTACAAAGCGTCTTTTTATATATTAAAAAGCCAGCAAAATTAGCAGGTTACTTGTGACGTGGTGCGTTATCCTGCTCGAAGTAGTCATCTGGGTACATTGTGGTCATAAAGTAATGGGACATGTTCAGCAACCGTTTTCAGGAAGGCTGCCACATTAAGGGGGCAAAAGTGTGCCAAGAAAATGTCCCCCACACTATTACACCACAACCTGAACCGTTGATATAAAGCAACATGGATCAATGCTTTCATGTTTATGCAAAATTCTGACCCTGCAATCTGAATGTTGCAGCTGGAATCAAGACTTGTCAGACCAAGTAATGTTCCACCAGCTCTTAAATGTCCAATTTTGGTGAACCTAGAGATGTAAGCCCTAGAGATGGTTTGCATGAAAACTCCAGTAAATAATCAGACTAGCCTGCCTGCCACCAACAACCAAGCCACATTCATAATCACTTAGATCCCCTTTCTTCCCCATTCTGATCTTTGGTTTGGACTTCAGTAAGTTGTCTTGATCAGGTCTAGATGCCTAAATGCATATGTGTATTTTAGTTGCATTTAGTGACAGATGAAGGAAGAAGAGAAAAAGAATCTCTGCCTTTTCTGCACCTCAGTGTAGCATACACCTCTTTGTCTTCTAAACCGCAGCACCATCAGGGGAAAAAGATAACGAAAAAGGTCACATATTGACCTTGGAGCTGAGATTGTGAAGTATTGGAAATGTCTCTATCAGTTCCATTGGGGGACACAGACCTTGGGTATATGCTGTTGTTGCTAGGAGACTTGACACTATGGAAACCAAAAAGTCAGCTCCTCCAAGCAGGATATACCCGCCCACAGAGCCTGAGATAATCAGTTTTAGCTTAGTGTCTGCAGGAGACAGACGCTGGTCTGGGGTTTCCCAGACCTGGTCAAACATTTTTTATTTTCCAGATTAGGGACGTTTAGATTTTTATCTCCCTTTTCTTTTCCTGTTTTTAAGTGGGGACTCAAGAACATAGCGTTCACTGTTTCCCCATTTGTGATTGATGGGGCACAGGCATCGTGGATGTACTGTCAACCGCCTCTTGCCAACGGTCAGCGCCTGTTAGATCATAGGTCTGGGTGCCCCACCTTTCCATGCTCGTCTGAAGACTTCATTAGGTAAGTTCTTCAGACTAAGGTGAGTATTTTCCTTTTTTCTTTCAGGTTTAGCTTTTCAACCTCTGGAGACCCCCCTTTTAGAGCCCACTCCTTTTTATTTCTGCTAAGGGAATCCCTGCCTTGTGCACTTTTCTTATGGGAAGGTTTTTCCTTCCTTCAGTGGGGTAATACTCTGTACAGTGGTGTAGGACTTTTTATTCCAGCAGATCTAAGAGGTGCCTTAGTCTCTCCTTACCGGCACTGCTTGTGTGCAGATGCCGACACATTGGGAGCGTGGTCTCTCCCCTCTCTCTCCGGCGGTGCCTGTATGCAGACGCCGGCTCTTGTCTGGGGGGCGGACTTTCTCTCTCCTTACCGGCGCTGCCTTTCACTCGCTCCGGCTCATAAGAGAGAGTCTGGGGGATACAGCTCTCGGAGCGCAGGCTTCATGTATTCCCTCTGCCGCACTCTGCCGAAGCCTCCCTTCTCCCCGGACTAGCGGCAGGCCCCCCTGCTTCAGTCGCATCTAGATTAGGCGACCGGAGCACAGGGCTCAAGCGCTGTCAGCATGACTGAATCATAATGGCTGCGGATTTCTTCCCCTCATGCGGTGCGGGCTCTTAAGCTCTGTCAACTGCGGCCGGCAGGGTTTTTTCTCTGCCTATCAGGCACAGGCCCGCAAAATTCCAGTTTTGTTTGCCAATTAGCACTCTGTGAGCGTGGCAGCATGCCTCGGACCAATGGGAGGTTTCTCTGGCCTTAATCTGGCCCCCTCCCTTCATTGGTTCCTATCTCCATCCTTCCTCAGCTGCAGATGTTCTCCTCAGCTGCTGATTTTTTGCCAGGGACACAGACTCCGGGTGAGATTGTTTTTCATCCTTTCTCCCTGCTATGTCCGTACCCAGAACTGTTCCTCCCTCAGGATAGATACCTGGAGCCCTGGTCACCTATTATACTTGCAAGGGCTGCAATTCTAAAATGTCTGGTTCTGCTGAACCCACTTGTTCCGCCTGCACCACTGCACCCCCTGACCCCCCTTGATATTTCTACTCAGGATGCTCCCCCAGACCCAGTGGGCTCAGCTATTCCCCCCAGGTTGGGTGTCCTCCCTCTCCCAGTCTATTTCTGACTTGGCACAGGTCTCCCGTTCCATGGTGACTGCCTTGGAGAGGTCCTCCTTACACCGGCCCTCCAGAGAGACCCGCTCTCCCTCTTACTATGCTAAACGATCTCACAAGCGTCATAGGGGTGTTTCCTCGGACGCATCCCCAGAGTCTTCTAGCAGACGCAGGCGCTCCCCTCACAGGTGTCGCCCCTCTGCTGCAGCTTCCCCCACACGTCTCTTTTCCAGAGGACGCTCCACTGGTCACCATTCTGGATCTCCAGATCAGCATACCAGGTCAGTCGCCTTCTTCCAAGGCTGCCTCCACTCGTTCCCACTCTCCTAAAGAACTTGTAGATGAGGCTTCTGATTCTGCCTCTGACTCAGAGGACCGAACAGATACAATGGACAGGGTGGACACACTGGTTTCGGCCATAAGGGACACCTTCCATCTAAAGGACCCAGGAACTTCGGACGTACCGCCAGAAGTTTCCTTTCACCGTGCCCGACCGGCACCCAAAGTTTTCAGCTCTCATGCCTTACTGGAATCTGCCTGGAGGCACCCTGATAAGAAGTTTCAGGAAGCAAAGAAGGTCCAAGCGCAGTATCCCTTCGCCAAGGACATCATTGCTCGGTGGATCTCTCCTCCAATTGTGGATCCACCGGTCTCCTGCCTGTCAAAGGCGACTACTCTGTCGTTAGCTTCACGGGTCTGGCAGACAAGAAATTGGAGACCTTGGCAAAGTTTGCCTTTGAAGCAGCCGGTTCTTCACTTCTTCCTGCATTTGCTTCTGCCTGGGTATCTAAAGCCCTTTCAGTCTGGGCTCCCCAACTCCGCCAGAGTATCCTTTCTGGGTCTCCCACAGAGGACTTGGCTGATTTAGCTCTCCAACTTTCCAAAGCTGGAGACTGTGTTCTGCTTCCATGCAGTCGGCCCGCTGCGCTGCCTTTGCCACAGGCAACCTAGTGGCCCTCCATCGATCCATGTGGCTCAAAGCCTGGGATGCAGACGCCGCTTCAAAGAAGTCTCTGACTGAACTTCCCTTTACTGCTTCTCGGCACTTTGGTAAGCGCCTAGATGAAATTATCTCAGAGGCGACCGGTGGTAAAAGTTCCTTGCTACCTCAGAATAAGGCTCGCAGGATGCTTCCCATTGCAAGTCAACCTCCTTTCAGACCTTTGGTGCCAATAAGGGGGCAAGGAATGCACCTTCGCGGGACAAGAAGGCACCCTCCTTCCAAACCCGTCCCTCCTGGAAATCGGACAACCGTTCCGGCCGTTTTGCAGCCAAAGCGGGCACCCGCAAACCTACTTCTGCCCGAAGAGACCCCCAACCCGCAGATTTTTCTCGGGTAGGAGGTCATGTGTTACTCTTCCGGGATGTCTCACATGTTCAGGACTCCTGGGTCAGGGACGTGGTATCCAATGGTTACCGGATCGAGTTTGCCTCCCTTCCAAGGGATAGCTTTTTTCGGTCCCGGGCCCCCTGGTCCCCTTCTCTAGCGAAGGCTTTTCGAGGCGCAATACAGTCCATTCTCATCCAGGGAGTAATTGTCCCAGTTCCTCCCAGGGAGCGTTTTCAAGGTTTTTACTCCAACCTCTTTGTGGTCCCCAAGAAAGGGGGTTCTGTACGCCCAATCTTGGATCTGAAGCGCCTCAACCAGCAACTTCTCCTTCGCCATTTCCGCATGGAGTCTCTCCATTCGGTTGTGGCGACCATGGATCGAGGGGAGTTTCTTTCTTCAGTGGACATCAGGGATGCCTACCTCCACATTCCGATATTCCCAGGACACCAGCGGTACCTCCGCTTAGCTGTCCCAGAAGGCCATTTTCAGTTCGTGGCTCTCCCCTTCGGCCTGACCACTGCTCCGAGGGTCTTCACCAAGGTCCTGTGATCGGCCTTCTACAGACCAGAAGTGTCTCAGTAATTCCTTACTTGGACAACCTCCTGATTAAGGCTCCGACCAGGGCCCAGAATCTAGAGTCTCACCCTCACCCTTCAGGCCTTGTCTCGTTTCAGCTGGATGGTCAATCGGGACAAGTCCAACCTCTCTCCCTCCCAGTCCCTGATTTTTCTGGGACTCCAGTTCGACACAACGTCTGCCCGGATTCGGCTTCCGCCGGACAAGTGTCTGACTCTCCTGTCGGGGCTTCGGACACTTCGAAACCCCACCTCTGTTTCCATTCGCTTTTGCATGGAAGTCCTGGGTTGGATGGTGGCTGCCATGGAGGCCGTTGCATTCGCTCAGTTTCATTTCCGACCCCTTCAACTGGCGATTCTGTCCCTGTGGGACAGGTCGACCTTGTCTCTTGCAGTATTGTCCTTCCTCGGACATCTCGCTGTTCCCTTCTGTGGTGGCTTCGCTCCCCCCTACTTCTTCAGGGGCGCTCCTTCCTGCCCCTCCACTGGCAGGTCATTACGACGGATGCCAGCCTTCCGGGTTGGGGGTGTTGTTTTCCGGGACCGGACAGTCCAGGGCCTTTGGTCCTCCCGAGAAGCCCTTCTCTTAATCAACATCTTGGAGCTAAGGGCAATCTATCTCTGCCTGTTACATTGGGAGATCCTTCTTCAGGGCCGCCCAGTTCGTGTCCAGTCGGACAACTCCATTGCTGTGGCATACATCAATCACCAGGGCAGCATTCGCAGCTCTGCGGCGATGGCCGAAGTATCCAAAATTCTTCTCTGGGCGGAACTCAGAGTTCCAGCCATCTCAGCGATTCACATTCCGGGAGTAAGCAACTTGGAGGCGGACGTTCTCAGCAGGTCCTCAGCCGACCCGACGAGTGGTCCCTTCATCCGGAGGTATTTGCGGAAATCTGCACCCTCTGGGGCACTCCAGACTTGGACCTCTTTGCGTCCCGCCACAACAGACGGTTCCCCTCTTTGTGACGAAGTCCTGGGACCCCCAAGCTCTAGCCGTGGATGCTCTGGTGATTCCTTGGTCAGGCTTCGCCCTACCCTATCTGTTCCCTCCTCTCCTTCCCAGGGTCCTGAGGAAGCTCAAAGCAGAAGGCGTTTCCGCCATCTCATGGCTCCAGACTGGCCTCGGAGGGCATGGTACGCCGACGTCGTCCGGCTTCTAGACAACGTTCCGCTGAGCCTTCCGCTTTGTCCAGACCTTCTCTCTCAGGGTCTCCTGTGCCACCCCAATTTACTGTCACTGCATTTGACGACGTTGTGGTTGAGACCACGGTTCTAAGGGCCTGAAGTTTCTCAACCCAGGTGATTCGCATGCTCAGGGCGCGCAAGCCCTCCTCCGCGAAGATTTACCTGGCGATCTTATTTTCGTTGGTGTGAATCTCAGTCTTTTTCTCTAGTTGTGTTCTCCCTCCCCCGACTCCTTTCCTTTTTGCAGTTGGGGCTGGAACAACGATTGGCTCTCAGCTCCCTGAAGGGTCAGGTTTTGTCCCTTTCCATTTTCTTCCAAAGCCCTCTGGCGTCCGATTCTCATGTTCGGACTTTTCTTCAGGGAGTGGCCCACTTGGCCCCTCCTTACAGGTCCCCACTACCTTGGGATCTGAATTTGGTCCTTGGTGCCCTGCAGGGTGCTCCCTTTTAACCCCTCAGGGAGGTTTCCCTTCATCTACTTTCCTGGAAGGTGGCATTCCTTATTGCAATTACCTCTATTAGATGAGTTTCGGAGTTGGCGGCTCTCTCCTGACGCTCTCCCTTTCTAATCATCCACCAGGACAAGGTTGTTTTTAGTCCGGTTCAATATTTTTTGGCCAAGGTGTTTTTTTTTGTCCGGTTCAATATTTTTTGCCCAAGGTGGTTTCCGCCTTCCACCTCAATGAGGACATCGTCCTCCCATTCTTTTGCTCCATAAACTGGATGTGCTGCGGGCTGTACGAACCTACCTCTCTCTCACATCTTCCTTTCGTCAATGTGACTCCTTTGTTCTTACCGGTCGCCATGAAGGTCAACCTGCTTCAAAGGACACCATTTTGCGGTGGATCAGGTCTGCCATTTTGGAAGCTTACCGTTGTAAAGGGAGGACCCCTCCCTTCAAGGTTTCAGCTCATTCCACACGTTCTTTCAGAGCTTTGTGGGCTCTCTGTAACAGGGCTTAGGCCTCACAAGTCTGTAAGGCAGCTACCTGGTCGTCCATGTACACTTTTACAAAATTCTACCAGGTTCATACCTTTGCATCCGCTGATGCTGGTCTGGGCCGTAAGGTGTTGCAGGCGGAGGTGATCCAGCCTGCCCCTTAAAGGGGTACTCCCGTGGAAAACTTTTTTTTTTAAATCAACTGGTGCCTGAAAGTTACAGATTTGTAAATTACTTCTATTAAAAAATCTTAATCCTTCCAGTACTTTTTAGGGGATGTATACTACAGAGAAATCTAAAAAGTAAAGCATTTCCTCTGATGTCATGACCACAGTGCTCTCTGCTGACCTCTGCTTTCCATTTTAGGAACTGCCCAGAGCAAACATATGCTGCTCTGGACAGTTCCTTAAAAGGACAGCAGAGGTAAGCAGAGAGCACTGTGGTCATGACATCAGTGAAATCTAAAAAGTAAAGCATTTCCTCTGTAGTATATAGCCCCTAAAAAGTACTGGAAGGATTGAGACTTTTTAATGGAAGTAATTTACAAATCTGTTTAACGTTCTGGCACCAGTTTAAAAAAAAAAAGTTTTCCACGGGAGTACCCCTTTAACCCCTTAAGGATCAAGGACGTACAGGTACATCCTTGGTCCTGCTCCCGTGATATAACGCGGGGTTACACGGTAACCCTAAATCATATTACGACGGGCCCGGCGTCATAGTGACGCCGGGACCCGCCGCTAATAGCGCGCAGCGCCGATCGCGGCGCCGAGCGCTATTAACCCTTTAGCCGCGTGCTCAGAGCTAAAAGCGAAAGTGAAACCATGCCCGTTAACTCAGTGGGCTGTTCGGGATAGCCGCGGCGAAATTTCGCCGCGGCATCCCGAACAGCTTACAGGACAGCGGGAGGGCCCCTACCTGCCTCCTCGCTGTCCGATCGCCGAATGACTGCTCAGTGCGTGAGATCCAGGCATTAGCACTCATGCGGCAGAATCATCGATCACTGGTTTCCTATGAGAAACCAGTGATCAATGATAAAGATCAGTTTGTGCAGTGTTATAGGTCCCTATGGGAGCTATAACACTGCAAAAAAAAAAGTGAAAAAAAAGTGAATGAATATCATTTAACCCCTCCCCTATTAAAAGTTTGAATCACCCCCCTTTTCCCATAAAAAAAACCCAGTGTAAATAAAAATAAACATATATGGTATCACCGCGTGTGGAAATGTCCGAATTATAAAAATATATAATTAATTAAACCGCTCGGTCAATGGCGTGCGCGCCAAAAAATTCCAAAGTCCAAAATAGTGCATTTATGGTCACTTTTTATATCATTTAAAAATGATCAATAAGTCCTATCAATGCAAAAATGGTACCGTTAAAAACTTCAAAAATGAGCCCTCATACCGCCCCATACACGGAAAAATAAAAAAGTTATAGGGGTCAGAAGATGACAATTTTAAACGTATTAATTTTCCTGCATGTAGTTATGATTTTTTCCAGAAGTACGACAAAATCAAACCTATATAAGTAGGGTATCATTTTAATCGTATGGACCTACAGAATAAAGATAAGGTGTCATTTTTACCGAAAAATGTACTACGTAGAAACGGAAGCCCCCAAAAGTTACAAAACAGCGTTTTTGTTTTCAATTTTGTCGCACAATGATTTTTTTCTCCGTTTCACCGTAGATTTTTGGGCAAAATGACTGTCGTCATTATAAAGTAGAATTGGTGGCGCAAAAAATAAGCCATCATATGGATTTTTAGGTGCAAAATTGAAAGAGTTATGATTTTTAAAGGCAAGGAGCTAAAAACGAAAATGCAAAAACGGAAACCCCCGGTCCTTAAGGGGTTAACTGGATTCTTTGCCCACCCTAGGGATGGCTTTAGTACGTCCCAAGGTCTGTGTCCTCCAATAAAACCAATAGAGAAAATGAGATTTTTTTTGTTCTTAACGTAAAATCCTTTTCTCGAAGGATCCATTGGGGGACACAGCTCCCGCCCTTTCTTTTGGTGTCCCTGGTTTGGATAGTTGTCCTAGTTATTCAGTTATTTTTTGTTCTGTGGTTACCTCGGACTGATCTTGGTTTTCTGCCTTTCAGTCCTCTCCTACTGCTCTGGGACTAAACTGATTACCTCACACTCTGTAGGCGGGTATATCCTGCTGGGAGGGGCTGACTTTTTGGTTTCCATAGTGTCAAGTCTCCTAGCCACAACAGCATATACCCAAGGTCTGTGTCCTCCAATGGATCCTCAGAGAAAAGGATTTTACGGTAAGAACAAAAAATCTCCTTTTGGGGGGGGGGGGGGGGCATGTTCTTAACTACGGGCTTGTACACACTTTGTTGGGCTTTGTCCTGTTAAGTGTCCATTAGGCACCAAACAATGAAGCCAAACGGACCCTTTTTACAACGGACTCAGCTGGGTCCCGATGGAACCCATTGATTTGAATGAGGTCATGCAGTCAGTTTTCTTCACTTAACTCACGTCTTTAACCCCCTTTGCGCTATATGACGTATGCATACGTCATGAGCTGGCTCCCGCGATAGAACGCGGGGTCACACGCTGACCCCGCGTCATATCGCGTCGGTCCCTGCGGCCATCAACGGCTGAGACCCGCGGCTAATACCGGACATCACCGATCGCGGTGATGCCCGGTATTAACCCTTCAGACGCTGCGATCAAAGTTGATGACCGCGTCTAAAGTAAAAGTTGCCGGTTAACTCAGTGGAGCTGTTCGGGACCGCTGCGATTAAATCGTGGTGTTCCAAACAGCTTGCATGACAGCTGGAGGATCCCTACCTGCCTGAGATCCAGGCAGGAGCAGTCGAGCGGCGATAACACTGATCAATGCCCAGCTGTTGCCAGGCAGTGATCAGAGTATAAGATCAGTGTGTGCAGTGTTATAGCTCCCTATGGGAGCTATAGCACTGCAAAAAAAAAAAAAAAAGTGGTAATAAAGATCATTTAACCCCTTCCATAATAAAAGTCAGAATCACCCCCCTTTTCCCCCCAAAAAACAGTGTAAATAAACATATGTGGTATCGCCGCATGCGTAAATGTCCGAACTATAAAAAATATATTGTTAATTAAACTGCACAGTCTATGGCGTGCACGTAGAAAAATTCCAAAGTCCAAAATAGCGTCAGATCAAAACAAAAATTATACCGATAAAAACGTCAGATCACGGCACAAAAAATGAGCCCTCATACCGCCCTGTAAGCGGAAAAATAAAAAAGTTATAGGGGTCAGAAGATGACCTTTTTAAACGTATACATTTTCTTGCATGTAGTTATGATTTTTTCCAGAAGTACAACAAAATCAAACCTATATAAGTAGGGTATCATTTTAACCATATGGGCCTACAGAATAAAGATAGTGTCTTTTTTACGTTTCGCCATGGATTTTTGGGTAAAATTACCAATTTCACAGCCAAGTAGAATTGGTGGCGCAAAAAATAAGCCGCCATGTGGATTTTTAGGTGCAAAATTGAAAGCGTTATGATTTTTAGAAGGTGATGAGGAAAAAATGAAAATGCAAAAACGGAAAATACCCTGCGTCATTAAGGGGTTAATGAGGTTGAGTGACAGAGCTCACATAAGCAGAGCTCCACAGCAGTGGGAACCTAGCCTAAGGTTCTGTTTGATCAACCTGGAGATGGCCTTAGATATGTCACTGACAGCAGCTCCTCATGACATAACTGCAGCTAGTGACTGGCTAGACATCCTCCGAGAACAAGATTAAAACGTACTTTTTCCATTTTAACCTTACTTTTTGCCGCTTTTATTCTTGTGCTTTATTCGGCTGGTGCCGTTCAGTGTGTGTTTACTTCCGTTTTTTTCGGAAGGGGCAGAGTTAATTAAACCTCGTGGTCCCAGTCCATATTTAAGGAGCCTCCGTACTAGGCTCAATCTCTCTCTTTGGATCAGGTTTACTGCAGTGTGATGTGTGCCTGTTTTTTCTTATTGAGAGCTGCTTGCTGTCAAGCATATGTATGTGTGTTTTTCTCCCCCTTATCTTTCTGAGATATATTTTTCCTTGCTATAGAATTTTTTTTCCTTATCCTATACAGATGTCTTCTATGAAGTCTAGCGGTTCTGGGGGTCATAGGGAATCTGGTAGAAAGTCAAGCCAGAAGCTGAGACATCTTAAGTGTTCCTCTTGTAAAACACCCCTACCTGATGGATATGATTATCCAAACTGTCAGTTATGCTGTCCCCAACTTACTCCCAACCAGGAACCCAATATACAGGATATGTTTCTGTGGGTTAAAGAATTAATTTCTAACTTTGTAATATAGAATATGTACCAGGCAAACTCTTTGGGGCCAAATTGGATACGATAATGGAAAAATTGTCAGATAAGAAAGGGAAAAGTCGTGGTCATAACTATCAATCCAGAAAGGAAAGATTGCCACAAAAAGCCAGAACTCTGGGTGTGGTAGAGGAGCTAGTTCCTCTAGAAAAGGTGCCCCCAAGTCCAGAGGCTCAACAAAGAAGCCAGAATTTTCACTTGCAGACTCTTCCAGTGGGCAGGCGGCTAAAAATGTTTTTCCTGTTTGGAAGGAATTAATAAAAGATCAATGGGTCCTGGACATCATCATAAGAGGCTATGCCCTCTCCCTCATTTCTTTCCCTCCGGAAAGATTTCTGAAGTGTCAGACTCTCAATTCTACCAAATAAGCTATTCTAGAAAAATTGATTCTAGATCTGATTTATTCTTCATCTGTAGAACCTGTTCCCCCACTGGAAAGAGGCAAAGGAGTGTACTCTCTGGTTATCTTGGTCCCCAAACCAGGAAACAAATGTTAATTATTTAATAACCTTCCTTATTTAAATCAATTTATTGTCAGAAAGCGTTTCCATAAAATCAGTCACGGCATCCCTAGATCTCAAGGACGCCTACTTTCATATTCCCATTGTACAAGACCACATGCGGTTTCTGCGAATAGCAGTATACAACGGAAGGATACTTCATCATCTCCAATTTCGAGTTCTCCCTTTCGGGATTACAACCGCTCCATTCATCTTTACAAAGCTGGTCTCTGCAATGATGGCTAATCTAAGAATTCAGGGGATCAGAATAGTTCCTACAGGAACTTCAACAAGGTTGGATAATAAATTGGGAGAAATCCCATCTGGATCCCACCAAGGAGAAAATCTTTTTGGGTTTCTGCATAGATTCCCACAACATGAGGCTTCATCTCTCTGCAGCCAGGAAAGACAGGATATCCATGGGATATAAATTTTTCCGGGCTCCTCGCAAAGTCTCATCAGGACTTTCATGAGATTTCTAGGTCTCTTGTCCTCAGCAGCCGAAGCTGTGCGATGGGCACTATGGCATCTGAGACCTCTCCAAGCAGAGGTCCTTCGAGTTTGAGATTGAAGAATTTCCTCCCTGAACAATCTTCACAGCCTCTCCCTTTCAGTCTGCAAATCTCTAGCCTGGTGGGCTGTTCCTCAGGAAGGGATTTCCCTTTTAGCTCCTCACTGGTTGATCCTAACTACAGATGCTTCAGGATCTGGATAGGGGGCTCACCTCTTAGGCTGGAAACTAGCAGGAAAATGGAATCACACAGAGCTGCTTTTATCCTCCAATGCAAAAGAGTTATGGGCCATATTTTATGCATCTCTCCATTTCGCCCCCCTACTAGAAAGAGAAGCAGTGAAGAAAAGAACAGACAACATGGCTTCAGTTCACTATATAAACAAGCAGGGAGGAACAAGGTAGTTAAAACTTGTGGTAGCCCTTGGGGGGGGGGGGGGTGTATGGTAGTGGTGGTATGGTAACGGTATATGAGGGGTTAATATTAACCCTGTCACTTGTGACGCCAGGGTGAGGGCTGGTATTATTGAGGTATAGCTTCGGCCTATCGCCGCCCTTCCCAGAAACGACAGGCGTATGCAGATAATGACTGAAGGTCCACACTGGAGTTAAACTTGAACTGAAGTAAACTTTACTCTTGAACTTGCGGTACATTCAGAATACAGTAACAGTCTCTGTAATACACTTGTATAGACTTCAATGACTGACAGTTGCTGTGGACCTTGCGTCTTTTGCACGTTAATAGAATCAAGGTAATTGGTGCGTGGATCCGTCCGGATTTAGGGGTAGATTAGGTCCGGTAGTCCCGCAGAGTGTTTGGGGATTGATACACTCTATAACTATAATTGTTCAGCCGTTGCCGCAAGGCTCAGGCCTAACTCACTGCGATTACTGCTGTACAGGTCTTCTCTCATCAAGAGCACAGGAGCAAGAGAGGTGTTGCTAGCTCAGCAACCCAGGAACAAGAGAGCTAAAATGGCTGCCGGGTCCCTTATATGGACAGGGGGCGGGGCTTAATTTGATAGGTCCAAGGTCAGCTGTCACTCACCGTCACACAGGCTTCTGGGTGATCATCTGACTTCCTATACACACAATAATACCAAAACGAGGCTAGAAATACCAAAGTGAGGCCTGGAACGCATCCAGAGTGAGGCTTGGAACGCATCACATGACCTGAAGGCCCTGCGATGCCATAGAAACAAGTAATTAACCATTTTTTTTTACATATTTTATGCTATTTACATTAACCTATGAATAAATTACTAATTATATACCAGAATAGAGGCGACTAGGGGTAGACTGGCTAAGAGGAATCCCTAAGTCCTAGCGACTCTGGCTATGGGGACCCATAAATAAACAAGTACCATATAGAATGCGGTACTGGGACACCACACACTTCTTCAGGAAGTAGAAAAAAAAATGTCACTGGGCAGAATCCAGGATTCTCCGACTATCTGCTGTACACATCAAAGGAGCCCAGAATGTCATGGCTGATCAATTGAGACGCGATCTTACAGTTCCAGGGGAGTGGTATTTAACCCCTTAAGGACCCAGCCATTTTACACCTTAGGACCCAGCCATTTTTTGAACATCTGACCACTGTCACTTTAAACATTAATAACTCTGGAATGCTTTTAGTTATCATTCTGATTCCGAGATTGTTTTTTCATGACATATTCTACTTTAACATAGTGGTAAAATTTTGTGGTAACTTGCATCCTTTCTTGGTGAAAAATCCCAAAATTTGATGAACAATCAGAAAATTTTGCATTTTTCTAACTTTGAAGCTCTCTGCTTGTAAGGAAAATGGATATTCCAAATAAAAAAATTTTTTTATTCACATATACAATATGTCTACTTTATGTTTGAATCATAAAATTGACAAGTTTTTACTTTTGAAAGACACCAGAGGGCTTCAAAGTTCAGCAGCAATTTTCCAATTTTTCACATCATTTTCAAACTCACTATTTTTCAGGGACCAGTTCAGGTTTGAAGTGGATTTGAAGGGTCTTCATATTAGAAATACACCATAAAAGACCCCATTATAAAAACTGCACCCCCAAAGTATTCAAAATGACATTCAGTCAGCATTTTAACCCTTTAGGTGTTTCACAGGAATAGAAGCAAAGTGAAGGAGAAAATTCACAATCTTCATTTTTTACACTTGCATTTTCTTGTAGACCAATTTTTGAATTTTTACAAGGGGTAAAAGGAGAAAATTTATACTTGTTTTTGTAGCCCAATTTCTCTCGAGTAAACACATACATCAAATGTCTATGTAAAGTGTTCGGCGGGCGCAGTTGAGGGCTCAGAAGCGAAGGAGCGACAAGGGGATTTTGGAGAGTACGTTTTTCAGAAATGGTTTTTGGGGGGCATGTTGCATTTAGGAAGCCCCTATGGTGCCAGAACAGCAACAAAAAAAACACATGCCATACCATTTTGGAAACTAGACCCCTTGAGGAACGTAACAAGGAATTAAGTGAGCCTTAATACCCCACAGGGGTTTCACGACTTTTGCATACGTTAAAAAAAAAATAATAATAATAATATTTCACTAAAATGTGTGTTTCCCCCCCAATTTTCACATTTATGCAAGGGTTATTGGCAGAAAATACCCCCAACATTTGTAACCCCATCTCTTCTGAGTATGGCGGTACCCCACAAGTTGACCTGAAGTGCACTACGGGTGAACTACAATGCTCAGAAGAGAAGGAGTCATATTTGGCTTTTTGAGAGCAAATTTTGCTCGGGGGGCATGTCGCATTTAGGAAGCCCCTATGGTGCCAGGACAGCAAAATAACCTCCACATGGCATACCATTTTGGAAACTAGACCCCTTGAGGAACGTAACAAGGGGTACAGTGAGCATTTACCCCCTACTGGTGTCTGTCAGATCTTTGGAACAGTGGGCTGTACAAAATTTTTTATTTGCACAGCCCATTTTTCCAAAGATCTGTCAGACACCAGTGGGGTGTAAATTCTCACTGCACCCCTCATTACATTCCGTGAGGTGTGTAGTTTCCAAATTGGGGTCACATGTGGGGTTTTTTTTTTTTTTGCGTTTGTCAAAACCGCTGTAACAATCAGCCACCCCTGTGCAAATCACCTCAAATGTACATGGTGCACTCTCCCTTCTGGGCCTTGTTGTGCGCCCCCAGAGCACTTTGCGCCCACATATGGGGTATCTCCGTAGTCAGGAGAAACTGCATTACAAATTTTGGGGGGCTTTTTTCCCTTTTACCTCTTGTCAAAATGAAAAGTATAGGGCAACACCAGCATGTTAGTGTAAAAAACATGCTGGTGTAGACCCCAACTTCCCCTTTTCATAAGGGGTGATAGGAGAAAAAGCCCCCCAAAATTTGTTAGGCAATTTCTCCCGAGTACGGCGATACCCCATATGTGGCCCTTAACTGTTGCCTTGAAATACGACAGGGCTCCGAAGTGAGAGCGCCATGCGCATTTGAGGCCTGAATTAGGGATTTGCATAGGGGTATTCTACGCCAGCGATTCCCAAACAGGGTGCCTCTAGCTGTTGCAAAACTCCCAGCATGCTTGGACAGTCAACGGCTGTCCATCAATACTGGGAGTTGTTGTTTTGCTACAGCTGGAGGCTCCATTTTGGAAACAGTGGCGTACCAGACGTTTTTCATTTTTATTGGGGAGGGGGCTGTGTAGGGGTATGTGTATATGTAGTGTTTTTTTACTTTTTATTTTGTGTTAGTGTAGTGTAGTGTTTTTAGGGTACAGTCACACGGGCGGGGGATTACAGCGAGTTTCCCGCTGCGAGCTTCAGCTGCCGCGCAAAATTTTTTTGTGGCACATTAGTATATGTGAGGGGGGAAACTTTTCAAGATGGGTGGTTACCATGGCAGCCATTTTGAAGTCGGCCATTTTGAATCCAACTTTTGTTTTTTCAATAGGAAGAGGGTCATGTGACACGTCAAACTTATTGGGAATTTCACAAGAAAAACAATGATGTGCTTGGTTTTAACGTAACTTTATTCTTTCATGAGTTATTTACAAGTTTCTGACCCCTTATAAAATGTGTTCAATGTGCTGCCCATTGTGTTGGATTGTCAAGGCAACCCTCTTCTCCCACTCTTCACACACTGATAGCAATACTGCAGGAGAAATGTTAGCACAGGCTTCCAGTATCCGTAGTTTCAGGTGCTGAACATCTCGTATCTTCACAGCGTAGACAATTGCCTTCAGATGACCCCCAAAGATAAAAGTCGAAGGGGGTCAGATCGGGAGACCTTAGGGGCCATTCAACTGGCCCACGATGACCAATCCACTTTCCAGGAAACTGTTAATCTAGGAATGCTCGGACCTGACACCCATAATGTGGTGGTGCACCATCTTGCTGGAAAAACTCAGGGAACGTGCCAGCTTCAGTGCATAAAGAGGGAAACACATCATCATGTAGCAATTTTGCATATCCAATGGCCTTGAGGTTTCCATTGATGAAGAATGGCCCCACTATCTTTCTACCCCATATACCACACCATACCATCAATTTTTGTGTTCCAACAGTCTTGGAGGGATCTATCCAATGTGGGTTAGTGTCAGACCAATAGCGGTGGTTTTGTTTGTTAACTTCACCATTCACATAAAAGTTTGCCTCATCACTGAACAAAATCTTCTGCATAAAATGAGGGTCCTGTTCCAATTTTTGTTTTGCCCATTCTGCAGCACCTGAAACTACGGATACTGGAAGCCTGTGCTAGCATTTCTCCTGCGGTGTTGCTATCAGTGTGTGAAGAGGGTTGCATTGACAATCCAACACAATGGGCAGCACATTGAACACATTTTATAAGTGGTCAGAAACTTGTAAATAACTCGTAAAAGAATAAAGTTATGTTAAAACCAAGCACATCATTGTTTTTCTTGTGAAATTCCCAATAAGTTTGATGTGTCACATGACCCTCTTCCTATTGAAAAAACAAAAGTTGGATTCAAAATGGCTGACTTCATAATGGCCGCCATGGTCACCACCCATCTTGAAAAGTTCCCCCCTCACATATACTAATGTGCCACAAACAGGAAGTTAATATCACCAACCATTCCCATTTTATTTAGGTGTATCCATATAAATGGCCCACCCTGTATATTGGAGCTGGAGAGGGTTCAAAGACGAGAAACCAGAGTGATACGGAGAATGGGAGGACTACAGTACCCAGAAAGATTATCAGAATTAGGGTTATTTAGTTTAGAAAAAAGAAGGCTTAGGGGAGACCTAATAACTATGTATAAATATATCAGGGGACCTTATAAAGATCTCTCCCATGATCTAATTATACTCAGGACTATATCTATAGCAAGGGGGCATCCTCTACGTTTAGAGGAAAGAAAGTTTCTACACCAGCACAGACGGGGGTTCTTTACTGTAAGAGCAGTGAGACTATGGAACTCTCTGCCAGAGGAGGTGGTCATGGTGAACTTGGTAAAAGAGTTGAAAAGGGGCCTTGATGCATCTCTGGAGAGTAACAACATTACAGGTTATGGATACTAGGTCTATAGCAGGGGTCCTCAAACTACAGCCCGCGGGCCACATGGCCGCATTTACTACGGCCCGCGGGCCGCATTTACCCGGCCCGCCGGGTGTTTTTGCCTTAGGACATCCCTGTGTTCCGAAAGATGCTTTCGGAACACAAGGATGCCTCTGAAGTCCCTGCGGCCCGCGTTTACTTTAAAAACGCGGGGACCGCCGGGAGCAGGCGCACGCAGCGACGTCACTGACGTCCCATGCGTGCGCCTATGGCAACCGAGAGCGGAGCAGAAGAGAACAAGCAAGGACGCGCGCGCTGGTGGTAGGTAAGTGTTTACCAGCGGCGCGTCCCTTCGGTGTTCTGACCACCGATCCTCCGGTCCTGCTATGGCCGGAGCGGTGGTCGGAACACTAAAATGGGACAGTACACAGGCATACAGCCTCCAGCCATACTTTATGGCTGGAGGCTGTATGCCTGTGGGGGAACATACTGCCAACGTAATTTGGGGGACTATACTGCCAGCCTAATGTGGGGGGACTATACTGCCAGCCTAATGTGGGGGAACATACTGCACCTAATGTGGGGGAACTATACTGCATCTAATGTGGGGGACTATACTGCACCTAATGTGGGGGACTATACTGCACCTAATGTGGGGGACTATACTGCACCTAATGTGGGAGAACATACTGCACCTATTGTGGGGGAACTATACTGCATCTAATGTGGGGGACTATACTGCACATAATGTGGGGGAACATACTGCACCTAATGTGGGGGACTATACTGCACCTAATGTTGGGGAACATTATACTGCACCTAATGTGGGGGAACATACTGCAAGCCTAATGTGGGGGACTATACTGCACCCAATGTGGGGTAACTATACTGCACCTAATGTGGGGTAACTATACTGCACCTAATGTGGGGGAACTATACTGCACCTAATGTGGGGGAATTACAACCTAATGTGGGTGAACTATACTGCACCTAATGTGGGGGACTATATTGCACCTAATGTGGGGGACTATATTGCACCTAATGTGGGGGACTATATTACACCTAATGTGGGTGAACTATACTGCACCTAATGTGGGAGAACTATACTGCACCTAATGTGGGGGGGAACTACAACCTAGTGTGGGTGAACTATACTGCACCTAATGTGGGGGGGGGGGAACTACTACCTAATGTGGGGGAACTATACTGTCAACCTAATGTGGGGGAATTGTACTGCACCTAATGTGGGGGAACTGTACTGCCAACCCTAATGTGGGGGAACTTCAACCGAATGTGGGGGGGGATCTATACTGCCAACCTAATGTGGGGGGAACTGTGCTGTGTACTTAAAGTGGTAGTCCACTAATAAGATATATAAGTGTGCATAGGAATTTATTCATGTTTTGTTATCTATAGTTCGGCCCTCCAACGGTCTGAGGGACCGTGAACTGGCCCCCCGTTTAAAAAGTTTGAGGACCCCTGGTCTATAGGGACATAACTTTGATCCAGGGATTTTTTCTGACTGCCATATTTGGAGTCGGGAAGAAATTTTTACCTCTAGTATGAGGGTTTTTGCCTTCCTTCCTCTACATCAACTCAGCATGGACTCAATATAGGTTGAACTTGATTGACTCTGGTCTTTTTTCAACCTTCCATTCTTCTACAGGGACACAGTTTCCTTTATTACACCATTGCTTTGCTGTTGGGGGAATGTCTGCACGGAAATTTTCTGTTTGGTCATTCTCCCATAATAAAAAAAAATGGATGCATTGGTTTTTGGACTAAAATCAGCATGTAAACTAAAATACGTGTCCAACTTTTCCACTGTGTGAACCCGTCCACTGTGTAAAACCTAGCCTTACACAGGCCACAGGATGTCCTACACATTTAGCAGGAAAGTGATCTAATGGGACTGTGGCAGACTCTCAATAGCAGGAAATGTAAGGGGCACTGTAACACTAACTTTTCTACTGTTGAGCGCCTGAAAATGGTCCGTATAACACAAGTACAGCACATAGACCATGCACCAGTGGGGGAAACCTGACTTAAAAAAAATGTATAGGAAACAAAGTGAGAGGATTCTACTTATCTGTGTGAGTTGCACAAATGCCAGACACAACTCTAGGTACACCAGGGAGCTCTTTGTGGCTGTAGCTCCCTCAGCGATATATCTGATCCAAGGACAATAACAATTCTAATAATATGGGAATACCAAAGATCGCTGTCTACTGGAGTGCTGCACATGCTGGTTAAAACAGCTGGTAATAACTTTTTTTTTGGACAATGTGTGAGATGGACCTGAGAAGAGAACAGTTGTGTCTTGAAACACTTTATCCGAGATAAAATTATTACCAGCTGTTCTACCAACATTCATAGCACTTTTGTAGACAGAGAAAGTAATGGGTAATGAAGGTGCCACCTGTATATGCAGGATTGGTGCAACCTATAGGCAGGATAGGCACCTGCCTAGAGCATCCACTTGATGAGGGTGCCGCCCACGGCCACAGTATTTCTGTGAAGCCACAAGTAAATGACTATGTGACAGTTCGTGTGCTCTTGTTCTAACTGGCAGTCTACAGCCATGTAGAGAAGCACAGCTTCACCTGCACGCTCCTCCAATGTGATGATGTGACTGACAGTGCGCTCCTGAGTCCTGATGTCACAGTGCAGCTGTCACCGGATATAGAGGAGAGCAGCGGAAAGTCGCCGCTGCGCTGAACACTCCTTCGATGTGACACTGCACTTCAGTCTTCTGGCAGATGGATAGAAGAGCACTGCTGTACACTCCTCCTTGACCGCTGCATGGTGGCTTAACATGTGCCTGCTCGGAGCAGACACATTGCGATGTGCGAGTTGCCACGCATGCGCTGTGTACTGTGTATTACCGCTCCGAGCAGGCACATGTAAAGCCACTATGCAGAGGTCTTTTAGCGGCGGATCTGCAGCGTAAAATACGTTGTGGGTCCGCTCATGTGAATGTACCCTTAGCCAGACTGACAAGTCTGTCTTGGATCCAAAGGCGGAGATGCTGCGTTGCAAGGGCCTGCCTCGACGTAAGTAAAAAAAAAAAAATGTTTATAGTTTGTCACGTAGCAGCCTCGCTCTGTGCAGAAGGGACAAAGCAGGGATACTGCACAGAATGTTTCAGATCATCGGCCAGAGCGATCCCCTTACGTGTCCCTGCCAGAGACTGTTAGGCTTCTGACCCTGCTACATCCCTGGCACCTGACGAGTGGTAGGCTGCAGAACTGATCTCCAGGAGGGTGAGTGGAAGGGGGGTATGTATGTATTGTTAGGTTCGACCCCAAAGGCCGACGTCTTCTGTCGACGGATGCCCAATTTGTGCGTGGAAAGCCTGTATGGGGCTGCAGTCACCCAACGTTCCTTCCAACACTACCTGCCATTCAAAATCACGACACAATCACAAGTGTTGTCTCTGTAAGCTGAAGGCAGAACTGGGCTAGCCCTCTTTTCAGGAGTATTTTATAGCCCACTTTCAATTAGGCATGCGCAGTAAAATCTACATTGTACAAACACAGGAAAACCATAAATCTTTCGCAGAAGAAAGTTAGATACAAAATATACATTGCTTAAGCTCAAATATAATGAACCATTGTTTCAAGGATGCATCTGGGGTAGAAAAAGATTAGAGTGTCTGCATTCTTGAATATAAGGTACCCATCGTCTCTTAGTTCAAAAGTTTAAAGTTTGTTATGTAGAAAAAAACAAGAAAGGTAGAATGCAGTCACTTAGACCGATAATATGAAATGTAATTGAGACTCCATGTTGTCTCCTCTACCTAATTCCATCAGTATGTAGATATATGTGTGATAGATAAGTGTATGAATGATTGATGTGTGTATGGGGAAGGGGCTGAGGAGACCGAAGATGGGGGTGAGGGGTGTATGTATGATAGATGTATATTTGTATGTATGATACCATACATATATAGATGTATGTATACCAGATGTATGTATGATACATGTGTGTATGATAGATGAGCGTATGAATTATAGATGTGTGTATGTATGATAGATATACAGTGGGGCAAAAAATTATTTAGTCAGCCACCAATTGTGCAAGTTCTTCCTCTTAAAAAGATGAGAGATGCCTGTAATTTTCATCATTGGTATACCTCAACTATGAGAGAAAAAAAAATCCATAAAATCACATTGTCTGATTTTTAAAGAATTTATTTGCAAATTATGGTGGAAAATAAGAATTTGGTTACCTACAAATAAGCAAGATTTCTGGCTCTCACAGACCTATAACTTCATCTTTAAGAGTTTCCTCTGTCCTCCACTCGTTACCTGTATTAATGGCACCTGTTTCAACTTGTTATCAGTATAAAAGACACCTGTCCACAACCTCAAACAGTCACACTCCAATCTCCACTATGGCCAAGACCAAAGAGCTGTCGAAGGACACCAGAAATAAAATTGTAGGCCTACACCAGGCTGGGAAGACTGAATCTGCAAAAGGAAAGCAGCTCAATTGTGGGAGCAATTATTAGAAAATGGAAGACATACAAGATCAGTGATAATCTCCCTCGATCTGGGGCTCCACGCAAGATCTCACCCCGTGGTATCAAAATGATCACAAGAACGGTGAGCAAAAATTCCAGAACCACACGGGGGATCTAGTGAATGACCTGCAGAGAGCTGGGACCAAAATAACACACTATGGCACCAGGGACTCAAATCATGCAGTGCCAGACGTGTCCCCCCACTTAAGCCAGTACATGTATGGGCCCATCTGAAGTTTTCTAAAGAGCATTTGGATGATCCAGAAGAGTATTAGGAGAATGTCATATGGCCAGATGAAACCAAAGTAGAACTTTTTGGTAAAAACTCAACTTGTCGTGTTTGGAGGAGAAAGAATGCTGAGTTCCATCCAAAGAACATTATACCTACTGTGAAGCATGAGGGTGGAAACATCATGCTTTGGGGCTGTTTTTCTGCTAAGGGACCAGGATGACTGATCTGTATAAAGGAAAGAATGAATGGGGCCATGTATTGTGAGATTTTGAGTGAAAACCTCCTTCCATCAGCAAGGGCATTGAAGATGAAGCGTGGCTGGGTCTTTCAGCATGAAAATGATCCAAAATACACCGCCCGGGCAATAAAGGAATGGTTATGTAAGAAGCATTTCAAGGTCCTGGAGTGGCCTTGCCAGTCTCCAGATCTCAACCCCATAGAAAACCTTTGGGGGCAGTTGAAAGTCTGTTTTGCCCAGCGACGGTCCCAAAACATCACTGCTCTAGAGGAGATCTACATGGAGGAATGGGCCAAAATACCAGCAACAGTGTGTGAAAACTTACAGACTTGTAAAGACTTACAGAAAACGTTTGACCTCTGTCATTGCCAACCGAGGGTATATAACAAAGTATTGAGATTAACTTTTGTTATTGGCCAAATACTTATTTTCCACCATAATTTGCAAATACATTCTTTCAAAATCCGACAATGTGATTTCATGTTTTTTTTTTCACATTATGTCTCTCATAGTTGAGGTATACCTATGATGAAAATTACAGGCCTCTCTAATCTTTTTAAGTGGGAGAACTTGCACAATTGGTGGCTGACTAAATACTTTTTTCCTCACGGTATATATGTATGATGGTTCTATGCTTGATGTGTGTATGATAGATGTGTTTATCATACACACATATCATACATACACCAGTCATATACACTTCTATTATTCACAACAGTCATATACACATCTATCATACACACCAGTCATATACACATCTACCATGCATACACCAGTCATATACACATCTACACTATCATACATATACTGTAAATCAGTCGTACAACCATCATACATACATATACTGTGGCAGGGGACAATTGAGTACGGGTCAGCCTAGGGCAGCACAAACCTAAAATACACCACTGATGGGTTGGGGAATATTGGTTTTGTTTGGTTAAAGGGGTTATCCAGGAAAAACTTTATATATATATATATATATATATATATATATATATATATATATATATATATCTCAACTCGCTCTAGAAAGTTAAACAGATTTGTAAATTACTTATATTAAAAAATCTAAATCCGTTCAGTACTTATGAGCTGCTGAAGTTGAGTTGTTCTTTTCTGTCTAAGTGCTCTCTGATAAAACCAGTCTCGGGAACTGTCCAGAGGAGAAGCAAATCCCCATAGCAAACCTCTTCTACTCTGTGCAGTTCCCAAGACAGACAGAGGTGTCAGCAGAGAGCACTGTTGTCATACAGAAATGAACAACTCAACTTCAGCAGTTGATAATTATTGGAAGGATTAAGATTTTTTAATAGAAGTAATTTACAAATCTGTTTAACTTTCTGGAGCCAGATGAGATATATATATATATATATAAGTTTTTCCTGGAATACCCCTTTATGATTGGAGGGCACAGTTTGGAGCCCACTGGATTAGATCTATTTTTGAACCCACCCTTTCTTCATTTTTGCTGGCAGCTAATCTGGCAATGGTGTGGGCCAAGGGGTGGGGTCAATGGGGGTGGAGTCAATGGGGGTTGAGCAAAGTGGGTGAAGCCAATAGGGACAGCAAAATGAGGTTTAGCTTAGGGTGGCAAAATTCCTTGCACCAGCCCTGTGTATATGGATGGTTGACAAAGAAACTGTGGGAGCTGCTAATGCTGGTGGTCTCAACTAGACGGAGCATGTTCCCCATGGGGGAGATTCGTTAAAACCTGTGCAGGGAAAAAGATAACCAGTTGCCCATGGTAACCAATCAGATTGCTTTTAATTTGAAAAATAAAGGAAGCAATTTGGTTGCCATGGGCATCTGGTAATCTATTACTGTACACTGGTTTTGATAAACCTTCCCACTTGTGTATGTGCTGTCACATAGCCACTGCTCCCAACAGCTCCTAATAGCTTGGTCAGAATGACTCAGAATGACCCAAATGGTGGGAGCCATGACTAAGGATCATATGGATCCGAAACGCGTCGGCGTTCTTGTCTCTGTCTTGTACATGCTTTTATAACTTAATAAAGCCTAAAAAATAGCACCAAAAGCACTGGACATCCTACTTCTTTGCTGTCTTGAAGATTTGGCCAAACACGCTATTGGCCGGTCCGTGCGCAGGGGGGAGATTGGAGCTGTCGGGAGACTTCCCTTGTCTGTTCTTCAAGTAGAATCAGCTGGACCCCTTATTTTGGCATTTTGAATTTTTTTTCCGATTAATCGATAAAATAATCGACATCTAATTGATTATTAAAATAATCGTTAGCTGCAGCAGAGGAGTACTATCAGACAGGAGAGAGCACAGAGGAGTGCAATCAGACAGGAGAGAGCACAGAGGAGTGCTATCAGACAGGAGAGAGCACAGAGGATTCCTATCAGACAGGAGAAAGCACAGATGAGTCGCATCAGACAAGAGAGAGCACAGAGGAGTGCTATCAGACAGGAGAGAACACAGAGGAGTGCTATCAGACAGGAGAGAGCACAGATGAGTCGCATCAGACAGGAGAGAGCACAGACGAGTCCTATCAGACAGGAGAGAGCACAGAGGAGTGCTATCAGACAAGAGAGCAATAAGTAGTACTATCAGACAGGAGAAAGCACAGATGAGTACTATCAGACAGGAGAAAGCACAGATGAGTCCCATCAGACAGGAAAGAGCACAGAAGAGTACTATTAGACAAGACAGAGCACAGAGGAGTCCTATCAGACAGGAGAGAGAGCACAGAGGAGTGCTATCAGACAGGAGAGAGCACAGAGGAGTGCTATCAGACAGGAGAGAGCACAGAGGAATACTATCAGACAACAGAGCACAGAGGAATACTATCAGACGAGAGAGCACAGGGGAGTACTATAAGACAGGAGAGAGCACAGAGAAGTACAGTCAGACAGGAGCGAGCACAGGAGTGCTATCAGTCAGGAGAGAGCACGGAGGAGTACTGTCAGACAAGAGAGAGCACAGAGGAGTCCTATCAGAGAGGAGAGAGCACAGATGAGTACTTTAAGACAGGAGAGAGCACAGAGGAGTACTATCAGACAGGAGAGAGAACACAGGTGTACTATCAGACAGGAGAGAGAACACAGGTGTACTATCAGACAGGAGAGAGCACAGAGGAGTGCTATCAGACAGGAGAGATCACAGATGAGTGCTATCAGACAGGAGAGAGCACAGAGGAGTCCTATCAGACAGGAGAGAGCACAGAGGAGTACTATCAGACAGGATAGAGCACAAAGGAGTGCTTTCAGACAGGAGAGAGCACAGAGGAATCCTATTAGACAGGAGAGAGCACAGAGGACTGCTATCAGACAGGAGAGAACACAGAGGAGTGCTATCAGACAGGAGAGCACAGAGGAGTACTATCAGACAGGAGAGAGCACAGAGGAGTGCTATCAGACAGGAGAGAGCACAGAGGAGTCATATCAGACAGGAGAGAGCACAGAGGAGTCCTATCAGACAAGAGAGAGCACAGAGGAGTCCTATCAGACAAGAGAGAGCACAGAGGAGTACTATCAGACAGGAGAGAGAATACAGGTGTACGATCAGACAGGAGAGAGAACACAGGTATACTATCAGACAGGAGAGAGCACAGAAGAGTGCTATCAGACAGGAGAGAGCACAGATGAGTGCTATCAGACAGGAGAGAGAACAGAGGAGTGCTATCAGACAGGAGAGAGAACAGAGGAGTGCTGTCAGACAGGAGAGAGCACAGGAGTGCTATCAGACAGGAGAGAGCACAGAGGAGTCCTATCAGACAAGAGAGCAAAGAGGAGTACTATCAGACAGGAGAGAGCACACATGAGTCCTATCAGACAGGAAAGAGGACAGAGGAGTGCTATTAGACAAGATAGAGCACAGAGGAGTGCTATTAGATAGGAAAGAGCACAGAGGAGTCGCATCAGACAAGAGAGAGCACAGAGGAGTACTATAAGACAGGAGAGCGCACAGAGGAGTACTATAAGACAGGAGAGCGCACAGAGAAGTGCTATCAGATAGGAGAGAGCACAGAGGAGTGCTTTCAGACAAGAGAGAGCACAGAGGAGTACAATCAGAAAGGAGAGAGCACAGAGGAGTGCTATCAGACAGGAGAGAGCACAGAGGAGTCATATCAGACCGGAGAGAGCACAGGAGTCCTATCAGACATGAGTGAACACAGATGAGTCCTATCAGACAGAAGAGAGGAGTCCAATCAGACAGGAGAGAGCACAGAGGAGTCCCATCATACAGGAGAGAGAGCACAAAGGAGTCCTATCAGACAGGATAGCACAGAGGAGTCCTATCAGACAGGAGAGAGCACAGAGGAGTCCTATCAGACAGGAGAGAGCAGAGAGGTGTCCTATCAGACAGGAGAGTGCACAGAGGAATACTATTAGACAGAGAGTACAGAGGAGTGTTATCAGAATGGAGAGAGCACAAAGGAGTGCTATCAGACAGGAGAAAACACAGAGGAGTGCTATCAGACAGGAGAGCACAGAGGAGTGCTATCAGACAGGAGAGAGCACAGATGAGTGCTATCAGACAGGAGAGAGCACAGAGGAGTGCTATTAGACAGGAGAGAGCACAGAGGAGTCCTATCAGACAGGAGAGAGCACAAAGTAGTACTATCAGACAGGAGAGAGCACAGAGGAGTGCTATAAGACATGAGAGAACACAGAGGAGTACTATCAGACTGGAGAGAGCACAGAGTAGTGTTATCAGACAGGAGAGAGCACAGAGGAGTGCTATCAGACAGGAGAGCACAGAGGAGTGCTATCAAACAGGAGAGAACACAGAGGAGTGCTATCAGACAGGAGAGAGCACAGTGGAGTCCTATCAGACAGGAGAGAGCACAGAGAAGTACTATCAGACAGGAGAGAGCACAGAGGAGTCCTATCAGACAGGAGAGAGGACAGAGGAGTACTATCAGACAGGAGAGCGCACAGAGGAGTCCTATCAGACAGGAGAAAGCACAGAAGAGTGCTATCAGACAGGAGAGAGCACAGAGGAGTCCTATCAGACAGGAGAGAGCACAAAGTAGTACTATCAGACAGGAGAGAGCACAGAGGAGTGCTATAAGACAGGAGAGAACACAGAGGAGTACTATCAGACCGGAGAGAGCACAGAGGAGTGTTATCAGACAGGAGAGAGCACAAAGGAGTGCTATCAGACAGGAGAGAACACAGAGGAGTGCAATCAGACAGGAGAGCACAGAGGAGTGCTATCAAACAGGAGAGAGCACAGAGGAGTGCTATCAGACAGGAGAGAGCACAGAGGAGTGCTGTCAGACAGGAGAGAGCACAGTGGAGTCCTATCAGACAGGAGAGAGCACAGAGGAGTGCTATCAGACAGGAGAGAGCACAGAGGAGTCCTATCAGACAGGAGAGAGAGCACAGAGGTGTCCTATCAGACAGGAGAGAGCAGAGAGTAGTACTATCAGACAGGAGAGAGCACAGAGGAGTGCTATAAGACAGGAGAGAGCACAGAGGAGTGCTATCAGAAAGGAGAGAACACAGAGGAGTGCTTTCAGACAGGAGAGAGCACAGAGTAGTACTATCAGACAGGAAAGAGCACAGAGGAGTACTTTAAAACAGGAGAGAGCACAGAGGAGTGCTATCAGACAGGAGAGAGCACAGAGGAGTACTATCAGACAGGAGAGCGCACAGAGGAGTCCTATCAGACAGGAGAGAGGACAGAGGAGTACTATCAGACAGGAGAGCGCACAGAGGAGTCCTATCAGACAGGAGAGAGCACAGAGGAGTCCTATCAGACAGGAGAAAGCACAGAGGAGTACTATCAGACAGGAGAGAGCACAGAGGAGTGCTATAAAACAGGAGAGAGCAAAGAGGAAACCTATCAGACCGGAGAGAGCACAATGGAGTACTATTAGACAGAAGAGAGCACAGAGGAGTGATATCAGAAAGGAGAGAGAACAGAGGAGTACTATCAGACAGGAGAGAACACAGACGAGTTCTATCAGACAGGAGAGAGCACAGAGGAGTCCTATCAGACAGGAGAGAGCACAGTGGAGTGCTATAAGACAGGAGAGAGCACAGAGGAGTACTATTAAACAGGAGAGAGCACAGAGGAGTGTTATCAGACAGGAGAGAGCACAAAGGAGTGCTATCAGACAGGAGAGAACACAGAGGAGTGCAATCAGACAGGAGAGCACAGAGAAGTGCTATCAAACAGGAGAGAGCACAGAGGAGTGCTATCAGACAGGAGAGAGCACAGAGGAGTTCTGTCAGACAGGAGAGAGCACAGTGGAGTCCTATCAGACAGGAGAGAGGACAGAGGAGTACTATCAGACAGGAGAGCGCACAGAGGAGTCCTATCAGACAGGAGAGAGCACAGAGGAGTCCTATCAGACAGGAGAAAGCACAGAGGAGTGCTATCAGACAGGAGAGAGCACAGAGGAGTACTATAAAACAGGAGAGAGCAAAGAGGAAACCTATCAGACCGGAGAGAGCACAACGGAGTACTATTAGACAGAAGAGAGCACAGAGGAGTGCTATCAGACAGGAGAGAAGACAGAGGAGTGCTATCAGACAGGAGAGCACAGAGGAGTTCTATCAGACAGGAGAGAGCACAAAGGAGTGCTATCAGACAGGAGAGAGCACAGAGGAGTACTATCAGACAGGAGAGAGCACAGAGGAGTCCTATCAGACAGGAGAGAGGACAGAGGAGTACTATCAGACAGGAGAGCGCACAGAGGAGTCCTATCAGACAGGAGAAAGCACAGAGGAGTGCTATCAGACAGGAGAGAGCACAGAGGAGTCCTATGAGACAGGAGAGAGCACAAAGTAGTACTATCAGACAGGAGAGAGCACAGAGGAGTGCTATAAGACAGGAGAGAACACAGAGGAGTACTATCAGACCGGAGAGAGCACAGAGGAGTGTTATCAGACAGGAGAGAGCACAAAGGAGTGCTATCAGACAGGAGAGAACACAGAGGAGTGCAATCAGACAGGAGAGCACAGAGGAGTGCTATCAAACAGGAGAGAGCACAGAGGAGTGCTATCAGACAGGAGAGAGCACAGAGGAGTGCTGTCAGACAGGAGAGAGCACAGTGGAGTCCTATCAGACAGGAGAGAGCACAGAGGAGTGCTATCAGACAGGAGATAGCACAGAGGAGTCCTATTAGACAGGAAAGAGAGCACATAGGTGTCCTATCAGACAGGAGAGAGCAGAGAGTAGTACTATCAGACAGGAGAGAGCACAGAGGAGTGCTATAAGACAGGAGAGAGCACAGAGGAGTGCTATCAGACAGGAGAGAGCACAGAGGAGTGCTATCAGAAAGGAGAGAACACAGAGGAGTGCTATCAGACAGGAGAGAGCACAGAGTAGTACTATCAGACAGGAAAGAGCACAGAGGAGTACTATAAAACAGGAGAGAGCACAGAGGAGTGCTATCAGACAGGAGAGAGCACAGAGGAGTACTATCAGACAGGAGAGCGCACAGAGGAGTCCTATCAGACAGGAGAGAGGACAGAGGAGTACTATCAGACAGGAGAGCGCACAGAGGAGTCCTATCAGACAGGAGAGAGCACAGAGGAGTCCTATCAGACAGGAGAAAGCACAGAGGAGTGCTATCAGACAGGAGAGAGCACAGAGGAGTGCTATAAAACAGGAGAGAGCAAAGAGGAAACCTATCAGACCGGAGAGAGCACAACGGAGTACTATTAGACAGAAGAAAGCACAGAGGAGTGATATCAGAAAGGAGAGAGAACAGAGGAGTACTATCAGACAGGAGAGAACACAGATGAGTTCTATCAGACAGGAGAGAGCACAGAGGAGTCCTATCAGACAGGAGAGAGCACAGTGGAGTGCTATCAGACAGGAGAGAGCACAGAGGAGTACTATTAAACAGGAGAGAGCACAGAGGAGTTTTATCAGACAGGAGAGAGCACAAAGGAGTGCTATCAGACAGGAGAGAACACAGAGGAGTGCTATCAGACAGGAGAGCACAGAGGAGTGCTATCAGACAGGAGAGAGCACAAAGGAGTGCTATCAGACAGGAGAGAGCACAGAGGAGTGCTATCAGACAGGAGAGAGCACAGAGGAGTCCTATCAGACAGGAGAGAGCACAGAGGAGTGCTATAAGACAGAAGAGAACACAGAGGAGTACTATCAGACTGGAGAGAGCACAGAGGAGTGTTATCAGACAGGAGGGAGCACAAAGGAGTGCTATCAGACAGGAGAGAACACAGATGAGTGCAATCAGACAGGAGAGCACAGAGGAGTGCTATAAGACAGGAGAGAGCACAGAGGAGTGCTATCAGACAGGAGAGAGCCCAGAGGAGTGCTATCAGACAGGAGAGAGCACAGAAGAGTGCTATCAGACAGGAGAGAGCACAGAGTTGTACTATCAGACAGGAAAGAGCACAGAGGAGTACTATAAAACAGGAGAGAGGACAGAGGAGTACTATCAGACAGGAGAGCGCACAGAGGAGTCCTATCAGACAGGAGAGAGCACAGAAGAGTCCTATCAGACAGGAGAAAGCACAGAGGAGTCCTATCAGACAGGAGACAGCACAGAGGAGTGCTATCAGACGGGAGAGAGCACAGAGGAAACCTATCAGACCAGAGAGAGCACAGAGGAGTGCTATCAGACAGGAGAGAGCACAGAGGAGTCGCATGAGACAGGAGAGAGCGCAGAGGAGTCCTATCAGACAGGAGAGAGCACAGAGAAGTGCTACCAGACAGGAGAGAGCAAAGAGGAGTCCTATCAGACAGGAGAGAGCACAAATGAGTACTATCAGACAGGAGAGAGCACAGAGTAGTACTATCAGACAGGAGAGAGCACAGAGGAGTGCTATCAGACGGGAGAGAGCACAGAGGAGTGCTATAAGACAGGAGAGAGCACAGAGGAGTGCTATCAGACAGGAGAGAACACACAGGAGTGCTATCAGACAGGAGAGCACAGAGGAGTGCTATCAGACAGGAGAGAGCACAGAGGAGTGCTATCAGACAGGAGAGAGCACAAAGGAGTGCTGTCAGACAGGAGAGAGCACAGAGGAGTCCTATCAGACAGGAGAGAGCAGAGAGGAGTACTATCAGACAGGAGAGAGCACAGGTGATTGCTATCAGGCAGAAGAGAGCACAGAGGAGTCCTATCAGACAGGAGAGAGCACAGAGGTGTCCGATCAGACATGAGAGTGCACAGAGGAGTACTATTAGACAGAGAGTACAGAGGAGTCCTATCAGACAGGAGAGAGCACAGAGGAGTACTATCAGACAGGAGAGAGCCCAGAGGAGTCCTACCAGACAGGAGAGAGCACAGAGGAGTGCTATCAGACAGGAGAGAGCACAGAGGAGTACTATCAAACAGGAGAGAGCACAGGGGAGTGTTATCAGACAGGAGAGAGAACAAAGGAGTGCTATCAGACAGGAGAGAACACAGAGGAGTGCTATCAGACAGGAGAGCACAGAGGAGTGCTAGCAGACAGGAGAGAGCACAGAGGAGTGTTATCAGACAGGAGAGAGCACAGAGGAGTACTATCAGACAGGAGAGAGCACAGAGGAGACCTATCAGACAGGAGAGAGCACATAGTAGTACTATCAGACAGGAGAGAGCACAGAGGTGTGCTCTCAGACAGGAGAGAGCACAGAGGAGTGCTATAAGACAGGAGAGAGCACAGAGGAGTACTATCAGACTGGAGAGAGCACAGAGGAGTGTTATCAGACAGGAGAGAGCACAAAGGAGTGCTATCAGACAGGAGAGAACACAGAGGAGTGCTATCAGACAGGAGAGAGCTCAGAGGAGTGCTATCAGACAGGAGGGAGCACAGAGGAGTGTTATCAGACAGGAGAGAACACAGAGGAGTGCAATCAGACAGGAGAGCACAGAGGAGCGCTATCAGACAGGAGAGAGCAAAGAGGAGTGCCTTCAGACAGGAGAGAGCACAGAGGAGTGCTGTCAGACAGGAGAGAGCACAGTGGAGTCCTATCAGACAGGAGAGAGCACAGAGGTGTCGTATCAGACAGGAGAGAGCATAGAGTAGTACTATCAGACAGGAGAGAGCACAGAGGAGTGCTATCAGACAGGAGAGAGCACAGAAGAGTGCTATAAGACAGGAGAGAGCACAAAGGAGTACTATCTGACAGGAGAGAGCACCGAGGAGTGCTATCAGACAGGAGAGAGCACAAAGGAGTGCTATCAGACAGGAGAGAGCACAGAGTAGTACTATCAGACAGGAAAGAGCACAGAGGAGTACTATAAAACAGGAGAGAGCACAGAGGAGTGCTATCAGACAGGAGAGAGCACAGAGGAGTACTATCAGACAGGAGAGAGCACAGAGGAGTCCTATCAGACAGGAGAGAGGACAGAGGAGTCCTATCAGACAGGAGAAAGCACAGAGGAGTCCTATCAGACAGGAGAGAGCACAGAGGAGTGCTATAAAACAGGAGAGAGCACAGAGGAGTCCTATCAGACAGGAGATAGCACAGAGAAGTTCTACCAGACAGGAGAGAACACAGACGAGTACTATCAGACAGGAGAGAGCACAGAAGAGTACTATTAGACAGGAGAGAGCACAGAGGAGTACGATCAGACAAGAGAGAGCACAGAGGAGTTCTACCAGATAGGAGAGAGCACAGAGGAAACCTATTAGACAGGAGAGAGCACAGAGGAGTACGATCAGACAGGAGAGAGCACAGAGGAGTGCTATCAGACAAGAGAGAGCACAGAGGAAACCTTTCAGACCGGAAAGAGCACAGATGAGTGCTATTAGACAGGAGAGAGCACAGAGGAGTCGCATCAGACAGGAGAGAGCACAGAGGAGTCCTATCAGACAGGAGAGGGCACAGAGGAGTGCTACCAGACAGGAGAGAGCACAGAGGAGTGCTACCAGACAGGAGAGAGCAAAGAGGAGTCCTATCAGACAGGAGAGAGCACAAATGAGTACTATCAGACAGGAGAGAGCACAGAGGAGTGCTATCAGACAGGAGAGAGCACAGAGTAGTACTATCAGACAGGAGAGAGCACAGAGGAGTACCATCAGACAGGAGAGAGCACAGAGGAGTGCTATCAGACAGGAAAGAGCACAGAGGAGTCCTATCAGACAGGAGAGAGCACAGAGGTGTCCTATCAGACAGGAGAGAGCACAGAGAAGGGCTATCAGATAGGAGAGAGCATAGAAGAGTCCTATCAGACAGGAGAGAGCACAGAGGGGTCCTATCAGACAGGAGAGAGCACAGAGGAGTCCTATCAGACAGGAGAGAGCACAGAGAAGTCCTATCTGACAGGAGAGAGCACAGAGGAGTGCTATAAATTAGGAGAGAGCACAGAGGAGTCCTATCAGACAGGAGAGAGCACAGAGGAGTGCTATAAAACAGGAGAGAGCACAGAGGAGTGCTATCAGACAGGAGAGAGCACAGAGGAGTGCTATCAGACAGGAGAGGGCACAGAGGAGTCCTATCAACCAGGAGAGAGCACAGGGGGGTCCTATCAGACAGGAGAGAGCACAGAGGAGTGCTATAAAACAGGAGAGAGCACAGAGGAGTGCTATCAGACAGGAGAGAGCACAGAGGAGTGCTATCAGACAGGAGAGAGCACAGAGGAGTGCTATCAGACAGGAGAGAGCACAGAGGAATACTATCAGACAACAGAGCACAGAGGAATACTATCAGACGAGAGAGCACAGGGGAGTACTATAAGACAGGAGAGAGCACAGAGAAGTACAGTCAGACAGGAGCGAGCACAGGAGTGCTATCAGTCAGGAGAGAGCACGGAGGAGTACTGTCAGACAAGAGAGAGCACAGAGGAGTCCTATCAGAGAGGAGAGAGCACAGATGAGTACTTTAAGACAGGAGAGAGCACAGAGGAGTACTATCAGACAGGAGAGAGAACACAGGTGTACTATCAGACAGGAGAGAGAACACAGGTGTACTATCAGACAGGAGAGAGCACAGAGGAGTGCTATCAGACAGGAGAGATCACAGATGAGTGCTATCAGACAGGAGAGAGCACAGAGGAGTCCTATCAGACAGGAGAGAGCACAGAGGAGTACTATCAGACAGGATAGAGCACAAAGGAGTGCTTTCAGACAGGAGAGAGCACAGAGGAATCCTATTAGACAGGAGAGAGCACAGAGGACTGCTATCAGACAGGAGAGAGCACAGAGGACTGCTATCAGACAGGAGAGAACACAGAGGAGTGCTATCAGACAGGAGAGCACAGAGGAGTACTATCAGACAGGAGAGAGCACAGAGGAGTGCTATCAGACAGGAGAGAGCACAGAGGAGTCATATCAGACAGGAGAGTGCACAGAGGAGTCCTATCAGACAAGAGAGAGCACAGAGGAGTCCTATCAGACAAGAGAGAGCACAGAGGAGTACTATCAGACAGGAGAGAGAATACAGGTGTACGATCAGACAGGAGAGAGAACACAGGTATACTATCAGACAGGAGAGAGCACAGAAGAGTGCTATCAGACAGGAGAGAGCACAGATGAGTGCTATCAGACAGGAGAGAGAACAGAGGAGTGCTATCAGACAGGAGAGAGAACAGAGGAGTGCTGTCAGACAGGAGAGAGCACAGGAGTGCTATCAGACAGGAGAGAGCACAGAGGAGTCCTATCAGACAAGAGAGCAAAGAGGAGTACTATCAGACAGGAGAGAGCACACATGAGTCCTATCAGACAGGAAAGAGGACAGAGGAGTGCTATTAGACAAGATAGAGCACAGAGGAGTGCTATTAGATAGGAAAGAGCACAGAGGAGTCGCATCAGACAAGAGAGAGCACAGAGGAGAACTATAAGACAGGAGAGCGCACAGAGGAGTACTATAAGACAGGAGAGCGCACAGAGAAGTGCTATCAGATAGGAGAGAGCACAGAGGAGTGCTTTCAGACAAGAGAGAGCACAGAGGAGTACAATCAGAAAGGAGAGAGCACAGAGGAGTGCTATCAGACAGGAGAGAGCACAGAGGAGTCATATCAGACCGGAGAGAGCACAGGAGTCCTATCAGACATGAGTGAACACAGATGAGTCCTATCAGACAGAAGAGAGGAGTCCAATCAGACAGGAGAGAGCACAGAGGAGTCCCATCATACAGGAGAGAGAGCACAAAGGAGTCCTATCAGACAGGTTAGCACAGAGGAGTCCTATCAGACAGGAGAGAGCACAGAGGAGTCCTATCAGACAGGAGAGAGCAGAGAGGTGTCCTATCAGACAGGAGAGTGCACAGAGGAATACTATTAGACAGAGAGTACAGAGGAGTGTTATCAGAATGGAGAGAGCACAAAGGAGTGCTATCAGACAGGAGAGAACACAGAGGAGTGCTATCAGACAGGAGAGCACAGAGGAGTGCTATCAGACAGGAGAGAGCACAGAGGAGTGCTATCAGACAGGAGAGAGCACAGAGGAGTGCTATCAGACAGGAGAGAGCACAGAGGAGTCCTATCAGACAGGAGAGAGCACAAAGTAGTACTATCAGACAGGAGAGAGCACAGAGGAGTGCTATAAGACATGAGAGAACACAGAGGAGTACTATCAGACTGGAGAGAGCACAGAGTAGTGTTATCAGACAGGAGAGAGCACAGAGGAGTGCTATCAGACAGGAGAGCACAGAGGAGTGCTATCAAACAGGAGAGAACACAGAGGAGTGCTATCAGACAGGAGAGAGCACAGTGGAGTCCTATCAGACAGGAGAGAGCACAGAGAAGTACTATCAGACAGGAGAGAGCACAGAGGAGTCCTATCAGACAGGAGAGAGGACAGAGGAGTACTATCAGACAGGAGAGCGCACAGAGGAGTCCTATCAGACAGGAGAAAGCACAGAAGAGTGCTATCAGACAGGAGAGAGCACAGAGGAGTCCTATCAGACAGGAGAGAGCACAAAGTAGTACTATCAGACAGGAGAGAGCACAGAGGAGTGCTATAAGACAGGAGAGAACACAGAGGAGTACTATCAGACCGGAGACAGCACAGAGGAGTGTTATCAGACAGGAGAGAGCACAAAGGAGTGCTATCAGACAGGAGAGAACACAGAGGAGTGCAATCAGACAGGAGAGCACAGAGGAGTGCTATCAAACAGGAGAGAGCACAGAGGAGTGCTATCAGACAGGAGAGAGCACAGAGGAGTGCTGTCAGACAGGAGAGAGCACAGTGGAGTCCTATCAGACAGGAGAGAGCACAGAGGAGTGCTATCAGACAGGAGAGAGCACAGAGGAGTCCTATCAGACAGGAGAGAGAGCACAGAGGTGTCCTATCAGACAGGAGAGAGCAGAGAGTAGTACTATCAGACAGGAGAGAGCACAGAGGAGTGCTATAAGACAGGAGAGAGCACAGAGGAGTGCTATCAGAAAGGAGAGAACACAGAGGAGTGCTTTCAGACAGGAGAGAGCACAGAGTAGTACTATCAGACAGGAAAGAGCACAGAGGAGTACTTTAAAACAGGAGAGAGCACAGAGGAGTGCTATCAGACAGGAGAGAGCACAGAGGAGTACTATCAGACAGGAGAGCGCACAGAGGAGTCCTATCAGACAGGAGAGAGGACAGAGGAGTACTATCAGACAGGAGAGCGCACAGAGGAGTCCTATCAGACAGGAGAGAGCACAGAGGAGTCCTATCAGACAGGAGAGAGCACAGAGGAGTGCTATAAAACAGGAGAGAGCAAAGAGGAAACCTATCAGACCGGAGAGAGCACAATGGAGTACTATTAGACAGAAGAGAGCACAGAGGAGTGATATCAGAAAGGAGAGAGAACAGAGGAGTACTATCAGACAGGAGAGAACACAGACGAGTTCTATCAGACAGGAGAGAGCACAGAGGAGTCCTATCAGACAGGAGAGAGCACAGTGGAGTGCTATCAGACAGGAGAGAGCACATAGGAGTACTATTAAACAGGAGAGAGCACAGAGGAGTGTTATCAGACAGGAGAGAGCACAAAGGAGTGCTATCAGACAGGAGAGAACACAGAGGAGTGCTATCAGACAGGAGAAAACAGAGGAGTTCTATCAGACAGGAGAGAGCACAAAGGAGTGCTATCAGACAGGAGAGAGCACAGAGGAGTACTATCAGACAGGAGAGAGCACAGAGGAGTCCTATCAGACAGGAGAGAGGACAGAGGAGTACTATCAGACAGGAGAGCGCACAGAGGAGTCCTATCAGACAGGAGAAAGCACAGAGGAGTGCTATCAGACAGGAGAGAGCACAGAGGAGTCCTATCAGACAGGAGAGAGCACAAAGTAGTACTATCAGACAGGAGAGAGCACAGAGGAGTGCTATAAGACAGGAGAGAACACAGAGGAGTACTATCAGACCGGAGAGAGCACAGAGGAGTGTTATCAGACAGGAGAGAGCACAAAGGAGTGCTATCAGACAGGAGAGAACACAGAGGAGTGCAATCAGACAGGAGAGCACAGAGGAGTGCTATCAAACAGGAGAGAGCACAGAGGAGTGCTATCAGACAGGAGAGAGCACAGAGGAGTTCTGTCAGACAGGAGAGAGCACAGTGGAGTCCTATCAGACAGGAGAGAGGACAGAGGAGTACTATCAGACAGGAGAGCGCACAGAGGAGTCCTATCAGACAGGAGAGAGCACAGAGGAGTCCTATCAGACAGGAGAAAGCACAGAGGAGTGCTATCAGACAGGAGAGAGCACAGAGGAGTACTATAAAACAGGAGAGAGCAAAGAGGAAACCTATCAGACCGGAGAGAGCACAACGGAGTACTATTAGACAGAAGAGAGCACAGAGGAGTGCTATCAGACAGGAGAGAAGACAGAGGAGTGCTATCAGACAGGAGAGCACAGAGGAGTTCTATCAGACAGGAGAGAGCACAAAGGAGTGCTATCAGACAGGAGAGAGCACAGAGGAGTACTATCAGACAGGAGAGAGCACAGAGGAGTCCTATCAGACAGGAGAGAGGACAGAGGAGTACTATCAGACAGGAGAGCGCACAGAGGAGTCCTATCAGACAGGAGAAAGCACAGAGGAGTGCTATCAGACAGGAGAGAGCACAGAGGAGTCCTATGAGACAGGAAAGAGCACAAAGTAGTACTATCAGACAGGAGAGAGCACAGAGGAGTGCTATAAGACAGGAGAGAACACAGAGGAGTACTATCAGACCGGAGAGAGCACAGAGGAGTGTTATCAGACAGGAGAGAGCACAAAGGAGTGCTATCAGACAGGAGAGAACACAGAGGAGTGCAATCAGACAGGAGAGCACAGAGGAGTGCTATCAAACAGGAGAGAGCACAGAGGAGTGCTATCAGACAGGAGAGAGCACAGAGGAGTGCTGTCAGACAGGAGAGAGCACAGTGGAGTCCTATCAGACAGGAGAGAGCACAGAGGAGTGCTATCAGATAGGAGAGAGCACAGAGGAGTCCTATTAGACAGGAAAGAGAGCACATAGGTGTTCTATCAGACAGGAGAGAGCAGAGAGTAGTACTATCAGACAGGAGAGAGCACAGAGGAGTGCTATAAGACAGGAGAGAACACAGAGGAGTGCTATCAGACAGGAGAGAGCACAGAGTAGTACTATCAGACAGGAAAGAGCACAGAGGAGTACTATAAAACAGGAGAGAGCACAGAGGAGTGCTATCAGACAGGAGAGAGCACAGAGGAGTACTATCAGACAGGAGAGCGCACAGAGGAGTCCTATCAGACAGGAGAGAGGACAGAGGAGTACTATCAGACAGGAGAGCGCACAGAGGAGTCCTATCAGACAGGAGAGAGCACAGAGGAGTCCTATCAGACAGGAGAAAGCACAGAGGAGTGCTATCAGACAGGAGAGAGCACAGAGGAGTGCTATAAAACAGGAGAGAGCAAAGAGGAAACCTATCAGACCGGAGAGAGCACAACGGAGTACTATTAGACAGAAGAAAGCACAGAGGAGTGATATCAGAAAGGAGAGAGAACAGAGGAGTACTATCAGACAGGAGAGAACACAGATGAGTTCTATCAGACAGGAGAGAGCACAGAGGAGTCCTATCAGACAGGAGAGAGCACAGTGGAGTGCTATCAGACAGGAGAGAGCACAGAGGAGTACTATTAAACAGGAGAGAGCACAGAGGAGTGTTATCAGACAGGAGAGAGCACAAAGGAGTGCTATCAGACAGGAGAGAACACAGAGGAGTGCTATCAGACAGGAGAGCACAGAGGAGTGCTATCAGACAGGAGAGAGCACAAAGGAGTGCTATCAGACAGGAGAGAGCACAGAGGAGTGCTATCAGACAGGAGAGAGCACAGAGGAGTCCTATCAGACAGGAGAGAGCACAAAGTAGTACTATCAGACAGGAGAGAGCACAGAGGAGTGCTATAAGACAGAAGAGAACACAGAGGAGTACTATCAGACTGGAGAGAGCACAGAGGAGTGTTATCAGACAGGAGGGAGCACAAAGGAGTGCTATCAGACAGGAGAGAACACAGAGGAGTGCAATCAGACAGGAGAGCACAGAGGAGTGCTATAAGACAGGAGAGAGCACAGAGGAGTGCTATCAGACAGGAGAGAGCCCAGAGGAGTGCTATCAGACAGGAGAGAGCACAGAAGAGTGCTATCAGACAGGAGAGAGCACAGAGTTGTACTATCAGACAGGAAAGAGCACAGAGGAGTACTATAAAACAGGAGAGAGGACAGAGGAGTACTATCAGACAGGAGAGCGCACAGAGGAGTCCTATCAGACAGGAGAGAGCACAGAAGAGTCCTATCAGACAGGAGAAAGCACAGAGGAGTCCTATCAGACAGGAGACAGCACAGAGGAGTGCTATAAAACAGGAGAGAGCAAAGAGGAAACCTATCAGACCGGATAGAGCACAACGGAGTACTATTAGACAGAAGAGAGCACAGAGGAGTGATATCAGAAAGGAGAGAGAACAGAGGAGTACTATCAGACAGGAGAGAACACAGACGAGTTCTATCAGACAGGAGAGAGCACAGAGGAGTACTATTAGACAGGAGAAAGCACAGAGGAGTACGATCAGACAGGAGAGAGCACAGAGGAGTGCTATCAGACAAGAGAGAGCACAGAGGAAACCTATCAGACCAGAGAGAGCACAGAGGAGTGCTATCAGACAGGAGAGAGCACAGAGGAGTCGCATCAGACAGGAGAGAGCGCAGAGGAGTCCTATCAGACAGGAGAGAGCACAGAGAAGTGCTACCAGACAGGAGAGAGCAAAGAGGAGTCCTATCAGACAGGAGAGAGCACAAATGAGTACTATCAGACAGGAGAGAGCACAGAGTAGTACTATCAGACAGGAGAGAGCACAGAGGAGTGCTATCAGACGGGAGAGAGCACAGAGGAGTGCTATAAGACAGGAGAGAGCACAGAGGAGTGCTATCAGACAGGAGAGAACACACAGGAGTGCTATCAGACAGGAGAGCACAGAGGAGTGCTATCAGACAGGAGAGAGCACAGAGGAGTGCTATCAGACAGGAGAGAGCACAAAGGAGTGCTGTCAGACAGGAGAGAGCACAGAGGAGTCCTATCAGACAGGAGAGAGCAGAGAGGAGTACTATCAGACAGGAGAGAGCACAGGTGATTGCTATCAGGCAGAAGAGAGCACAGAGGAGTCCTATCAGACAGGAGAGAGCACAGAGGTGTCCTATCAGACATGAGAGTGCACAGAGGAGTACTATTAGACAGAGAGTACAGAGGAGTCCTATCAGACAGGAGAGAGCACAGAGGAGTACTATCAGACAGGAGAGAGCCCAGAGGAGTCCTACCAGACAGGAGAGAGCACAGAGGAGTGCTATCAGACAGGAGAGAGCACAGAGGAGTACTATCAAACAGGAGAGAGCACAGAGGAGTGTTATCAGACAGGAGAGAGAACAAAGGAGTGCTATCAGACAGGAGAGAACACAGAGGAGTGCTATCAGACAGGAGAGCACAGAGGAGTGCTAGCAGACAGGAGAGAGCACAGAGGAGTGTTATCAGACAGGAGAGAGCACAGAGGAGTACTATCAGACAGGAGAGAGCACAGAGGAGACCTATCAGACAGGAGAGAGCACATAGTAGTACTATCAGACAGGAGAGAGCACAGAGGTGTGCTATCAGACAGGAGAGAGCACAGAGGAGTGCTATAAGACAGGAGAGAGCACAGAGGAGTACTATCAGACTGGAGAGAGCACAGAGGAGTGTTATCAGACAGGAGAGAGCACAAAGGAGTGCTATCAGACAGGAGAGAACACAGAGGAGTGCTATCAGACAGGAGAGAGCTCAGAGGAGTGCTATCAGACAGGAGGGAGCACAGAGGAGTGTTATCAGACAGGAGAGAACACAGAGGAGTGCAATCAGACAGGAGAGCACAGAGGAGTGCTATCAGACAGGAGAGAGCAAAGAGGAGTGCCTTCAGACAGGAGAGAGCACAGAGGAGTGCTGTCAGACAGGAGAGAGCACAGTGGAGTCCTATCAGACAGGAGAGAGCACAGAGGTGTCGTATCAGACAGGAGAGAGCATAGAGGAGTGCTATCAGACAGGAGAGAGCACAGAAGAGTGCTATAAGACAGGAGAGAGCACAAAGGA
This sequence comes from Hyla sarda, assembly GCF_029499605.1. Taxonomy (NCBI): domain Eukaryota; kingdom Metazoa; phylum Chordata; class Amphibia; order Anura; family Hylidae; genus Hyla; species Hyla sarda. The sequence continues at coordinate 378,073,349 of NC_079189.1, read as the reverse complement.
GTGCTATCTGACAGGAGAGAGCACCGAGGAGTGCTATCAGACAGGAGAGAGCACAAAGGAGTGCTATCAGACAGGAGAGAGCACAGAGTAGTACTATCAGACAGGAAAGAGCACAGAGGAGTACTATAAAACAGGAGAGAGCACAGAGGAGTGCTATCAGACAGGAGAGAGCACAGAGGAGTACTATCGAACAGGAGAGAGCACAGAGGAGTCCTATCAGACAGGAGAGAGGACAGAGGAGTCCTATCAGACAGGAGAAAGCACAGAGGAGTCCTATCAGACAGGAGAGAGCACAGAGGAGTGCTATAAAACAGGAGAGAGCACAGAGGAGTCCTATCAGACAGGAGAGAGCACAGAGAAGTTCTACCAGACAGGAGAGAACACAGACGAGTACTATCAGACAGGAGAGAGCACAGAAGAGTACTATTAGACAGGAGAGAGCACAGAGGAGTACGATCAGACAAGAGAGAGCACAGAGGAGTTCTACTAGATAGGAGAGAGCACAGAGGAAACCTATTAGACAGGAGAGAGCACAGAGGAGTACGATCAGACAGGAGAGAGCACAGAGGAGTGCTATCAGACAAGAGAGAGCACAGAGGAAACCTTTCAGACCGGAAAGAGCACAGATGAGTGCTATTAGACAGGAGAGAGCACAGAGGAGTCGCATCAGACAGGAGAGAGCACAGAGGAGTCCTATCAGACAGGAGAGGGCACAGAGGAGTGCTACCAGACAGGAGAGAGCACAGAGGAGTGCTACCAGACAGGAGAGAGCAAAGAGGAGTCCTATCAGACAGGAGAGAGCACAAATGAGTACTATCAGACAGGAGAGAGCACAGAGGAGTGCTATCAGACAGGAGAGAGCACAGAGTAGTACTATCAGACAGGAGAGAGCACAGAGGAGTACTATCAGACAGGAGAGAGCACAGAGGAGTGCTATCAGACAGGAAAGAGCACAGAGGAGTCCTATCAGACAGGAGAGAGCACAGAGGTGTCCTATCAGACAGGAGAGAGCACAGAGAAGGGCTATCAGATAGGAGAGAGCATAGAAGAGTCCTATCAGACAGGAGAGAGCACAGAGGGGTCCTATCAGACAGGAGAGAGCACAGAGGAGTCCTATCAGACAGGAGAGAGCACAGAGGAGTCCTATCTGACAGGAGAGAGCACAGAGGAGTGCTATAAATTAGGAGAGAGCACAGAGGAGTCCTATCAGACAGGAGAGAGCACAGAGGAGTGCTATAAAACAGGAGAGAGCACAGAGGAGTGCTATCAGACAGGAGAGAGCACAGAGGAGTGCTATCAGACAGGAGAGGGCACAGAGGAGTCCTATCAACCAGGAGAGAGCACAGGGGGGTCCTATCAGACAGGAGAGAGCACAGAGGAGTGCTATAAAACAGGAGAGAGCACAGAGGAGTGCTATCAGACAGGAGAGAGCACAGAGGAGTGCTATCAGACAGGAGAGAGCACAGAGGAGTGCTATCAGACAGGAGAGAGCACAGAGGAATACTATCAGACAACAGAGCACAGAGGAATACTATCAGACGAGAGAGCACAGGGGAGTACTATAAGACAGGAGAGAGCACAGAGAAGTACAGTCAGACAGGAGCGAGCACAGGAGTGCTATCAGTCAGGAGAGAGCACGGAGGAGTACTGTCAGACAAGAGAGAGCACAGAGGAGTCCTATCAGAGAGGAGAGAGCACAGATGAGTACTTTAAGACAGGTGAGAGCACAGAGGAGTACTATCAGACAGGAGAGAGAACACAGGTGTACTATCAGACAGGAGAGAGAACACAGGTGTACTATCAGACAGGAGAGAGCACAGAGGAGTGCTATCAGACAGGAGAGATCACAGATGAGTGCTATCAGACAGGAGAGAGCACAGAGGAGTCCTATCAGACAGGAGAGAGCACAGAGGAGTACTATCAGACAGGATAGAGCACAAAGGAGTGCTTTCAGACAGGAGAGAGCACAGAGGAATCCTATTAGACAGGAGAGAGCACAGAGGACTGCTATCAGACAGGAGAGAGCACAGAGGACAGCTATCAGACAGGAGAGAACACAGAGGAGTGCTATCAGACAGGAGAGCACAGAGGAGTACTATCAGACAGGAGAGAGCACAGAGGAGTGCTATCAGACAGGAGAGAGCACAGAGGAGTCATATCAGACAGGAGAGAGCACAGAGGAGTCCTATCAGACAAGAGAGAGCACAGAGGAGTCCTATCAGACAAGAGAGAGCACAGAGGAGTACTATCAGACAGGAGAGAGAATACAGGTGTACGATCAGACAGGAGAGAGAACACAGGTATACTATCAGACAGGAGAGAGCACAGAAGAGTGCTATCAGACAGGAGAGAGCACAGATGAGTGCTATCAGACAGGAGAGAGAACAGAGGAGTTCTATCAGACAGGAGAGAGCACAGTGGAGTCCTATCAGACAGGAGAGAGCACAGAGGAGTACTATCAGACAGGAGAGAGCAAAGAGGAGTCCTATCAGACAGGAGAGAGCACAAATGAGTACTATCAGACAGGAGAGAGCACAGAGGAGTGCTATCAGACAGGAGAGAGCACAGAGTAGTACTATCAGACAGGAGAGAGCACAGAGGAGTACTATCAGACAGGAGAGAGCACAGAGGAGTGCTATCAGACAGGAAAGAGCACAGAGGAGTCCTATCAGACAGGAGGGAGCACAGAGGTGTCCTATCAGACAGGAGAGAGCACAGAGAAGGGCTATCAGATAGGAGAGAGCATAGAAGAGTCCTATCAGACAGGAGAGAGCACAGAGGGGTCCTATCAGACAGGAGAGAGCACAGAGGAGTCCTATCAGACAGGAGAGAGCACAGAGGAGTCCTATCTGACAGGAGAGAGCACAGAGGAGTGCTATAAATTAGGAGAGAGCACAGAGGAGTCCTATCAGACAGGAGAGAGCACAGAGGAGTGCTATAAAACAGGAGAGAGCACAGAGGAGTGCTATCAGACAGGAGAGAGCACAGAGGAGTGCTATCAGACAGGAGAGGGCACAGAGGAGTCCTATCAACCAGGAGAGAGCACAGGGGGGTCCTATCAGACAGGAGAGAGCACAGAGGAGTGCTATAAAACAGGAGAGAGCACAGAGGAGTGCTATCAGACAGGAGAGAGCACAGAGGAGTGCTATCAGACAGGAGAGAGCACAGAGGAGTGCTATCAGACAGGAGAGAGCACAGAGGAATACTATCAGACAACAGAGCACAGAGGAATACTATCAGACGAGAGAGCACAGGGGAGTACTATAAGACAGGAGAGAGCACAGAGAAGTACAGTCAGACAGGAGCGAGCACAGGAGTGCTATCAGTCAGGAGAGAGCACGGAGGAGTACTGTCAGACAAGAGAGAGCACAGAGGAGTCCTATCAGAGAGGAGAGAGCACAGATGAGTACTTTAAGACAGGTGAGAGCACAGAGGAGTACTATCAGACAGGAGAGAGAACACAGGTGTACTATCAGACAGGAGAGAGAACACAGGTGTACTATCAGACAGGAGAGAGCACAGAGGAGTGCTATCAGACAGGAGAGATCACAGATGAGTGCTATCAGACAGGAGAGAGCACAGAGGAGTCCTATCAGACAGGAGAGAGCACAGAGGAGTACTATCAGACAGGATAGAGCACAAAGGAGTGCTTTCAGACAGGAGAGAGCACAGAGGAATCCTATTAGACAGGAGAGAGCACAGAGGACTGCTATCAGACAGGAGAGAGCACAGAGGACTGCTATCAGACAGGAGAGAACACAGAGGAGTGCTATCAGACAGGAGAGCACAGAGGAGTACTATCAGACAGGAGAGAGCACAGAGGAGTGCTATCAGACAGGAGAGAGCACAGAGGAGTCCTATCAGACAAGAGAGAGCACAGAGGAGTCCTATCAGACAAGAGAGAGCACAGAGGAGTACTATCAGACAGGAGAGAGAATACAGGTGTACGATCAGACAGGAGAGAGAACACAGGTATACTATCAGACAGGAGAGAGCACAGAAGAGTGCTATCAGACAGGAGAGAGCACAGATGAGTGCTATCAGACAGGAGAGAGAACAGAGGAGTTCTATCAGACAGGAGAGAGCACAGTGGAGTCCTATCAGACAGGAGAGAGCACAGAGGAGTGCTATCAGACAGGAGAGAGCACAGAGGAGTCCTATCAGACAGGAGAGAGAGCACAGAGGTGTCCTATCAGACAGGAGAGAGCAGAGAGTAGTACTATCAGACAGGAGAGAGCACAGAGGAGTGCTATAAGACAGGAGAGAGCACAGAGGAGTGCTATCAGAAAGGAGAGAACACAGAGGAGTGCTTTCAGACAGGAGAGAGCACAGAGTAGTACTATCAGACAGGAAAGAGCACAGAGGAGTACTTTAAAACAGGAGAGAGCACAGAGGAGTGCTATCAGACAGGAGAGAGCACAGAGGAGTACTATCAGACAGGAGAGCGCACAGAGGAGTCCTATCAGACAGGAGAGAGGACAGAGGAGTACTATCAGACAGGAGAGCGCACAGAGGAGTCCTATCAGACAGGAGAGAGCACAGAGGAGTCCTATCAGACAGGAGAAAGCACAGAGGAGTACTATCAGACAGGAGAGAGCACAGAGGAGTGCTATAAAACAGGAGAGAGAAAAGAGGAAACCTATCAGACCGGAGAGAGCACAATGGAGTACTATTAGACAGAAGAGAGCACAGAGGAGTGATATCAGAAAGGAGAGAGAACAGAGGAGTACTATCAGACAGGAGAGAACACAGACGAGTTCTATCAGACAGGAGAGAGCACAGAGGAGTCCTATCAGACAGGAGAGAGCACAGTGGAGTGCTATCAGACAGGAGAGAGCACAGAGGAGTACTATTAAACAGGAGAGAGCACAGAGGAGTGTTATCAGACAGGAGAGAGCACAAAGGAGTGCTATCAGACAGGAGAGAACACAGAGGAGTGCTATCAGACAGGAGAGCACAGAGGAGTTCTATCAGACAGGAGAGAGCACAAAGGAGTGCTATCAGACAGGAGAGAGCACAGAGGAGTACTATCAGACAGGAGAGAGCACAGAGGAGTCCTATCAGACAGGAGAGAGGACAGAGGAGTACTATCAGACAGGAGAGCGCACAGAGGAGTCCTATCAGACAGGAGAAAGCACAGAGGAGTGCTATCAGACAGGAGAGAGCACAGAGGAGTCCTATCAGACAGGAGAGAGCACAAAGTAGTACTATCAGACAGGAGAGAGCACAGAGGAGTGCTATAAGACAGGAGAGAACACAGAGGAGTACTATCAGACCGGACAGAGCACAGAGGAGTGTTATCAGACAGGAGAGAGCACAAAGGAGTGCTATCAGACAGGAGAGAACACAGAGGAGTGCAATCAGACAGGAGAGCACAGAGGAGTGCTATCAAACAGGAGAGAGCACAGAGGAGTGCTATCAGACAGGAGAGAGCACAGAGGAGTTCTGTCAGACAGGAGAGAGCACAGTGGAGTCCTATCAGACAGGAGAGAGGACAGAGGAGTACTATCAGACAGGAGAGCGCACAGAGGAGTCCTATCAGACAGGAGAGAGCACAGAGGAGTCCTATCAGACAGGAGAAAGCACAGAGGAGTGCTATCAGACAGGAGAGAGCACAGAGGAGTACTATAAAACAGGAGAGAGCAAAGAGGAAACCTATCAGACCGGAGAAAGCACAACGGAGTACTATTAGACAGAAGAGAGCACAGAGGAGTGCTATCAGACAGGAGAGAAGACAGAGGAGTGCTATCAGACAGGAGAGCACAGAGGAGTTCTATCAGACAGGAGAGAGCACAAAGGAGTGCTATCAGACAGGAGAGAGCACAGAGGAGTACTATCAGACAGGAGAGAGCACAGAGGAGTCCTATCAGACAGGAGAGAGGACAGAGGAGTACTATCAGACAGGAGAGCGCACAGAGGAGTCCTATCAGACAGGAGAAAGCACAAAGTAGTACTATCAGACAGGAGAGAGCACAGAGGAGTGCTATAAGACAGGAGAGAACACAGAGGAGTACTATCAGACCGGAGAGAGCACAGAGGAGTGTTATCAGACAGGAGAGAGCACAAAGGAGTGCTATCAGACAGGAGAGAACACAGAGGAGTGCAATCAGACAGGAGAGCACAGAGGAGTGCTATCAAACAGGAGAGAGCACAGAGGAGTGCTATCAGACAGGAGAGAGCACAGAGGAGTGCTGTCAGACAGGAGAGAGCACAGTGGAGTCCTATCAGACAGGAGAGAGCACAGAGGAGTGCTATCAGACAGGAGAGAGCACAGAGGAGTCCTATTAGACAGGAAAGAGAGCACATAGGTGTCCTATCAGACAGGAGAGAGCAGAGAGTAGTACTATCAGACAGGAGAGAGCACAGAGGAGTGCTATAAGACAGGAGAGAGCACAGAGGAGTGCTATCAGACAGGAGAGAGCACAGAGGAGTGCTATCAGAAAGGAGAGAACACAGAGGAGTGCTATCAGACAGGAGAGAGCACAGAGTAGTACTATCAGACAGGAAAGAGCACAGAGGAGTACTATAAAACAGGAGAGAGCACAGAGGAGTGCTATCAGACAGGAGAGAGCACAGAGGAGTACTATCAGACAGGAGAGCGCACAGAGGAGTCCTATCAGACAGGAGAGAGGACAGAGGAGTACTATCAGACAGGAGAGCGCACAGAGGAGTCCTATCAGACAGGAGAGAGCACAGAGGAGTCCTATCAGACAGGAGAAAGCACAGAGGAGTGCTATCAGACAGGAGAGAGCACAGAGGAGTGCTATAAAACAGGAGAGAGCAAAGAGGAAACCTATCAGACCGGAGAGAGCACAACGGAGTACTATTAGACAGAAGAAAGCACAGAGGAGTGATATCAGAAAGGAGAGAGAACAGAGGAGTACTATCAGACAGGAGAGAACACAAATGAGTTCTATCAGACAGGAGAGAGCACAGAGGAGTCCTATCAGACAGGAGAGAGCACAGTGGAGTGCTATCAGACAGGAGAGAGCACAGAGAGAGAGCACAAAGGAGTGCTATCAGACAGGAGAGAGCACAAAGGAGTGCTATCAGACAGGAGAGAACACAGAGGAGTGCTATCAGACAGGAGAGCACAGAGGAGTGCTATCAGACAGGAGAGAGCACAAAGGAGTGCTATCAGACAGGAGAGAGCACAGAGGAGTGCTATCAGACAGGAGAGAGCACAGAGGAGTCCTATCAGACAGGAGAGAGCACAAAGTAGTACTATCAGACAGGAGAGAGCACAGAGGAGTGCTATAAGACAGAAGAGAACACAGAGGAGTACTATCAGACTGGAGAGAGCACAGAGGAGTGTTATCAGACAGGAGGGAGCACAAAGGAGTGCTATCAGACAGGAGAGAACACAGAGGAGTGCAATCAGACAGGAGAGCACAGAGGAGTGCTATAAGACAGGAGAGAGCACAGAGGAGTGCTATCAGACAGGAGAGAGCCCAGAGGAGTGCTATCAGACAGGAGAGAGCACAGAAGAGTGCTATCAGACAGGAGCGAGCACAGAGTTGTACTATCAGACAGGAAAGAGCACAGAGGAGTACTATAAAACAGGAGAGAGGACAGAGGAGTACTATCAGACAGGAGAGCGCACAGAGGAGTCCTATCAGACAGGAGAGAGCACAGAAGAGTCCTATCAGACAGGAGAAAGCACAGAGGAGTCCTATCAGACAGGAGACAGCACAGAGGAGTGCTATAAAACAGGAGAGAGCAAAGAGGAAACCTATCAGACCGGATAGAGCACAACGGAGTACTATTAGACAGAAGAGAGCACAGAGGAGTGATATCAGAAAGGAGAGAGAACAGAGGAGTACTATCAGACAGGAGAGAACACAGACGAGTTCTATCAGACAGGAGAGAGCACAGAGGAGTACTATTAGACAGGAGAAAGCACAGAGGAGTACGATCAGACAGGAGAGAGCACAGAGGAGTGCTATCAGACAAGAGAGAGCACAGAGGAAACCTATCAGACCAGAGAGAGCACAGAGGAGTGCTATCAGACAGGAGAGAGCACAGAGGAGTCGCATCAGACAGGAGAGAGCGCAGAGGAGTCCTATCAGACAGGAGAGAGCACAGAGAAGTGCTACCAGACAGGAGAGAGCAAAGAGGAGTCCTATCAGACAGGAGAGAGCACAAATGAGTACTATCAGACAGGAGAGAGCACAGAGTAGTACTATCAGACAGGAGAGAGCACAGAGGAGTGCTATCAGACAGGAGAGCACAGAGGAGTGCTATCAGACAGGAGAGAGCACAGAGGAGTGCTATCAGACAGGAGAGAGCACAAAGGAGTGCTGTCAGACAGGAGAGAGCACAGAGGAGTCCTATCAGACAGGAGAGAGCAGAGAGGAGTACTATCAGACAGGAGAGAGCACAGGTGATTGCTATCAGGCAGAAGAGAGCACAGAGGAGTCCTATCAGACAGGAGAGAGCACAGAGGTGTCCTATCAGACATGAGAGTGCACAGAGGAGTACTATTAGACAGAGAGTACAGAGGAGTCCTATCAGACAGGAGAGAGCACAGAGGAGTACTATCAGACAGGAGAGAGCCCAGAGGAGTCCTACCAGACAGGAGAGAGCACAGAGGAGTGCTATCAGACAGGAGAGAGCACAGAGGAGTACTATCAAACAGGAGAGAGCACAGAGGAGTGTTATCAGACAGGAGAGAGAACAAAGGAGTGCTATCAGACAGGAGAGAACACAGAGGAGTGCTATCAGACAGGAGAGCACAGAGGAGTGCTAGCAGACAGGAGAGAGCACAGAGGAGTGTTATCAGACAGGAGAGAGCACAGAGGAGTACTATCAGACAGGAGAGAGCACAGAGGAGACCTATCAGACAGGAGAGAGCACATAGTAGTACTATCAGACAGGAGAGAGCACAGAGGTGTGCTATCAGACAGGAGAGAGCACAGAGGAGTGCTATAAGACAGGAGAGAGCACAGAGGAGTACTATCAGACTGGAGAGAGCACAGAGGAGTGTTATCAGACAGGAGAGAGCACAAAGGAGTGCTATCAGACAGGAGAGAACACAGAGGAGTGCTATCAGACAGGAGAGAGCTCAGAGGAGTGCTATCAGACAGGAGGGAGCACAGAGGAGTGTTATCAGACAGGAGAGAACACAGAGGAGTGCAATCAGACAGGAGAGCACAGAGGAGTGCTATCAGACAGGAGAGAGCAAAGAGGAGTGCCTTCAGACAGGAGAGAGCACAGAGGAGTGCTGTCAGACAGGAGAGAGCACAGTGGAGTCCTATCAGACAGGAGAGAGCACAGAGGTGTCGTATCAGACAGGAGAGAGCATAGAGTAGTACTATCAGACAGGAGAGAGCACAGAGGAGTGCTATCAGACAGGAGAGAGCACAGAAGAGTGCTATAAGACAGGAGAGAGCACAAAGGAGTACTATCTGACAGGAGAGAGCACCGAGGAGTGCTATCAGACAGGAGAGAGCACAAAGGAGTGCTATCAGACAGGAGAGAGCACAGAGTAGTACTATCAGACAGGAAAGAGCACAGAGGAGTACTATAAAACAGGAGAGAGCACAGAGGAGTGCTATCAGACAGGAGAGAGCACAGAGGAGTACTATCAGACAGGAGAGAGCACAGAGGAGTCCTATCAGACAGGAGAGAGGACAGAGGAGTCCTATCAGACAGGAGAAAGCACAGAGGAGTCCTATCAGACAGGAGAGAGCACAGAGGAGTGCTATAAAACAGGAGAGAGCACAGAGGAGTCCTATCAGACAGGAGAGAGCACAGAGAAGTTCTACCAGACAGGAGAGAACACAGACGAGTACTATCAGACAGGAGAGAGCACAGAAGAGTACTATTAGACAGGAGAGAGCAGAGGAGTACGATCAGACAAGAGAGAGCACAGAGAAGTTCTACCAGATAGGAGAGAGCACAGAGGAAACCTATTAGACAGGAGAGAGCACAGAGGAGTACGATCAGACATGAGAGAGCACAGAGGAGTGCTATCAGACAAGAGAGAGCACAGAGGAAACCTTTCAGACCGGAAAGAGCACAGATGAGTGCTATTAGACAGGAGAGAGCACAGAGGAGTCGCATCAGACAGGAGAGAGCACAGAGGAGTCCTATCAGACAGGAGAGGGCACAGAGGAGTGCTACCAGACAGGAGAGAGCACAGAGGAGTGCTACCAGACAGGAGAGAGCAAAGAGGAGTCCTATCAGACAGGAGAGAGCACAAATGAGTACTATCAGACAGGAGAGAGCACAGAGGAGTGCTATCAGACAGGAGAGAGCACAGAGTAGTACTATCAGACAGGAGAGAGCACAGAGGAGTACTATCAGACAGGAGAGAGCACAGAGGAGTGCTATCAGACAGGAAAGAGCACAGAGGAGTCCTATCAGACAGGAGAGAGCACAGAGGTGTCCTATCAGACAGGAGAGAGCACAGAGAAGGGCTATCAGATAGGAGAGAGCATAGAAGAGTCCTATCAGACAGGAGAGAGCACAGAGGGGTCCTATCAGACAGGAGAGAGCACAGAGGAGTCCTATCAGACAGGAGAGAGCACAGAGGAGTCCTATCTGACAGGAGAGAGCACAGAGGAGTGCTATAAATTAGGAGAGAGCACAGAGGAGTCCTATCAGACAGGAGAGAGCACAGAGGAGTGCTATAAAACAGGAGAGAGCACAGAGGAGTGCTATCAGACAGGAGAGAGCACAGAGGAGTGCTATCAGACAGGAGAGGGCACAGAGGAGTCCTATCAACCAGGAGAGAGCACAGGGGGGTCCTATCAGACAGGAGAGAGCACAGAGGAGTGCTATAAAACAGGAGAGAGCACAGAGGAGTGCTATCAGACAGGAGAGAGCACAGAGGAGTGCTATCAGACAGGAGAGAGCACAGAGGAGTCCTATCAGACAGGAGAGAGCATAGAGGAGTCCTATCAGACAGGAGAGAGCACAGAGGAGTACTATAAAACAGGAGAGAGCAAAGAGAAGTAATATCAGACAGGAGAGAGCACAGAGGAGTCCTATCTGACAGGAGAGAGCACAGAGGAGTCCTATCAGACAGGAGAGAGCACAGACGAGTGCTATAAATAAGGAGAGAGCACAGAGGAGTCCTATCAGACAGGAGAGAGCACAGATGAGTGTTATAAAACAGGAGAGAGCACAGAGGAGTCCTATCAACCAGGAGAGAGCACAGGGGAGTCCTATCAGACAGGAGAGAGCACAGATGAGTGCTATAAAATAGGAGAGAGCACAGAGGAGTGCTATCAGACAGGAGAGAGCACAGAGGAGTGCTATCAGACAGGAGAGAGCATAGAGGAGTGCTATCAGACAGGAGAGAGCACAGAGGAGTCCTATCAGACAGGAGAGAGCACAGAGGAGTCCTATCAGACAGGAGAGAGCACAGAGGAGTGCTATCAGACAGGAGAGAGCACAGAGGAGTGCTATCAGACAGGAGAGAGCACAGAGGAGTCCTATCAGACAGGAGAGAGCACAGAGGAGTACTGTCAGACAGGAGAGAGCACAGAGGAGTCCTATCAGACAGGAGAGAGCACAGAGGAGTCCTATCAGACAGGAGAGAGCACAGAGGAGTGCTATCAGACAGGAGAGAGCACAGAGGAGTCCTATCAGACAGGAGAGAGCACAGAGGAGTGCTATCAGACATGACAGAGCACAGAGGAGTACTGTCAGACAAGAGAGAGCACAGAGGAGTACTGTCAGAAAAGAGAGAGCACAGAGGAGTACTGTCAGACAGGAGAGAGCACAGAGGAGTCCTATCAGACAGGAGAGAGCACAGAGGAGTCCTATCAGACAGGAGAGAGCACAGAGGAGTGCTATCAGACAGGAGAGAGCACAGAGGAGTCCTATCAGACAGGAGAGAGCACAGAGGAGTGCTATCAGACAGGAGAGAGCACAGAGGAGTACTGTCAGATAGGAGAGAGCACAGAGGAGTACTGTCAGACAGGAGAGAGCACAGAGGAGTGCTATCAGGCAGGAGAGAGCACAGAGGAGTGCCATCAGACAGGAGAGTGCAGAGGAGTCCTATCAGATAGGAGAGAGGACAGAGGAGTACTATCAGACAGCAGAGAGCACAGAGGAGTCCTATCAGACAGGAGAGAGCACAGAGGAGTACTATCAGACAGGAGAGAGCACAGAGGAGTCCTATCAGACAGGAGAGAGCACAGAGGAGTACTATCAGACAGGAGAGAGCACAGAGGAGTGCTATCAGACAGCAGAGAGCACAGAGGAATACTATCAGACAGGAGAGAGCACAGTGGAGTGCTATCAGACAGGAGAGAGCACCGAGGAGTGCTATCAGACAGGAGAGAGCACAGAGGAGTGCTATCAGACAGGAGAGAGCACCGAGGAGTGCTATCAGACAGGAGAGAGCACAGAGGAGTCCTATCAGACAGGAGAGAGCACAGAGTGCTATCAGACAGCTTGGACAAAGCCATGATTTTAGAAGCCATGATTTCTATAAAAAGGAAATAAAATATTAGTAGGTTAGAGGGTAATGTATATTTGGGTTTAATGTTTTGCCATGATGTACAACTTATAAAAGTTTCTGAATCTGACAGTGCCCATTTGTGCAGGGATTTTTGTCCATGCTCTATCAGGCTGCTAGGAATTCTACACAAAGCCAGTTTTGACTGCAGAAGTATGATGTTTAGAGAGGCAATAGCTGTGCATACGTGCGATAGTGAAGGCTTCTCTCATCAAATGCTAGAACTCTCAACCTTACTGCTTTTTCTAACCGTCAAAATGGCCGCCTCATCACTGAGTGGCGACATATCAAGTAGTGAAGCGTTTCTAGAACTCCTGCGATCTGTTCTAGCAGTTTCTAAGGCGTTGCTGACGTCATCAAAGCGCGTCCGCGAGCATTCCGCTCTTTTACTTGTAAAGGATGGTGGTGTGATTTGGACACGTTGTTGGGGGTCTCTGTGGTTTACCGCTTCCTTCACGTTATCGCAGTGGAAGACTACGCTAACCGACTACACCGTTGTAAAAAACAGTCGGCTGCCGCCCGGCTCCCAGAGTTCCCTGCGGTGACGTCGCAGTGACGCCGTGGTATGAGGAAGCGCTCTTAGTGCGGCCTGAGTTGCGCCAGCACCACCCGAGAGGCGGCCAGGATCCTCACACATGTCTAGCATCTGAGCAGTGCTCCCCTCAGACCGTTACCGCCTCTGACATAACGCTGTGTGTGTACAGCGCCCCGCTCCTGACACCCCGGCCGCTCTCCGTTCTCGCACCTCAGTCCTATAGACGTCATGTCGGACCCCCCAACTTCTTCCAGCACCCCCTCCTCCAGCTCCTCGGACTCCCCCAGGATTATTAAAGTGACTGTGAAGACACCCAAGGAGAAGGAGGAGTTCGCTGTCCCGGAGAACTGTAGTGTCAGTCAGGTGAGACCACCATTGTGTGACCTAGGGATCATGTGATCATCATATCATCTGACCCTAGGGATCTGAGGTGTTAGGACATGTATAGGTGGTGGGAGAGAGTAGTTGTCCTAATATTAGGCTATTTCTGTGTTCAGTCATACATATGGTGGCAGTGAATAATTGTCATAGTATCAGGTGATCATAGTGCTACTATAACAACTACCTCTACCGCAATATGTATTACTATCTTACTAATGCGGACAGAAATTGCCTGATACTATTACAACTTCTCTCTAACTCTTATGTATCAGGTGATACCTATGGAGGTTAAGAGTGTTTGTCATGGTGTCAGGTGATTTTGTAACCAGTGATACCTCTGGTTGGTAGAGAGTAGTTGTCATCGTATCAGGTGATCAGACATGTATCCAGTCCTGGGTGTGGACTTGTAGCACTGCTTAGTTGATCAGTATAGAGGGTTGAGGTCTTTGAACTTTGACATCAGTGACAAGAGTTACTGTCATGTAGCACTGACAGCACTGTGCCTCAATGACTGGTTTCTAAGTGTTAGTCTGCAATGCCTGATCATGGCAGCCGCTTGCCACCCTTCACCTCCACATGCAATGATTGGTTGCTATGATACCATGTCATGGACGCCGTGGGGAGCACAGGACATCCACCGAACCCTTGAACATGAAACATGCAGGAGGAGCATTTGAACATATACCTACCGTGTCCTACCCAGTCTGCCCTGCTTACAAGTAATTGTGATGGTGCCACTGACACATCATTTATGGAGACATAATGGCAGCAGGCAGTCATATGATGTCACCACAATCACTTAAGATCAGAGAAGATCAGTGGGTAAACTTATAGCTTTAGAAGAAAAATATTACCAAAACCTCAAGGATAACACCAGGATTACTGGTGCATGATGGAAGGACTATAAAAGAGACTGTGCTTCAATTATATGTAGGTTTTATTAAAATGCATGAAAACCATATAAATATATATCATGTCACAGGGCCCTTGTGGCAGGAATAACAAAACAATAACAAAGATAAAATACAGACTACTACAATAAAATGGGAAATATTCACTGGTTAGGGTGTAGTATATAATTCAGCATTAAAACTTGCAGTCCTGTATGAAAAGACCTGTAAATGGTGTAAAGTTCATAGGTATCATATAGAGACATATCGTAGTAAAGTCTCATCCATTCAATGGGAAGTAATGTTACTGGCAGACGTCTGAACTGCAGACACACTTTACCTGAGGTGTCAGACACTACAATGAATGGTAGACTGCGCTGTAGATGATCCGATAGCGCAAGGTGTTAGAGAGCGCTGGTAAGTGCTGCTGCTGGTCTGGAGGCACAGGACCCCGTAGATACCACAGGATGACTGGCAGATGGAACTGTGGGAAGAACACAGGTAAGTTGTGCTGGACTCGGGAGAGGCAGCAAGATGGCAAACGGGTACAGTCCTTTGATACCAGATAGATGCAGCGCTTCACTAGCAGGAATATACAGCGCTTCACTAGCAGGAATATGCAGCGCTTCACTAGCAGGAATATACAGCGCTTCACTAGCAGGAATATGCAGCGCTTCACTAGCAGGAATATACAGCGCTTCACTAGCAGGAATATGCAGCGCTTCACTAGCAGGAATATGCAGCGCTTCCCTAGCAGGAGTATACAGCGCTTCACTAGCAGGAATATGAAGCGCTTCACTAGCAGGAATATGAAGCGCTTCACTAGCAGGAGTATACAGCGCTTCACTAGCAGGAATATGCGGCGCTTCACTAGCAGGAATATGAAGCGCTTCACTAGCAGGAATATACAGCGCTTCACTAGCAGGAATATGCGGCGCTTCACTAGCAGGAGTATACAGCGCTTCACTAGCAGGAATATGAAGCGCTTCACTAGCAGGAATATGAAGCGCTTCACTAGCAGGAATATGAAGCGCTTCACTAGCAGGAATATGAAGCGCTTCACTAGCGGGAATATGCAGCGCTTCACTAGCGGGAATGTACAGCGCTTCACTAGCGGGAATGTACAGCGCTTCACTAGCGGGAATGTACAGCGCTTCACTAGCGGGAATGTACAGCGCTTCACTAGCGGGAATGTACAGCGATTCACTAGCGGAAATGTACAGCGCTTCACTAGCGGAAATGTACAGCGCTTCACTAGTGGGAATATACTGTACAGCGCTTCACTAGCGGGAATGTACAGCGCTTCACTAGCGGGAATGTACAGCGCTTCACTAGCGGGAATGTACAGCGCTTCACTAGCGGGAATGTACAGCGCTTCACTAGCGGGAATGTACAGCGCTTCACTAGCGGGAATGTACAGCGCTTCACTAGCGGGAATGTACAGCGCTTCACTAGCGGGAATGTACAGCGCTTCACTAGCGGGAATGTACAGCGCTTCACTAGCGGGAATGTACAGCGCTTCACTAGCGGGAATGTACAGCGCTTCACTAGCGGGAATGTACAGCGCTTCACTAGCGGGAATGTACAGCGCTTCACTAGCGGGAATGTACAGCGTTTTGCTGGCAAGTCCAGAGTCCTCTTGGCTAGGCGTCTGACGTCAATAGTATTCACATCCTTCAAACAATGGAATTCTGGATTAATAACTCACTTTAAAGCTAAGCTTTACCTGCAAAGCGCTGTATATTCCTGCTAGGGAAGCGCTGTATATTCCTGCTAGGGAAGCGCTGTATATTCCTGCTAGGGAAGCGCTGTATATTCCTGCTAGGGAAGCGCTGTATATTCCTGCTAGGGAAGCGCTGTATATTCCTGCTAGGGAAGCGCTGTATATTCCTGCTAGGGAAGCGCTGTATATTCCTGCTAGGGAAGCGCTGTATATTCCTGCTAGGGAAGCGCTGTATAGTCCTGCTAGGGAAGCGCTGTATAGTCCTGCTAGGGAAGCGCTGTATAGTCCTGCTAGGGAAGCGCTGTATAGTCCTGCTAGGGAAGCGCTGTATAGTCCTGCTAGGGAAGCGCTGTATATTCCTGCTAGGGAAGCGCTGTATAGTCCTGCTAGGGAAGCGCTGTATAGTCCTGCTAGGGAAGCGCTGTATAGTCCTGCTAGGGAAGCGCTGTATAGTCCTGCTAGGGAAGCGCTGTATAGTCCTGCTAGGGAAGCGCTGTATATTCCTGCTAGGGAAGCGCTGTATATTCCTGCTAGGGAAGCGCTGCATCTATCTGTTATCAAAGTGCTATACCAGTTTGCCATATTGCCGCCTCTCTCGAGTCCAGCACCGCCGGACCAGCAGTGCTTACCTGTGCTCTTCCCACAGTTCCATCTGCCAGTCATGCTGTGGTATCTACGGGGTCCTGTGCCTTCGGACCAGCAGCAGCAGCAGCTTGCCAGCGCTCTCTAACACCTTGTGCTACCGGATCATCTATAGCGCAGTCTAGCATTCATTGTAGTGTCTGACACCTCAGGTAAAGTGTGTCTGCAGCGCTGCATCTGTCTGTTATCAAAGTACTGTACCAGTTTGTCATCTTCTCGCCTCTCCTGAGCGCTCTTCCCACAGTTCCATCTGCCAGTCATCCTGTGGTATCTACGGGGTCCTGTGCCTTCAGACCAGCAGCAGCATATATGATACCTATGAACTTTACACCATTTACAGGTCTTTTCATACAGGACTGCAAGTTTTAATGCTGAATTATATACTACACCCTAACCAGTGAATATTTCCCATTTTATTGTAGTAGTCTGTATTTTATCTTTGTTATTGTTTTGTTATTCCTGCCACAAGGGCCCTGTGACATGATATATATTTATATGGTTTTCATGCATTTTAATAAAACCTACCGTACATATAATTGAAGCACAGTCTCTTTTATAGTCCTTCCATCATGCACCAGTAATCCTGGTGTTCTCTTTGAGGTTTTGATTATATTATTCTTCTATTATACTACTTTTTCTGACACCTAGGGTATAGGTGTATATTTAATTTCACCTTGGATAATTTAATTGTGAGCGGCACTATCCATTATATTTTTGCTAAACTTATAGCTTTGACCATTTAGTACTGGTGTAGCCCTTTTGTTTTCACCAGATACATAATTATTATTTTGTTTTTAGTTTTGCTGCTTTAGTTGTGAACAATTGCTGTGTTCATACTGTTACTGCATATTGCAGAGAGTGACTTTACATTATTGGTATGGCCATGTGCTTTATCACCTGACTGACCATTCATTTAATGACATTGGATGGTACAATGAGTTTGCATGGCTAGAATTTTTTTTCTTTTTTTTTTCTTAATAGCACCATTGTATTGACACGTATAGAATGAAGACAATTGGGAGATTTATCAAAACCTGTGTAGAGGAAGAGTGGGGCAGTTACCCATAGCAACCAATCAGATTGCTTTTTCTTTTTTAAAGGTCTAGGAAAAATGAACGAAGCAATCTGGTTGCTATGGGCAACTGCACCACTCTTCCTTTACACTGGTTTTGATAAATCTACTCCTATAATGTGCTGTCAGTCTTATCCAGAAAGGCAGTCATCGCTACTCAGTATCAGGGTACTAGCGGTAACATTAAGGTCAGGACAGACATAAGAGGGTGAATGGTATGTGGAGTCACAGAGTGCCAAAGACAATCTGTGTCTTTAACCCATCAGGCCTGTGTTGGGCCTAATATTCGTCCGCTTTGCCCTTTGCATTCTGTTTAAAGGGATTGTTCGAAGCTTTAATCTTCACCCCATCCACAGGTTTGTATCTGATCAGTGGGTGTCTGACTACTTAATGAGAGAATCGGGGTTGCTTGTCATTTGAGTGAATACAGTGACAGTGTGCAAACTTAACATATACTACATTTATCCGTATGGGATTTTTGAAGATAACAGAGTACAGCACCCTTCTGTCTTTAGATGTCCGATAGAGCATAATTTTAGCAGCAGCCAAGTATGTACCCTGGCACACTATTTACTCAAGTGACAAATAAATTGCATTCTCATGATCAGCGGTCATACCTACTAGGGATCGACCGATATCGATTTTCTTAGGGCCGATACTCTGGAGAATAGGGCCGATAACTTATACCGATATTCCGGTATAAGTTATCGGCTATTTATCCCACCCGGCGACACTGCTGCAGATCATTGATTTAAAGCGGGCGCAGTGCCAGAGACCGCCGCTGCCCCTGCCCCATTGCCTCCCCCCATTCCCGGTTTTATAATTACCTGTTCCCGGGGTCCGCGCTACTTCTGGCTCCGGCGGCGTCCTGAACTGTCACTGTGCATACTGACGGTGACGTTGCGTTGAGGACATCACTTGTCATTGCGCAGCGCACAGTGTAACACAGGACGCAGCAGGAGCCAGAAGTAGCGCGGGCCACGGGAACAGGTGATTATAAAACCGGGGATGGGGGAGGCAATGGGGTAGCGGCAGTCTCTGGCCGGAGGGGGGGCATTATCAGATTATCGGCAAGGTAATTGCCGATACCAATAACGTCCAAAATCGTGAATATCGGCCAAACTGATAATCGGTCGATCCCTAGTTTTGACCATACGGTCACTGGATCCGGCTGAGGGGAGTGAAAACCGGGTGCTCCCTCATCCCAGCCGGCCTCGGCTTGTATCTTATTAATTTGAATGAGCCGACCGGAGTCGGGTAGTGACTCCGGTCGCCCTTTTTTTTTGCCCCGTATTCGGTTTTGTGACCAGACCTAAAACCGCGGCATAACATGGTTTTAGGTCCGGTCACAAAACCTGATACAGGGCAAAAATGAGCCAACCGGAGTCCCTGACTCCAGTCGGCTCATTCAAATGAATGAGATACGGGCCAGGGTAGGCTGGGATACGGGAGCTCCCGGTTTTCACTCCCCCCAGCTGGATCCGGTGACCATATGGTCAAAACGTAATGTGAAGAGACATTTGTGTGCCCTTGTGGTGGTTTTATTTTTATTTTATTTTTTACACACCATTAAAGTCAATAAGGCGAAGAGAAAAAACAAAAATGGATACATGTATGTAAGATTGCCGTGCCTTTCCTAAAACTGTTTCTTTAAAAAGTGACTAATTGTGACAAATCTGCTTTTAGGTGTGCCTGTGATGGGGTCTAAACAATGGTCTGTAGGCGAAGGGACTGCCAGAAATTTAAAAAGGGATCTTTTCATGTCAAGAATGTTCACCTTGCTTTTAGTAGCATAATGTGACTTTTTGGTAGTTGTTAAGAGAGCTTATGTCATGTGACCTAGACTTTGTCCTCAAGGGATTTTATTTGTGATTTTTAAATGGCGTAATCCCTAAGGTTTAGAAAGCGTGTGGGGTTTATTTATATCTTTTTACAGTACTAGGGGAAATCTGACAAATCACTTACATTTTCTTGTGGCAGAATGCTGATGAAACTTCCTGAAATACTAATAACTGTTGATAAAACTGTATGTCGTGCTATATAGCTACATAAATATACATTTTATTATGTTATTAACTTTTTTGAATGGGTGCTTCCCTTTTTATTTAATAAAACAAAAAAAAATTATTAAAGGAGAAAATTGCAGATGTATACAATCCTGGTATAGGTCAGTAGTAGAGATGAGCGAACTTACAGTAAATTCGATTCGTCACGAACTTCTCAGCTCGGCAGTTGATGACTTATCCTGCATAAATTAGTTTAGCTTTCCGGTGCTCCGGTGGGCTGGAAAAGGTGGATACAGTCCTAGGAGACTCTTTCCTAGGAATGTATCCACCTTTTCCAGCCCACCGGAGCACCTGAAGGCTGAACTGATTTACGCAGGAAAAGTCATCAACTGCCGAGCCGAGAAGTCTGTGACGAATTGAATTTACTGTAAGTTCGCTCATCTCTAGTCAGTAGCTTTGCCTGCATATATTTCAAACATGTTTGCAAATCAAGATGTGTGCAAAACTTTAAATGAGCACTGTTAAATATAAAAAAGTTTGTATGTTGTACATCTTGGCAAAACACAAGGTTTTTCTAATATTCTTTGCTGCTTTAACCCCTTAAGGACCCAGCCATTTTACACCTTAGGACCCGGCCATTTTTTGAACATCTGACCACTGTCACTTTAAACATTAATAACTCTGGAATGCTTTTAGTTATCATTCTGATTCCGAGATTTGTTTTTTCGTGACCTATTCTACTTTAACATAGTGGTAAAAAAAAATTGTAACTTGCATCCTTTCTTGGTGAAAAATTTTAAAACTTTATGAAAAATTTGAAAATTTAGCATTTTTCTAACTTTGAAGCTCTCTGCTTGTAAGGAAAATGGATATTCAAAATATTTGAATTTTTTTTTCCACATATACAATATGTCTACTTTATGTTTGCATCATAAAATTGATGAGTTTTTACTTTTGGAAGACATCAGAGGGCTTCAAAGTTCAGCAGCAATTTGGAAATTTTTCACAAAATTTCCAAACTCACTATTTTTCAGGGACCAGTTCAGGTTTGAAGTGTATTTGAAGGGTCTTCATCTTAGAAATACCCCACAAATGACCCCATTATAAAAACTGCACTCCCCAAAGTATTCAAAATTATATTCGGTCAGCCTTTTCAGGGGTGTGGAAATTTAAAAAAAAACTACTTGTCCAAGGGACTAAAGCGGAACACAATCTACTTGTCCCTCAAGAAAATCCACTTGTCCTGGTAGATAAAATAATTTCAACCAAAATAGCACAATCCACCCCCCCACTAGACCACCAGGGATGGATATAAGATCCTTTAGACACTGCTGACAGCATACATACTCACACCATACATACACCTGCCGCTGCCCACCCCACATCATACATCACATACATACACATCACACTTAGACATTATACACACATTATACATTACATACACATCACACTTAGACATTATACACACATCACACATAGACATCATACACACATACACACACCATACATATGCACACATCCTACATACACCTGTCGCTGCCCACCCCACATCATACATCACATATACACACATCACACTTAGACATTATACACACATCATACATTACATACACATCACACTTAGACATTATACACACATCATACATTACATACACATCACACATAGACATCATACACACATACACTCACACCATACATATCCACCAGTGTTTCCCAACCAGGGTGCCTCCAGCTGTTGCAAAACTACAACTCCCAGCATGCCCAGAGCATGCCGGGAGTTGTAGTTTTGCAACAGCTGGAGGCACCCTGGTTGGGAAACACTGACATACACCATACATTTGCACACATCATACATACACCTGCCCCCCCCCCCCCATCATACATTACATACACACATCACACATACACTCACACCATACATATACAACCACCCTTCCTGCCGCCGCCTGCATTCTCTGCCTCCTCACCTGAGCCGCCATGAGTGGACATCAGAGCTGTAGTCCCGGTCGGTGTGAGGTGAGATTTCTGTCCTCCCCCTCCCCCCCCCCCTGCTCTGTGTTTTCCCCGTGCAAACAAGCAACCTCCCCGTGGTGGATTAGGTCCTGTCTAGACAGAGCAGGGGGAGGGGGAGGGATAGAGCTGTGTGCGGGGGATGGAGCTGTGCACGGAGCTGTCTACATCCTCTCTCTCACCCTGATGTGTCTTTTGAGCTGCGTCCTCCATCCTCCGGGAGGGGAGATAAGGGGGCTCTGCAGTCAGCTGGAGGCCGCCGCCCCCTCCATACACTCAGAGCTGGTGTGAGGTGTAGACTTGCATCAGCTCCTGCGCCTCACACCGGCATTAAAGAAAAATAAGGGGGAAGTCTGTCTGTCCCTGCTAGCCCGATACAGGGCTAAATCTATAAACAATTCACCTGCCCGGCGCCCAAAACTACTTGTCCCGGGCGTCGGGCTATAGGATTTCCACATCCCTGCTTTTAACCCTTTAGGTGTTTCACAGGAATAGCAGGAAAGTGAAGGAGAAAATTCACAATCTTCATTTTTTACACTCGCATGTTCTTGTAGACCCAATTTTTGAATTTTTACGAGGGGTAAAAGGAGAAAATGTATACTTATATTTGTAGCCCAATTTCTCTCGAGTAAGGACATACCTCATATGTCTATGTAAAGTGTTCGGCGGGCACAGTAGAGGGCTCAGAAGGGAAGGAGCGACAAGGGGATTTTGGAGCGTACGTTTTTCTGAAATGGTTTTTGGGGGGCATGTTGCATTTAGGAAGCCCCTATGGTGCCAGAACAGCAAAAAAAAACACATGCCATACCATTTTGAAACTAGACCCCTTGAGGAACGTAACAAGGAATTAAGTGAGCCTTAATACCCCACAGGGGTTTCACGACTTTTGCATACGTAAAAAAGAAAAAAAAAATCAGTAAAATGTGTGTTTCCCCTCCAAATTTCACATTTTTGCAAGGGTTAATAGCAAAAAATACCCCCCCAAATTTTTAACTCCATCTCTTCTGAGTACGGAGGTACCCCATAAGTTGTCCTGAAGTGCACTACGGGCGAACTACAATGCTCAGAAGAGGAGTCATATTTGGCTTTTTGAGAGCAAATTTTGCTCGGGGGGGCATGTCGCATTTAGGAAGCCCCTATGGGGCCAGAACAGCAAAAAAAACACATGGCTTACCTTTTTGGAAACTAGACCCCTTGAGGAATGTAACAAGGGGTACAGTGAGCATTTACCCCCACTGGTGTCTGTCAGATCTTTGGAACAGTGGGCTGTACGAAATTTTTAATTTGCACAGCCCACTGTTCCAAAGATCTGTCAGACACCAGTGGGGTGTAAATTCTCACTGCACCCCTCATTACATTCCGTGAGGGGTGTATTTTCCGAAATGGGGTCACATGTGGGGTTTTGTTTTTTTTGCGTTTGTCAAAACCGCTGTAACAATCAGCCACCCCTGTGCAAATCACCTCAAATGTACATGGCGCACTCTCCCTTCTGGGCCTTGTTGTGCACCCCCAGAGCACTTTGCGCCCACATATGGGGTATCTCCGTAGTCGGGAGAAATTGCATTACAAATTTTGGGGGGCTTTTTTCCCTTTTACCTCTTGTCAAAATGAAAAGTATAGGGCAACACCAGCATGTTAGTGTAAACAAGTTATTTTTTTACACTAACATGCTGGTGTAGACCCCAACTTCACATTTTCATAAGGGGTGAAAGGAGAAAAAGCCTTTGTGTATATGTAGTGTTTTTTACTTTTTATTTTATTTTGTGTTAGTGTAGTGTAGTGTTTTTAGGGTACAGTCACATGGGCGGGGGGTTACAGCGAGTTTCCCGCTGCGAGTTTGAGCTGCCGCGCAAAATTTGCTGCATCGCAAACTTGCAGCCTGATACTCACTGTAAGCCCCATGCTCATGTGAATGTACCCTGTACATTCACGGGGGGGGGGGGGGGGACACCTCCAGCTGTTGCAAAACTACAACTCCCAGAATGCACAGTCTATCAGTGCATGCTGGTAGTTATAGTTTTGCAACAGCTGGAGGCACACGGGTTGGGAAACACTGAGTTAGGAAACAGACAATGTTTCCCAACCAGTGTGCCTCCAGTTGTTGCAAAACCACTACTCCCAAACATTCTCAGGCATGCTGGAAGTAGTAGTTCGGCAACATCTTTAGAGCCAGATGTTGCCGAACTACAACTCCCAGCATGCTTGGAGTTGTAGTTTTGCAACACCTGGAGGACTACAGTTTGCAGACCACTAATACAGTGGTTCCCAATCTGTGCCCTTCCAGATGTTGCAAAACTACAACTCCCAGTATGTCCTTACTGTCCAGGCATGCTGGGAGTTGTAGTTCTGCAACATATGAAGGGCCAGATGTTACAGAACTACAACTCTCAGCATGCCTGGACAGTAAGGGCATGCTGAGGATGTGTACTTTTGCAACATCTGGAAGGGCACAGTGGCCCCAAAACTGTGGACCTCCCAGATGTTGCAAAACTGCAACTCCCAGCGTGGCATGCCCAGACGCCAAGGCTGTCTGGGCATGCTTGGAGTTGTAGTTTACAGCGTCCCATTACAGCAATGCATGTCGCTTTACGGCGTCTTCATCGCCGGGATCCAGGTCTTCAGGGACGAGGGAAGTACCGGGGCCGGTCCCCAGCACTCCCCCGTCCCCCGCCGCGTCCTCCGGTCTTCCTCCCGTCCTCTCTGGACTTCCAGGGGCCGGGCAGGACGGGAGGAAGTAACCGCCATGGAAGTATCCATACGCCCTGGGTCCTTAAGAGGTTAAGCACTAAACCTGTGCAGGAATTTAGAAAGATATAAGATATACATTCACCATATTGTCTTTGGTGGTAGAGTGCAGCCAATCTCCAATAATCAGTGTGTGTGTGTGTGTGTACAGCATAAAACAAAAGCAGAAAGGGTTACAGAGAAGGGCTGCCAGGCTCGGGCTCCCGAGAGCAGTGAGTCAGCAAAGTGAGGGAGGGGGAGGAGTCATCACAGTGCAGGCAAGAAAGAGACATGCACCCTTTGGGAAGATCAAAATGACATTGAGCAACTGTAATATGGTATTTTTTTGTGAAATATTGCTGATAGATACATAAAAATTACATGTACACGATCAGGATTAGGTACTGAGTAACATTATATATATATATATATATATACTGTTTTTTGTTTTCTCTTGTGGGATATGACAGGTACGCTTTAAAGGGGCTATCCAGGAATAGAAAAATAGAGCTAATTTCAAACAAAAACAGTATCGCATGTGTCCTCAGGTTGTGTGCTGTATTAAGACTTTGCTGTATTCACTTCAGTGGAACTGAGCTACAATACCACACACAACCTGGACAGGTGTGGTCCTGTTTAATTTATTTAATTTTTTTAGGCATCTGCTCTCTTTTTTTCTAATTCTGCATAACCCCTTTACCCTCTTGCTGCATAATCACGTACATGTACGTGGTGATTAGGGATCACTTCCCTGTGACCGCAGAATCTATTGGGGTTACAGAGGGAGGGAGTTCCCGAGGGAGTTCCCGAGGGAGTTCCCGAGGGAGTTCCCGAGGGAGTTCCCGAGGGAGTTCCCGAGGGAGTTCCCGAGGGAGTTCCCGAGGGAGTTCCCGAGGGAGTTCCCGAGGGAGTTCCCGAGGGAGTTCCCGAGGGAGTTCCCTCTGGTACCAATCGGCACTCTACAAAGTGAAAGCAGAGCCTGAAAATGCTCTCCGTTGTCATAGCAACAGTTGATAAGCCTCAACTTAACCCCTTAAGGACTTTTTCTGCTTTTGCACTTTCGTTTTTTCCTCCTCACCTTTTAAAAATCATAACCCTTTCAATTTTGCACCTAAAGTTCCATATTATGGCTTATGTTTTGCGCCACCAATTCTATTTTGCAGTGACATTAGTAATTTTACTAAAAAATCCATGGCGAAACGGAAAAAAAATTAATTGTGCGACAAAATTGAAGAAAAAATAAAATTTTGTAACTTTTGGGGGCTTCTGTTTACTACGAAGTGAATCTTTCGGTAAAAATGACACCTTTTCTTTAGTCTGTAGGTCCATACGATTAAAATGATACCCTACTTATATAGGTTTGATTTTGTCTTATGGGAAAAATCATAACTACATGCACAAAAATTGTCATCTTTTGACCCCTATAACTTTTTATTTTTTATGTTTCCGCGTACAGGGCACTATGAGGCTCAGGCTCATTTTTTTTGCACCGTAATATGAAGTTTTTAGCGGTACCATTTTTGTATTGATCGGACTTTTTCATAGCTTTTTATTCATTTTTTCATGACATAAAGTGACCAAAAATTCGCTATTTTGGACTTTGGAATTTTTCCAATAATATTTTTATAGATCGGACATTTCTGCATGCGGCAATACCACATATGTTTATTTTTATTTGCACATTTTTTTTTTTTTTTTTTTAAATGGGAAAAGGTGGGTGATTCTCACTTTAAAAAAAATTTTTTTTAGGGAAGGGGTTAAATGATCTTTATTAACTTTTTTCCCACACGCTTTTTAATTTCTTTGCAAAGTTATGGCCCTTCTAGGATCTATAACACTGCACACACTGATCTTCTACACAGATCACTGCCATGCATTAAAATGGCAATGATCAGTGTTATCGGCGGGCGATTGCTTAAGCCTGGATTTCGGGCTTGGAGCAATCAATCGCCGATCGGACGCACCGGAGGCAGGTAACGGACCCTCCGCTCGTGTTCTAGCTGATGGGGACATCGAGATTTCACTGCGATGGCTCCGATCAGCCCGACTGAGCTGCAGGGAGTGTATATTTGTTACTTTAGATGCGGCGATCAACTTTGAACGCCGCATCTAAAGGGTTTATAATGACCGTTATAGTAATAGACCTGGAAAACATTTTATTTATTTATTTTAAATCAACTGGTGCCAGAAAGTTAAACAGATTTGTAAATTACTTCTATTAAAAAATCTTAATCCTTCCAGCCCGGAACGGATACAGTAAGAAAAGTGAGCACCGTACATGTCCTTTAAATAAATGGGGCTAAAAAAGTAAAGTGAAAATAAAAATAAATTATCATTTACAACAAAAACTATTATGAAATGCACTCCTCGTTCATTTTTAATATTGAGCGCTGAATTTTCTGGTCCCTGCCCACTCCCGAAAATTGAAAGACAAAAACAATGTTAGTGTTAATTTTTTAACAGGGATCAATTTATGTGGGTGGGCAGGGATCTAAAAAATGTAGCTGACAATAATATAAAAATGTAGAAAGGGGCCATTTAAATGTGAAATATATTTTTTATAAAGTGTATGTGTGTGTTTTTCACTGTTTTT